>NC_089284.1:10000-610000 GCF_963678975.1 Dysidea avara
TTTCCAACTAACAGTATTTCTATCACCAAAACATGTTTCGGTAGTGAACTTGATACACCGTTGGACTTTTGATCGACTTTTCCAACGACCAATCTTTTTGTCACCGAAACATGTTTCAGTAGTGAACTGGTTATATCGTTGGACCTTTCACCAACTTTTCCAACGAACAATCTTTTGGTCACCGAAACAAGTTTTGGTAGTGAACTGGTTATATCGTTGGACTTTTCACCGACTTTTCCAACGAACAATCTTTTGGTCACCGAAACAAGTTTTGGTAGTGAACTGGTTATATCGTTGGACTTTTCACCGACTTTTCCAACGAACAATCTTTTGGTCACCGAAACAAGTTTTGGTAGTGAACTGGATATATCATTGGACTTTTGAGCAACTTTTCCAACGACCACTCTTTTGGTCACCGAAACATGTTTCGGTAGTGAACTGGTTATAACGTTGGACTTTTCACCAACTTTTCCAACTAACAGTATTTCTATCACCAAAACATGTTTCACTAGTGAACTGGTTATATCGTTGGACTTTTGAGCAACTTTTCCAACGACCAATCTATTGGTCACCGAAACAAGTTTTGGTAGTGAACTGGTTATATCGTTGGACTTTTCACCAACTTTTCCAACGACCAATCTCTCGGTCACCAAAACATGTTTCGGTGGTGAACTTGATACACCGTTGGACTTTTGATCGACTTTTCCAACGACCAATCTTTTGGTCACCGAAACATGTTTCACTAGTGAACAGGTTATATCGTTGGACTTTTGAGCAACTTTTCCAACGACCAATCTTTTGGTCACCGAAACAAGTTTTGGTAGCGAACTGGTTATATCATTGGACTTTTCACCAACTTTTCCAAAGACCAATCTTTCGGTCACCGAAACATCTTTCGGTCACCGAAACATCTTTCGGTCACCGAAACATGTTTCGGTAGTGAACTTGATACACCGTTGGACTTTTGATCGACTTTTCCAACGACCAATCTTTCGGTCACCGAAACATGTTTCGGCAGCGAACTTGATACACTGTTGAACTTTTGACCAACTTTTCCAACAAACAATCTTTTGGTCACCGAAACAAGTTTTGGTAGTGAACTGGATATATCGTTGGACTTTTCACCAACTTTTCCAACGACAAGTCTTTCGGTCACCGAAATATATCTCGGTAGTAAAAGTTGATGTTTTCCAACCACAAATGTTCTGGGAGCAAAGTTAAGCTCTCGTAGCAATTTTCCAATGACAAATGTTTCGGGAGGAAACTTGATATATTGTTGGACTTTTGACAAGAAATTTTCAACCAACATTTCCGTCACAACATTGAAGAGTCGTTTGACTTTTGACTCATTTTTTCCAACGACAATTTTTTGGTCACCAAAATTTTTTTTTTTTAATAAACAGTGATCACACCCTCAAGGTGTGTTAAAGTGGTAGGGGCATGCATGTACATGTGTCATACCAAAAATGGTGTAGATTGATAATTGCAAACAAAAGCTACTGTAAGGAAAACGTAATGTTACGATCACCAGGTTGTCCCAAGTTAACATGTCACAGGGTGCATTTCGCTTACATAGGGGAAGAGTAGGACAGGCGGTGTTGGCAACAATTTTTTTTTGTTGATGTACCAACACATTCTGGGCATGTTCCTGGTGCGACTGGACTACTTTTTACCCAACTGTGGGGAAAAGCACTTGTTTGGGGAAAAGGTTATCGTCTGTAGGGAAAACCTTGAATTGGCTGGGCATACTGCTGCCGGTCCTGTCCAGCGTGGCTTGGCACGGAGATGGTACTCCTGCTGAGAGCTGCTGTTGGGTACTGTCCGGTAGCGATTGACTGGCCAATTAATCCTACTTCATGTTGGATTAAGAAAATTCACTGTTGGAGGGAAGTTGTATCAATTCTATCTGGAAATTCTGGGGAGAAGTTGATTGTCAACTGTTCACTGTGGTGAAAGCCCAGTGAGGTTGATAAACTGTGATGTTGGTGTGTCAGTGAAGGATGCTGCTCGCCACCCACAGAGGTATGGTTGCTGTGCCAGAGCCTCACCATCCAAATAACTTTGATCGCAGAAAAAGGTTACAGGTTAAGCAGATGCGATCATTTCAAAAGGCATGATTGGTGGAGTTTCCATGACTAACTTATTGTGCTACTTTTGGTACTGTATTTTGCTTTCACTGCCGAGAAGCACAATCTAAACAACTCCTTACATTTAGTAAATGCCTTGAGAGTGCTTTCATAACAACTGGTTTTAACAACTGGAAAAAGGCAAAAGAAAAGTTTAAGGATCACGAAAAAAGCCATTGCCCCCAGGAAGCTACCTTGAAATTAAAAGTATCCAGGGGACCATCAGTTATTGCAGTAGCAAATTCTGGCTATGCTCAAACCCAAGAATACAGAAGGGCAATGTTTCTTAAACAACTCAGTTCACTTCAGTTAATTTTACACCAAGGTTTGCCTATCAGAGGCCATGTTGATGTTACCAGAAATCTCTACCAATTGATGAAGTGTAGATGTGAAGATGTACCACAGTTCAGCCGATGGTTAGAGAATAAGGAATACCAATCTCCAGAAGTTGTGAATGAACTAATAAAATTAATTGCTAAAGAAGTGTTTCATGATTTAGTCTCTGATATAAACTCTGTTATGTTTTTTCACTGATTGCTGATGAAACAAGGGAAATGAGTGGGAAGGAACAGCTGGCTATTACTATAAGGTGGGTCAATGATAAGTATGAAATATTTGAAGACTTAATTGGGCTTGCAGCTGTGGATAAGACAGATGCTGCTTATCTTGTATCTATAATTAAACTTGCAATGGAATCTTGTGGAATTAAATTGGAGAAGTGTCGTGGGCAAGCTTATGATGGAGCTGCAAACATGGCTGGTCATTTAAATGGAGTTGCAGTACAAATAAAATGGGATGAACCAAGGGCACTATTAATTTGTGCATTGCTTAGCACATTCAGTTAACCTTTGCCTACAAGAGTCAGCTAAACAGTCAAGACCAATTAGTGATGCTGTAAATGAACTGTATAATTTTATTCAGCTTTCACCAAAACAGCTTGCACTTTTTAACACTCTTAAGGGTGAGCTGGCTCCTGGCAATTCTACTGTTAAACCTCTTTGTTCTACCAGATGGACTGTTCACACCCCTGCTATTAATGCTGTTATTAAGAACTATAATGTTTTACTGCAAGAAATAGAAACCATTCAGGATGTGTTTTCAGGTGAAGCATCCACTACGGCAGCAGGTCTCTTCTCTCTGATGAAAAAATTTAGAACTTATTTTGGATTAAAGCTAGCTTACTTGATTTTTGTATCTGTAGAACAGCTTGCTACTACACTGCAAGCAAAGAATGTTACTGCACAGATATGCTTGGAATCTGGACTTGCAGCGAAAACTTTTTATCAAGGCATAAAACCAATGACTATTTTAACATGTTGTTCAAAGCTGCTATAGCCGACTAAGAGAATATCACAGACAAACCTGTATTGCCAAGACAAAAAGACTTCCCAGGAGAATAGATGATGGTAGTTCAGGTCACAGTTTTACATGTCCAGAAGACTATCATAGATCCCAGTATTTTGAAGCAATTGACATCATACCAAGTGAACTACATCGCAGGTTTTACCAAAGGGATATCACAATTCTTAAAGAAATAGAAAACTTATTGATTAATTCTATAAACAAGGACATTGCTTTACCATCTACACAGCTAAGGGAGCTATACAAGGATGACATTAACTTTAGTTCCTTAGAAGCTCAGCTTTACATGCTGCCAGATTTTTTAAAAACATGCAACGATTCAAATGAAACTAAAATTAAAAAGGTAACATCCATAAACACGATGTGCGATTTAATGAACAACTCATCATTTGGAAAATCAATGTTTACTGAAATTCACAAACTGCTGACTATTTATCTCACAGTCTGAATGACATCAGCTACAGCTGAGCGATCTTTTTCTGCATTAAGAAGAGTGAAAGATTACACACAAACAACAATGACCCAGCAACGCTTGAATCATGTAATTTTAACACACACCCACAAGCAGCAAACTGATGAACTTAACATTGTCAATGCAGCTGAAAGTTTTATATCTGTAAGTCCTACTCATATTGCCTTCTTCGGACATTATAAGTAACACTTTAAGATCAATTTTGTATTGTACTTGTATACAATTAATAGTCTCAGAATACTTCCAGAGTCAATTTCAGTGCATTGATTTAAAACATTTTTCTTGGGGGGGGGGGGCATGCCCCCAGACCCCCTTAGTAGGCATGCTTCGCATGCACTGTATACATCCTAATGCACTGCAGACTGCTGTATCAAGCCAGCCCCCCCACCATTAATTTTGCAGCTACGCCCCTGGTTGGGAGCCTGGCCATGTGGTACTATTGTTCTACTTGGTGAACTTTTTGGAGCTGAATCCAATTCACAAGTATATGCACTGTTGTACACATTCTTTTTGAAGAACAACAGGGCTACTAAGGGCATAAGTAAGTAAGGCATGTATGTGAACTCATATAATTACAAAAAAATTGAAAGTGTGACAATCATGTTCAATTGCAGAATATGTGTACTATGATGATGTATGCCTCCTGAAAAAGTAAGTAATGAATCCAGTACGTGTTAACAAGATAGAAACAGTCAGCAGACCAGCATCACCCAAAGTAGTGATAGACAAGCTTCACTTCAAGGGACACACTGATGCTTGGTACAAAGAACACTGTTATCCATACAAGTTTAAAGATTTGAATGAGGTCCATGACATTTGTGTGATTAAGTATGTATGATGCTTTATTGTGTAAAGTTATGCTCAGTGTAATAGTGAAGGCCACAGAGATATATTCCTCTTTATGCAACTATTAACCAGAGACTAACTTTAATACAGTACGATGATAGAAACTGTATTATCTGTATATGTGACTATATAGGCCTGTGAAAATAGGGCAAGCGAGCACATGATTTTTGCCTATTTTTCAAACTTTCATTATCACTTGTATCTTTGTACCATTATGCTATGGCAATGCAATTTTGCACTGAGTAAGCATTTAATTGGCTTTATGATGCAAGTTACACAATGCAAATATTCTGTTTCAGTACCGAGATATGACCTGTAAAGTGATGGGGTGAAGTTTGTGCCCACATGCCCTGTTTTTGCAGGCCCATGGCCAGTTACATAATAGGATTCACAAAGGTTTGGGATTTTCTGGCCAAAAATATCACCCCGAAACCACCTTCTTCGCATCTTGGCAGTATCGGTGAGGTACAATAAGCAAGCCCAAAAGCGTCTTTAAAAATACTTCTGATAAATTACTATGAAATTTAATTTTCTACTGACTGACTAACTGCCTGCCTGCCTGGTGTCTTCACTACAAGCATAAACAACTGCTAGGACTAAAGGGCTAATTTTTCTCTGTTAGATGTCACCTCTGCCTGACTGGTGCCCTTTGGCCAATTTACAATATGTAGCACCAATAGTTTTGTCGACTATCGTGCGTATAATGACAACCGTCCATATTTTCTGTAGTGAGTGGAGAGGTGTTTATCATGCTGTTCTTCATCTGTAATGCTGTGTAACTGGTTGAACACGGTTGAATACGGAGAATGTTGGCACTTTCATTTTAGAATTATTTATTTATTTATTATTATCCTCTTGGTAATCGGCATTCGCCATTCTTCCTTACCAGAGGTAAAACATATAAAATGCATGTAGTACACAAACAGATACAAAACAAAACAAAAGTACGTACTATACACAAGATTACAAGTTCCAAGATTGAGAATATTTAAAATTTGCGGTGACCGCTTAGTAAATACAGGTAGTACGCTACTCGCTTGCAAACATCACTGACCTGGTGATCCCATTGTAAACACTTGTCAAAATTATGATAGCAGGGAAACGCGTTGAGATGCTAACTAATTGTATGGTAAGTCTGGTGCCATTCTTCCTTTTGATGTGGTTATGTTTGGGTTCACCAGCCATAATTATATAATAGAAAAAGCAAACAAACAAGTAGAAGGAAAATTTAAGAAGATTTGGATTAAAAAGTAGTGAAACAAGGGAATAGCTAAAAAGTAGTGAAACAAGGGAGGTTGCCTATACCTGCAGATATACCAGTGAACATTTAATCCCTAATTCAATCATGGTTATGAACTGAAGTTTAGGGGCTAAATGTGTACCAGTATACTAGGTATATCTGCAGGTATAGGCAACCTCCCTTGTTTCGCTACTTTTAGCTATTCCTTATAGCTTGTTTCACTACTTATATTGATCCGTAATCCAACTTTTAAATTTCTAATTGTTCCTTTTACTTGTTACAATTAATATCATTCATGGCATTGACATGGCCACACTAAATTCAAACTGACTGGCAGGAAAGATCTTTAACAAATATCATTATTTTACTCTATCAATATCTGAATGGTCTTCTACAATGGCTAACAAGTATGCTTACTATTTTACTTTCCCAAAATTTAAAGCCCTCCAGGATTAGGTTGTTATTCTAAGCTGGCAGATACCATTCAGAAAGTTGAATGCTGCTAACACGTACACTAAACACACTGTACACAATGCAAATGGGAGCCTTCAGATGCTGTACTATTTAGAGTTTATCACAAGAAGCATCAAAATTTACTGGTAAAGTTTCCTGCAAAGTTTGGGCATGCATGTAAACCCCTACCTACATGAACTTCCTGTGGACTTCACCTGAAGATTAAGCTTCTTGCTTGGGATGCAGTGAAACCGCATTAATAGGGCCACCTATGGGCTCCATTATAAATGACCTCATTAATGAGGTGGCCCTATTACTGAAACCCTCTTAATGTGGCAATAAAGCAAAGTGAAAGTGGCCTTATTATTCACACACCAATACCTGGCTAGTTGCTACACAAATTTACAATTGGCATAATACACTATAGAGATTTGTGACGGTGAAAGTTTGTAGAATATTCCAATTATTCCATGAAGCATAATCATGAACTATATTGCCAGGATAACAGGTATAGCTATTGGTAGCTAAATTAACAGTTAGAATCAGCTACATTTGCACCAATACTTTGACTGGCTGCTTAGCTGACCCCTTTATTGAGGCAAAATTTTACCAGTTTTTAGTCCTGCAGTATATAACCACTGCCCTTATTTATAAGGTGACCCTGTTAAAAGAAATTTGCTGTGTATGATGCCATTCACACACATAACACTGTAAGCTAACACGTTAGATCACAAAAGTGATGAAGTTTTGTGACTTAACATGTCAAGCATTTTAATTTTAGATGGAAATGTATCTGATATCTAATTGGTGAATAAAGTAACAGATAATTTACTCAACTTTTATATTAAACTTGCCATTTACAGTGTCATAACAGGGGAACAAGTGATTTGGTTGATATGGATGCACAAGCACGAAAGCCTCAGGCCCACACTGGCTCAGCCTCAGAACTGTTCTCATAACTGCAACAACTAATTGAGCCTTAGCAACACTCTCTTATTATTTTACAATTGAGAAGCATGCACACACACATTAAATCACCCGCATGCATACATAAACGCACAATATAATACAATACACAGTGTTCTTGTATATACTAAAATATCACACATGCATAGCAGGAAGTTACAACTGATATGTTCCACTTGGGTGCCTCACTTGCAAGAGTGGGAACCACAGGCATGCTTCACAAATGTATTTATATTGGGTTATGCAAATTTTGGTCGTGGATAACCTACATAAGAACAATGACAAAGTGTTATTGAGGCTAAATAAAGGTGTATTGATATGAGAATACAGAAAGTTTCTGTCATGGGTGTGCAATTTAGCACTGAGACCCAGAACACAAGCTCACAATGATAAGCAGGCCTTCAACTAGAAAATGATGTCAGGGGAGCAAAAGGAGATTTCAGGGGAAAGGGGGCAATGGTATATAGATCTGTGTCTACATTTTATACATGCATGGAATCTAGGGGATCTGCGGGCATGCCAACTAGTGATACCACCATTTTAGTATCATGATTGATACTAAATCCACTATTCACAGTTAACAATACTAATCATAGCTGGTGCTACATGGTGTACTCAGCATTCCTGCAGGAAGTCTTTAAAAGTAGTACCAAACTAGCCACTATCATCCTTATTTGCAATAACAGTTATTGTAACACATGCTTTGAGGATATGTTGCGGTGTTCACACCTCTCTGCAGGGGTAATTTATGGCTAAGCAGGTTCCCCTTGTTACAAATTAAATGGAAGTTGAAATGTGTAAGTGTCTTTTAATACTCTTAAATACAACATGCATTCTGATTACTACCACAATATTATTGGCAATTACTTGAAACAGCACAGCAACACAATGGAAGCTCTCTATAATGACATTTTGGTCCCAGCTGATTTTGAAATAATATGAGGTCGTTCTCATTATGAAGGAAGAAATAGGGTCCACAGAAACTAAGAGGTTAAAGGTGTACAGTGCTCTTGAATACGGAGTGTGTAATAATCTGTAGTTTTAAAGTGGCAGTGTGCACCTTGGTAATCAATAAGTGGCATCACTTATACTCTGGTTGCAGTCATCCATCAGCTGAAAATCACTTGCAAACTTCATCATAACAAAGAACCTACACAGAAAATCAAATCTAATGAATCAGTCCTACACAGAAAATTATCATCAGTGCAGAGATCCCAGTGCCTTTTACAGGAATGGTCATTGACTAAATAAAATTAGTGTCTGCGTGTCATCCTGCCACAGATAGTAAATGAAAACTTAAGTGCCCTCCAGTAGCTAAATATGGTCCTGCCTCCCTGCCACTACACTGACTAGATCAAGATGTCCTGCCCACTTCAAAATCTTGAATATTGTAGTTTAAATAATGTTTAAAAATACCTTTAAACCTAGTTAATGTTGAAAATGATGGCAGCACCAGACACTCCACCATAGAGTGGGACAGCAAATAGGATAGATGGGGCACTCAACGGCATCCCCCTGTCCCCCCTCAAACTTGTGAAGCGGGTGAAAGAAGGCCTATTTGTAGAGACGGCAGAACTTCATCCAAATTACCTTGAGTCAGTGGACTTCAACTTCGGGTGATCAACCCACAGGATCACACAAGCGACCTCTGGAAGTCTTCGACATTGAGGACTGGATCCAGTGCTTCGGCATATACATGGCCATAATATCTCGCTTTAAACCAAAATGCATTGCTGACTTGATAGGCTACCAAAGCCTCATAATTGGGGCTTCTCAGCTCTGCCATGAGAGCCAATGGATCCTGTATGACCGCCGCTTCCGCCTCAAAGCATCTGCTTTCCGCACCAAACAGTGGTCAGTAATTGACATCACCATCTGGAACACAACGTTCCCGGATAGGGCAATTAGAAGGTACCAGGCACAGGGCCTCAACATTCACCCAACTCCCCTCAATCACTCTCAGCGATCACTTCGCCAAAACCAGCTCCCTCCCCAAAAAATGGCAATCTGCTTAGACTGGAATGATAGCCCCAATGGGTGCATTCGGATGGCTTGCCGCTATGAACACGTATGTTACAGATGTGTCCATAGTCCCAAGGAGCAAGATAGGCAGCATAAGGCATCCCGATGTCCAGCTACCCAGCGAGTAAGCAAGCAAACCAAAAGACCACAACCCCTGATGCCATAAAGTACTCAACTTAATAATGATTGTTTTGCTGGAACTACTCTGCTTGCTTGCATAGTACATCACTTTATGTAACTATTGTGTTTGTTTCATGGTTTCTTATTAAATTTGAGCATCAATTTAAATATGCGTAAAAGAGCAGGAATGTTGCCACATTGGCATGAGAACGTTATATATCCAGATTTAATTAGTACAAATGTGCATGCCTACATACAAATGGTAGCTACCTATAGGTATATATATCTAATCCAAAACAGCCAAGCTGTAAAAAAAGAGTGCGGCCCTGAGAAAGGCTATGGTGAAAAAAGATGTGAAATCCAAGGTGGCGGCCAAGAAATGGCTGTGATGGTAGGTTAATGGTAAAAATTTTAATAACGACAATTCAAGTGAATTTTGTGCCAAGACCAAGCGGCACCAAATTCACTGAATTGTTGTTATTAAAATTTTTACCATTAACCTACCATCACAGCCATTTCTTGGCCGCCACTTTGGATTTCACATCTTTTTTCACCATAGCCTTTCTCAGGGCCGCACTCTTTTTTTACAGCTTGGCTGTTTTGGATTAGATTCCACTTCTTTTTGCATTTGTATGGCCGGCTTTAGGGTTTTTAGCCTGTCATTTTTTTCTTTACTACAGGAAGAAGAAAAGATGAAGCAGGGTGATTTCTTTGTAGCTGACCTCTCTGCAAGGTGATCCTTCTAGCTGATCCCTCTACCGGATGACTTGTTTGTAGCTGAACTCTCTACAGGGTGATTTGTTTGTAGCTGAACTCTCTACAAGGTAATTTCTTCTAGCTGATCTTTCTACAGGGTGATTTGTTTGTAGCTGAATTCTCTACAGGGCGATTTGTTTGCAGCTAAACTGCTGAACTCTCTACAATGTAACTTCTTCTAGCTAAACTCTCTACGGGTGGCTTGTTTCTAGCTGATCTCTCTACAGGGTGACTTGTTTGTAGCTGAACTCTCTACAAGGTAACTTCTTCTAGCTGACCTTTCTACAGGGTGATTTGTTTGTAGCTGAATTCTCTACAGGACAATTTGTTTGCAGCTGAACTTTCTACATGGTAGTTTCTTTGTAGCTGAACTCTCTACAATGTAACTTCTTCTAGCTGAACTCTCTTCAGGATGACTTGTTTCTAGCTGATCTCTCTACAGGGTGACTTGTTTGTAGCTGAACTCTCTACAGGGTGATTTGTTTGTAGCTGAACTCTCTACATGGTGACTTGTTTGTAGCTGACCTTTCTACAGGGTGATTTGTTTGTAGCTGAATTCTCTACAGGGCAATTTGTTTGCAGCTGAATTCTCTACATGGTAGTTTCTTTGTAGCTGAACTCTCTACAATGTAACTTCTTCTAGCTGAACTCTCTTCAGGATGACTTGTTTCTAGCTGATCTCTCTACAGGGTGACTTGTTTGTAGCTGAACTCTCTACAGGGTGATTTGTTTGTAGCTGAACTCTCTACAGGGTGATTTGTTTGTAGCTGAACTCTCTACATGGTGACTTGTTTGTAGCTGAACTCTCTACAATGTAACTTCTTCTAGCTGAACTCTCTACAGGGTGACTTGTTTCTAGCTGAGATCTCTACAGGGTGACTTGTTTGTAGCTGAACTCTCTACAGGGTGATTTGTTTGTAGCTGAACTCTCTACAAGGTAACTTCTTCTAGCTGAACTCTCTACAGGATGACTTGTTTCTAGCTGATCTCTCTACAGGGTGACTTGTTTGTAGCTGAACTCTCTACAGGGTGATTTGTTTGTAGCTGAACTCTCTACAAGGTAACTTCTTCTAGCTGAACTCTCTACATGGTGATTTGTTTGTAGCTGAACTCTCTACAATGTAACTTCTTCTAGCTGAACTCTCTATGGGTGGCTTGTTTCTAGCTGATCTCTCTACAAGGTGACTTGTTTCTAGCTGAACTCTCTACGGGGTGATTTGTTTGTAGCTGAACTCTCTACAAGGTAACTTCTTCTAGCTGAACTCTCTACAGGATGACTTGTTTCTAGCTGATCTCTCTACAGGGTGACTTGTTTGTAGCTGAACTCTCTACAGGGTGATTTGTTTGTAGCTGAACTCTCTACAAGGTAACTTCTTCTAACTGAACTCTCTACAGGATGACTTGTTTCTAGCTGATCTCTCTACAGGGTGACTTGTTTGTAGCTGAACTCTCTACAGGGTGATTTGTTTGTAGCTGAACTCTCTACAAGGTAACTTCTTCTAGCTGACCTTTCTACAGGGTGATTTGTTTGTAGCTGAATTCTCTACAGGGAAATTTGTTTGCAGCTGAACTCTCTACATGGTAGCTTCTTTGTAGCTGAACTCTCTACAATGTAACTTCTTCTAGCTGAACTCTCGACGGGTAGCTTGTTTCTAGCTGATCTCTCTACAGGGTGACTTGTTTGTAGCTGAACTCTCTACAGGGTGATTTGTTTGTAGCTGAACTCTCTACAAAGTAACTTCTTCTAGCTGACCTCTTTCTACAGGGTAATTTGTTTGTAGCTGAATTCTCTACAGGGCGATTTGTTTGCAGCTGAACTCTCTATATGGTAGTTTCTTTGTAGCTGAACTCTCTACAAGGTAATGTCTTCTAGCTGATCTTTCTACAGGGTGATTTGTTTGTAGCTGAATTCTCTACAGTGTGATTTATTTGCAGCTGAACTCTCTACATGGTAGTTTCTTTGTAGCTGAACTCTCTACAACGTAACTTCTTCTAGTTGAACTCTCTACAGGATGACTTGTTTCTAGCTGATCTCTCTACAGGGTTACTTGTTTGTAGCTGAACTTTCTACAGGGTGATTTGTTTGTAGCTGAATTCTCTACAGGGCGATTTGTTTGCAGCTGAACTCTCTACATGGTAGTTTCTTTGTAGCTGAACTCTCTACAATGTAACTTCTTCTAGCTGAACTCTCTACAGGATGACTTGTTTCTAGCTGATCTCTCTACAGGGTGACTTGTTTGTAGTTGAACTCTCTACAGGGTGATTTGTTTGTAGCTGAACTCTCTACAAGGTAACTTCTTCTAGCTGATCTTTCTACAGGGTGATTTGTTTGTAGCTGTATTCTCTACAGGCAATTTGTTTGCAGCTGAACTTTCTACATGGTAGTTTCTTTGTAGCCGAACTCTCTACAGTGTAACTTATTCTAGCTGAACTTTCTACGGGTGGCTTGTTTCTAGCTGATCTCTCTACAGAGTGTCTTGTTTCTAGCTGAACTCTCTACAGGGTGATTTGTTTGTAGCTGAACTCTCTACAAGGTAACTTCTTCTAACTGAACTCTCTACAGGATGACTTGTTTCTAGCTGATCTCTCTACAGGGTGACTTGTTTGTAGCTGAACTCTCTACAGGGTGATTTGTTTGTAGCTGAACTCTCTACAAGGTAACTTCTTCTAGCTGAACTCTCTACATGGTGACTTGTTTGTAGCTGAACTCTCTACAATGTAACTTCTTCTAGCTGAACTCTCTATGGGTGGCTTGTTTCTAGCTGATCTCTCTACAAGGTGACTTGTTTCTAGCTGAACTCTCTACGGGGTGATTTGTTTGTAGCTGAACTCTCTACAAGGTAATTTCTTCTAGCTGAACTCTCTACAGGATGACTTGTTTCTAGCTGATCTCTCTACAGGGTGACTTGTTTGTAGCTGAACTCTCTACAAGGTAACTTCTTCTAGCTGACCTTTCTACAGGGTGATTTGTTTGTAGCTGAATTCTCTACATGGTAGTTTCTTTGTAGCTGAACTCTCTACAATGTAACTTCTTCTAACTGAACTCTCTACAGGATGACTTGTTTCTAGCTGATCTCTCTACAGGGTGACTTGTTTGTAGCTGAACTCTCTACAGGGTGATTTGTTTGTAGCTGAACTCTCTACAAGGTAACTTCTTCTAGTTGACCTTTCTACAGGGTGATTTGTTTGTAGCTGAATTCTCTACAGGGCAATTTGTTTGTAGCTGAACTCTCTACATGGTAGCTTCTTTGTAGCTGAACTCTCTACAATGTAACTTCTTCTAGCTGAACTCTCTATGGGTGGCTTGTTTCTAGCTGATCTCTCTACAAGGTGACTTGTTTCTAGCTGAACTCTCTACGGGGTGATTTGTTTGTAGCTGAACTCTCTACAAGGTAACTTCTTCTAGCTGAACTCTCTACAGGATGACTTGTTTCTAGCTGATCTCTCTACAGGGTGACTTGTTTGTAGCTGAACTCTCTACAAGGTAACTTCTTCTAGCTGACCTTTCTACAGGGTGATTTGTTTGTAGCTGAATTCTCTACATGGTAGTTTCTTTGTAGCTGAACTCTCTACAATGTAACTTCTTCTAACTGAACTCTCTACAGGATGACTTGTTTCTAGCTGATCTCTCTACAGGGTGACTTGTTTGTAGCTGAACTCTCTACAGGGTGATTTGTTTGTAGCTGAACTCTCTACAAGGTAACTTCTTCTAGTTGACCTTTCTACAGGGTGATTTGTTTGTAGCTGAATTCTCTACAGGGCAATTTGTTTGTAGCTGAACTCTCTACATGGTAGCTTCTTTGAAGCTGAACTCTCTACAATGTAACTTCTTCTAGCTGAACTCTCGACGGGTAGCTTGTTTCTAGCTGATCTCTCTACAGGGTGACTTGTTTGTAGCTGAACTCTCTACAGGGTGATTTGTTTGTAGCTGAACTCTCTACAAAGTAACTTCTTCTAGCTGACCTTTCTACAGGGTAATTTGTTTGTAGTTGAATTCTCTACAGGGCGATTTGTTTGCAGCTGAACTCTCTATATGGTAGTTTCTTTGTAGCTGAACTCTCTACAGGGTGATTTGTTTGTAGCTGAACTCTCTACAAGGTAATGTCTTCTAGCTGATCTTTCTACAGGGTGATTTGTTTGTAGCTGAATTCTCTACAGTGTGATTTATTTGCAGCTGAACTCTCTACATGGTAGTTTCTTTGTAGCTGAACTCTCTACAACGTAACTTCTTCTAGTTGAACTCTCTACAGGATGACTTGTTTCTAGCTGATCTCTCTACAGGGTTACTTGTTTGTAGCTGAACTTTCTACAGGGTGATTTGTTTGTAGCTGAATTCTCTACAGGGCGATTTGTTTGCAGCTGAACTTTCTACATGGTAGTTTCTTTGTAGCTGAACTCTCTACAATGTAACTTCTTCTAGCTGAACTCTCTACAGGATGACTTGTTTCTAGCTGATCTCTCTACAGGGTGACTTGTTTGTAGTTGAACTCTCTACAGGGTGATTTGTTTGTAGCTGAACTCTCTACAAGGTAACTTCTTCTAACTGATCTTTCTACAGGGTGATTTGTTTGTAGCTGAATTCTCTACAGGCGATTTGTTTGCAGCTGAACTTTCTACATGGTAGTTTCTTTGTAGCCGAACTCTCTACAGTGTAACTTATTCTAGCTGAACTTTCTACGGGTGGCTTGTTTCTAGCTGATCTCTCTACAGAGTGTCTTGTTTCTAGCTGAACTCTCTACAGGGTGATTTGTTTGTAGCTGAACTCTCTACAAGGTAACTTCTTCTAGCTGATCTTTTTACAGGGTAATTTGTTTGTAGCTGAATTCTCTACAGGGCGATTTGTTTGCAGCTGAACTCTCTACATGGTAGTTTCTTTGTAGCTGAACTGTCTACAGGGTGATTTGTTTGTAGCTGAACTCTCTACAATGTAACTTCTTCTAGCTGAACTCTCTACATGGTGACTGGTTTGTAGCTGAACTCTCTACAGGGTGATTTGTTTGTAGCTGAACTCTCTACAAGGTAACTTCTTCTAGCTGATCTTTCTACAGGGTGATTTGTTTGTAGCTGAATTCTCTACACGGCGATTTATTTGCAGCTGAACTCTCTACATGGTAGTTTCTTTGTAGCTGAACTCTTTCTGTACAACGTAACTTCTTCTAGCCGAACTCTCTACAGGATGACTTGTTTCTAGCTGATCTCTCTACAGGGTGACTTGTTTGTAGCTGAACTTTCTACAGGGTGATTTGTTTGTAGCTGAACTCTCTACAGGGTGATTTGTTTGTAGCTGAACTCTCTACAGGGTGATTTGTTTGTAGCTGAACTCTCTACATGGTGACTTGTTTGTAGCTGAACTCTCTACAATGTAACTTCTTCTAGCTGAACTCTCTACAGGATGACTTGTTTCTAGCTGAGATCTCTACAGGGTGACTTGTTTGTAGCTGAACTCTCTACAGGGTGATTTGTTTGTAGCTGAACTCTCTACAAGGTAACTTCTTCTAGTTGATCTTTCTACAGGGTGATTTGTTTGTAGTTGAATTCTCTACAGGTGATTTGTTTGCAGCTGAACTCTTTTACATGGTGGTTTCTTTGTAGCTGAACTCTCTACAAAGTGACTTCTTCTAGCTGATCTATCTACAGGATGACTTGTTTCTAACTGAACTCTCTACAGTGTGATCTGTTAATAGCGGAACTTTCTGCTGGGTGATTTGTTTGCAGCTAAACTCTTTGCATGATTGTTTCTTTGTAACTGAACTCTCTACAAGGTGACTTCTTCTAGCTGATCTCTCTACAGGATGACTTGTTTCTAACTGAACTCTCTACAGTGTGATCTGTTCATAGCGGAACTTTTTACTGGGTGATTTGTTTGTAGCTAAACTCTTTGCATGATTGTTTCTTTGTAACTGAACTCTCTACAAGGTAACTTCTTCTAGCTGATCTCTCTACAGGGCAATTTGTTTGTAGCTGAATTCTCTACAGGGTGATTTATTATTATTTATTATTATTTACCTATCCTGTACAACTTCAGAAATGAAGAAAAATGTACAGACAAATCACACAAAAAAAGATAATTCAATACAATAAGTAAATTATAATTTAATTATAGATTTAAATACTTCAAGTGAATTAGAGTCTTTAGCTAGGTTAGGTAAATCATTCCAAAGTGAAATTGTTGCTGTAAAAAATGAGGACTGATATGAGGTCTTTGATGCTTGCAATGATAGGAGGTTAAAAGGATGATAATTTCTTGTACTGGAATATGTTGCAAAGTTAGTATACAAATCAAATGGGATATCAATTTCATTGTGGATAATTTTGTACATCATGGATAATCTTAATTTTAATCGTCTGCTTTCAAGTGATTCCCAGTCCAGCTGGTCCATAAGGTTAGTTACGCTAACAGTAGGGTCATGTGTGTATGTATTGGTCACAAACCGGGCTGCTCTTCGTTGTATCTGCTCTAACCCTATTTGAGCTGAACTCTCTACATGATGGCTTATTTGTAGCTGAACTCTCTCTTAGGTACCTTCTTCTAGCTGATCTGACTACAGGGTGACTTGTTTGTAGCTGAATTTCCTACAGAATAACTTACAATGTAATATAACTGAGTAAATTATAAATGCAGCTGAATGCTTTATTAGGGTAACTGTTCTATTAGAGTATCTCGATCTCACATTTGCTGCACGTAGTTGCCTATCGAATCATAACTCAGTGATTTGTAATCCGATTCTTCTGTACTACTGCAAGGACTTTTTATGATGATTATTCCAG
Organism: Dysidea avara; assembly: GCF_963678975.1. Taxonomy (NCBI): domain Eukaryota; kingdom Metazoa; phylum Porifera; class Demospongiae; order Dictyoceratida; family Dysideidae; genus Dysidea; species Dysidea avara. Next base: position 27,132 of record NC_089284.1, read on the forward strand.
CTACATACTGATTTTCAGCTCGTTGCTCTAAGCGGTTTGCCTGGTAGATACGAAAACTAATATTTTTTTATTCATAAAAATCGATCGCGTAATTTTGACACAGGTTGGGTTTCGTGTCATATCTCCATGGTCTTTATCCCGATTCCTTTCAAACCACAAAAAGGCACTCCTACGATGATTGCTCCATCTACATATCAATTTTCAACTGATTCCTCCAAGGCGTTTACCCTGTAGGCGTGACAGACCTTCGACCTTATTTTACGCAAATAATCGGTAATAACTCCGTGAATGTTCATCGGATTCCTACCAAAGTTGGTACGGAGATCCGCCTTAATGAGCCCTTTAAGTGTGCCAAATTTCAGCCCAATCTGAGTACGCATTCGTGTTTTATGGCGAATTTTGCGAAGTGTGCGAAATGAAGATGAAGAAAAAAACGAAGAAATTAAAACGAAATTTTGTTCGCTCGTATCTCGGAAATGGCTGGAGCGATTTTCTTCAAATTTGGTATGTAGACTTCCCTAACTGGGCGGCATGTCTCTAGAAAATTTGGTTTCAATCGGATAAGGGATCACAGAGCTACATAGGTGTGAAAATTGCGTTTTCTTTCTTCCTGTTAATATACTCACGGTGTGGCGCGCCGGCTTCTTGGGCCGCACGACACACTATCGTGTGTCTTGATATATCACTTTCCTCCCCACAGTGATGACAAAGGAACACATTATTGGAGTTCACACTGAAGACGAGCGTTGCAACTATGACAAATGGATCTCAGCTTGGACATCCCACTTAGGCAGAGTTCCAGCTACTGTAAGAGTTCCACCAGGGGCCACAGTAATCTCTACACTGCTGAGGGTAGACAATTGGAAAAGGATGTTGACAGACCACCCAAACAGGCCACTAGTGGAGTTTTTCATTAATGGACTAACCGAGGGGTTTCGGATTGGTTTTAGAGAATAATCAACTCCATTGAAGTCCACTAAATGGAATTTTTAAGTTGTGCGCTCCAGCACCCAGTGGACATAGTGCAGAACTATTTGACTGAGGAAATTGCTCTCGGACATGTAGCCAGCCGACTTCCAAAATCTTCAGTCCCACAGACACAGGTTAGTCGGTTTGGGGTCATCCCTAAGAACCACCAGCCTAACAAGTGGAGGTTGATAGTTGACCTCTCTCATCTTATCGGGGGAAGTGTTAATGAAGGAATCCCTAAGGCATTGTGTTCCCTGAAGTACATTACGATAGACTCGGCAATTGAACACATTAAGCACATTGGCCATGGCACGCTGCTGGCAAAAGTAGACATAAAGAGTGCCTTTTGCCTTCTACCGGTTCACCCAACAGACCACCATCTCTTAGCTATGAGATGGGATCAGCACATATTTGTGACCGAATTTTGGAAAATCACCCATATGGGTGCATTTGACACCTAAAATATTAATGATCAAATCACAAACTTTATAGTGCAAATCTACTTAATGATTACTTTGAGCCATTTTCAATGCCTTAAATTACAAGAAAATTCTTGAAATGTTTTCAAAACTGTGCCTTGCTCTTATAAGCTACCCACTAAACATGAAAATTTTAATTATTTCATGCACACCCATATGAGTGATTTTCCAAAATTCAGTCACATTTATTGACACCTGCCTACCCTTTGGTCTCAGGTCTGCCCCCAAATTGTTCAATGTCTTGGCGGATCTACTGTCATGGATACTTGAACAACAGCAGTTCACACCAGTCCTTCACTACTTGGATGATTTCCTGATGATTGGCCCTCCACAGTCCCCCACATGCTCCAATAACTTAACTGAGATCAAGGATATAGGCTCTATGCTGGGAATTCCCCTGGCTTTAGAGAAGGTTGAGGGACCTTCAGATGGTTTGACCTTCTTAGGGATTACAATAGACTCCCAAAGTATGCAGGCATGCCTACCCGAAGACAAGCTACAAAGAATCCGCCACCAAGTTGCTTCCTGGTTGTCTTGAAAGAAAACCACGAAAAGAGAGATACTATCATTGGTGGGCCTTCTACAGCATGCTACTAAGGTAGTAACACCAGGGAGGACATTCTTATCCAGAATGTACCACACAGCAGCTCGCCTCAAGCGTCTGTCTTATTATACTCACCTTAACACGGCCTTTTGGTCTGATTTAAGATAGTGGCACCTCTTTGTCTCGAATGGTTCAATTGTTCTCTCCCAGACCATGAGATACTTACTTACGCATCAGGATCCAGGGGCTGCGGTGCAGTCTTCAGGACTCAATGGATGCAACTGGCGTGGTGCAATGAGTGGTCACGAATGGACATCATGACCAAGGAGTTTGTCCCGATAGTTCTAAGCTGTGCCATATGGGGGCCATTACTATCTGGCTACAGAGTAGAATTCAAGTCTGATAACCGGAGTGTCGTTGATTCTATTAATAAAAGTTCTTCCAAGGAACCAATCGCTACGCATTTGCTGCGATGTCTCTGGTTCTTCTCTGCTCACTTCGACATCAGAGTAGTTGCTTCCCATATCCCTGGAGTAGTAAACATTGCTGCGGACCAGCTCTCGAGAAATAAATCAATGGAATTTCTTCAGGCAAACTCTCATGCCTCCAGAACTCCTGTGCCATTTCCAACATGCTTTTTAAAGCTGGTATCACCCCAAAAGCAGGACTGGACTTAACCTTCCTTTCTGCGCCACTTCAAGCGAACCATAAACAGACTGCAAATCCACTCCTACCAATCTCAAAGCACCAGACAAACACCTCACACATAACTCAATATATCTATGATTGTATATCACATTTAGTTGCATTGTCTCTTTGTTTGTTCTCAAAATGTATAATTGCATGCCGTTCATTGAGAATGTTAATATTAAAATGTATAAGTGCACACTGCTCATTGAGAATAGTACAAAATGCATAAGGGCATACTGTCATGAAGAATTTTTTTAGATCACTGCTGGTCATTCACCTTTAGGTGGTCACCAGCAGAATACCCACATCTGCGGGATCCTCAGCAAAGCCCAATAGCTTTTGCATACTGGCCTGTCCAAGTCAAGCAGATCCACCTACATGGCTGGTCAAAGAAGATATTTTCACTTCTGCAAGGCAGCAGGGATCAAGCCACTTCCTGCATCTGAAGGTGCTCTGACGCTGTTTACAACACACCTGGCAGTTTCCAATGTTTCCCACGGAACCATTAAAGTGTATTTATCAGCAGTTAGACATCTGCTCATCTGTAAGGGATTGCACACCCATTTCAGCCAACAACTGACACCCTGACTTCTCCTTATCTTGAGAAGCATTAAAAAACATCAGGCCGATGTTCACTCAAAGAGGAAGCGTCTCCCGATCACTATTCAGCTACTCGGCAAAATTAGACATCTCCTGTCTAAACAACCTACCTATGACAACACCACTCTATGGGCTATGTGCTGTCTTACCTTCTTTGGCTTTCTAAGAGTCAGCGAATTTACAATTCCCTTAGAGGGCTCATATGACTCATCCCGCCACCTCTCACTTCAAGATGTCACAGTTGACAACAGAGCAAAACCCCACCTACTACAACTGTTTCTCAAGCAGTCATAGACGGATCCATTCAAACAAGGTGCACAGTCTAAATTGGTACCACCGACATGACTATTTGTCCAGTCAAAGCAGTGCTATCTTACCTGGCAAGACGAAGCAATCACCCAGGTCCTCTTTTCATCACCAAGGAAGGAAAAGACTGGACAAACTCCATGTTCCGTGCAACTCTCCAAAGCCTCATGGGGGAACTGAAGTTAAACAGGCACCACTATCATACCCATAGTTTACGTATAGGAGCAGCAACCTCAGCATCATTAGCAAACATTTCAGACACACATATCCAGATGCTAGGTCACTGGAGAAGCAACGCTTTCCAGCGATATATCCGGCCTCCGCCCACTAAGGTAGTGAAACTTTCCAAGTCCATTGCCACAGGGAATCAGCAATACAACTAAACTACACAAACAGTTTTTTTTTTTAGTGTACACATGCTATGTAGTCACCCAGGCACATACTTCTAATTGTATGAATGTACATAATAATCATGTCAATATATACAAGTTACCACTTGCGGGTGATGCCATACCTACACATCCGTAGATCAGGCACTCACACAGGAACTACGATACTTGAGTAAAAGGTAACACCTCCTCTCTATATGCAGCTACGGAGTGTCCCCTTTTTGTGGCTTAAGGGAAGGTACTTGGCATGCAGAATGCCTCTGTACACCAAATCCATTCCTGGCCCAAGTATCAAGAATTTAAAAAAAATTAAATTTAGGGACTTATAGATAATTGACCTCAAAAAACTAGTAAGAAAAATTTTAAAGGAACAAACATGGCAATCAAGGCAAAGTACATTTACCAAACCACCACTACAAACATCAGTTTGTGGGAGGCGAAGAGCTACTAGTGGGTTGGCATCTTAGTAACCAGGGGCACATAAGAAAGGTTAGTCAAGTGATCAAAATTAAATAATGTTTTAAAATACCTTTAAACCTAGTTAATGTTGAAAACCATGGCAGCACCAGACACTCCACCATAGAGTGGGACAGCAAATAGGATCAACGGGGTACTAATTAGAACATCTGTGGACCAATAGGAATAGTGACGTCGCACACATGCACTAACACGTGATCAAGAAGTAGGAGCTAACACATGACAGCAAAAAACATCACCCACCTCCCCTCCCCCTCTACATAGCTATTCTTTCCATACCTCTGCCTCTGTAGTGCTACAACTGCTAGCAATCACTCAAAAGATAACAATGAATAAAATAAAATAATTACAATTTGCTTCTGATAGCAGGCTAACATAGTTTTACACCTACAATTTGTTATGGGGTACACTTTTACATAATCTATGTTCCATATTGTTGTTCAATAGGTAATTATATGCTGTGTATTGCCATCTTGTTGCTGATGTATAGCTATGTGTATGGCTAGCATCTGTTGTATTTATTAGCTGCAGATTAGGCCACTCACAGGAGCGTTGATGTTCGACTCCCTAACAGGTCAACATCAGCTCCTTCAAAGGTGGTGTTGATGGGGCCGCTCTCAAGGAGCACCATTGATCACCTTGTGTACAGAGAACTTCAGCCTAGTATTTGTACTGTCTCTCAGCAGGAGTGTTGGCCCCATGCTCCTTCATGAGCATGGGCCAGCTCCACACAAATAGGAGTGTTAACATGCAACTCCTCTGTGGGTCAACGTCAGCTCCTTCCAGAGGTGTTGACGGGGCTGCTCTCAAGGAGCACCATCAATCACTTTGTCCATAGAGAGCTCCAGCCTGGCATTTGTGCTGTCTCTCAGCTGGAGTGTTGACTCCATACTCCTTTGTGAGCATGGGTCATCTCCACACATGTCAGAGGGTGCATCAGCATGCTGTCACATGGTGGCAATGCTGGTTGTGCCGCTCTGATGCAGAGCTTATCCATAGCTCTAGCTGCACTTGCAGCATCTCCATTCCTGATAGGAGGAATGTGACAGTACTGCGCCCAACTAGGATGGTTGCCATGTACTGATAAGTATATTGCCAATGCAGATGTGGCTTAAGGGAAGGAACTTGGCGTGCAGAATGCCTCTGGATGCCAAATCCCTTCCTGGCCCAAGTATCGAGAATTTAAAAGAAAATTAAAAATTTAGGGCCTTATAGATATTTGACCTCAAAAAAACTAATGAGAAAATTTTAAAAGACCAAACTTGGCAATCAAGGCAAAGTACATTTACCAAACCACCACCACAAACATCAGTTTGTGGGAGGCAAAGAGCTACTAGTGGGTTGGCATCTTAGGAGCACATAAGATAGGTTAGTCAAGTGATCAACATTAATATAATAGTAGTGCCCACCTTGGTGGCCAATGGTTGTTGTTGCCTTTTGTGACCATCCATCAGCCGTGATCACTCGACAATTTGAACGTTGACACGATGATTCAGAGGCATTATGAGGTGGTCATTTTGAGGGTAATCTTATCATTACATCACGTGGTACAATCCACAAGCAACCACTTCTCAATGTCACATACTAACTCTGGTTATTTTTGTATTTCATTAGTTGAAAATTTTTCGAAGTCCAAAGTGGTTCCAAAAAAAATTGCCTGTTCTGGTCTGGGTTTTCTTAACCCCCATGGTCATGGATGGCTCAATGGATGTAAATAGAATAATAGAAGCCTTAACGATAGAAAGAAAACCACTGTCTATATTCATGCATCATTAAAGTGGTTTCTATTTACACTGATAACCTCGAAGCGCTATGGGTAATACCTGGAAGCCACATGCAGTTCAGTTGAAGACGTGTAATGAATGTTAGAACACAGATTGCAGTTGAAAAGATTGTTTTACAGTAAAAACAAAATTTTCAGTTTAAAGTAGGGATTTTACTGAACCCCTTGAAGTCCCCCTGGGTACGGGCCTGGTTTTGATTGCATGCTAGTCACGTTGCAATGTCCAGACACCAGGTGTAGCGCACAATTGATTTGTCCATTAGTGTTAACGTATTAACTACTTATAGTTTATTCATGGCTAGTAAAGTAAGTACTTTAGTTAGGGTCCGCAACACAAAAAATCGATATCTTCCAATCAATTACCTAACTATTGTCATGTGTTAGGCTAAGTGTAACTTGAATAATATCAGCGTGGCAGCCAAGTTTGTCACTTTCTTCTGGTAGAAAACAATACAATTAATGTCTTAAAATCACATGGTTTTTTGCTGCAGTGGCTCATAGGGTTCTTTATATGCCACGATATTCACTTTCAACATTTTTCAAGTAGTCTATCATCAACTCAAAGTATCAGTGGTTTGATTTTATTGGTCAGTTTCTGGTGGCAGCATCACTTTTTGGCGATAAGCAAAATCTTTCTTCCTTTGGAGCACAGGACAAGCAGAGCAGCAACTGCAATGTGGATCAGCAATTACCAGTACTAGGTAAAGTACCTGCATGCGGAGTATGGTTATAATTGAAGCTTGTTAGCCATTTGTCTGAGCCATCTATATACTGAAATTCGGCCAAAACAATGCAATTTTTGCAAACAAATACCAGAATGGTTGATCAGTGAAACAGTCTCCAACAACAAGTATGCGAAGTTTATAGACACCTAACAATATGGTTATCTCGCTCAGTAAACACATAAAGCAATCCGATGCATGAACTCAGCACTCACGTGATCAAAATTCAAATGGCAGAAAATACAACCACAATCTATTCCAATGACCTTAAAATCACTTGAAATCAAGTGACAGTGAGTTTGTATGCATTGGGTTCAGCATCTCGATTAGCCCAGCAGTAGAAGACTCTCTGTATGATTCCATCACAGTATATAAGACACACCTTCACTGGTCCAGATCATCCCTGAGTGAACAATTAACACAAATATTTACAAAAGAAGCACACTGCAAGGTTCTTTTTAAGAAATGAAAGTTATTTCATGGGTGTTTCTGCGATTTGAATTTCGATCACGTGAGTGCTTATTTCATGCATCAGATTGCTCTATGCGTTTACTGAGGGAGATAGCCATATTGTTAGGTGTTTATGAGCTTCGTATCCTCGCTGTTGGAGGCTGTTTCACTGATTTATTAATCATTCTGGTATTTGTTTGCAACAATCACGTCGTTTTGGCTGAATGTCAGCATATAGATGGCTCAGCCATCCGATGGCTAACAAGCTTAAATTACAACCATACTCTGCATGCAGGTACTTTACCTAGTACTGGTCATTGCTGATCCACATCACAGTTGCTGCTCTGCTTGCCCTGTGCTCCAGAGGAAGAAACATTTTGCTTATCACCAAAAATCCACACAGACCGTGTTGCCATCAGAAACTGACCAATAAAATCAAACCACCGATACTTTGAGTTGATGATAGACTACTTGAACAATGTTGAGAATGAATGTCGTGGCATACAAAGAACTATACGATCCACTGCAGCAAAAAATCATGTGATTTTAAGACATTTGTATCATTTTGTACCAGAAGAAGGTGAAAAACTTGGCTGTCACACTGGTGTTATTCAAGTTACACTTAGCCTAACACATGACAATAGTTAGGTAGTTGATTGGAGGATATCGATTTTTCGCATTGCGGACCCTACTTTAGTACACTTGACTCGTCTTTATATTGCTGTTTTGACACCAGACGCGATGTCACACGTACGTAGTGATGTGGGCGTGGCACTTAATTTACTAGGCCATTATAGTGCTGTAAACATATTCACTGCTTTAGTTTATTCATTGCTAGTATATAGTAAGTACTTTATAGTGCACTTAAAGCTTCTTTAAAGCTTCATACGACATTATCCACAATCGAAATTCACATGGTCCCATATAAATATACTCGCAAAGCAGTCCTACAGTTTTCCACACTTGCAGGTGTGTGACCCAAGTGGAATATATTAGTTGTAACATGGGCACTTGTGATTTTCCCGAAATATATATACTCACTTGCACTCGGGCTGTGAACTCGTGCTTGTGTATATAATTTCAGCCCATGCATGTTACAACTACTACTTATAGAACTGCCAGGTCTATTCAGCAGGCTGATAGCCTACTTTGAGTAAGTAATCACAGCCAGTACAACCAAGCCAGTGTAGGCTGATAGCCTGACTACCCTGGCTGACCAGTCAACCCAACCAGTAGGAGCAAAACCACTGGATTTAATTTAAAGACACACTTGAAGATTTTGATGATGGTTACTTGTGGTCAGCAGCAGTGAACATTCTTACTATGTTTTGTTAACATAAACGGATGAGTCCGAGGAATATCATGGAAATATGCTTATTAAAGTACCATAATCGAAGACTACTAGTTGTTGAGAAGACGGACTAGACTGACAAAAATGACTAACAGCCTGTTTACACTACAGGTCGCTCTGGATGAGATCGCTTCAGTTTGATCCAGATCGATTTTTTAGCACCATTTATACTACAAAGGCCAAACCCGCTCCAATCACCAAAAAACTTAAACCCACCATCATAATTTTTATCAAAGTAGAGATTGTTGATGGAGTTAAAGGATTTGTGTGCTCTGTTATCGTAAGGTTAGTAAGCACGATAAAGTTTTCAGTGTTGGCAACAACCTCTCAATTCTATGGTGTTGGTTAACTGTTCATTCTCATGCGTACCTGTTTGTTTTTTGAGTCCTTTTGTTGTTCTTGAGGCTGTCCTTCCATATCGTTCCCTAAATACTTCGCTTTTACTACATTTCGTCTTTACAGTTGCCATTTTAGCTGTAGTTCTCTGTATCTTTATCCTGCTACCAAATTGAACTGCAGGTGTGCATCTGTTTATACAGGGTGAGTAGAGTGAACTAGTTCAAACCAGACGCACATCTCTAGCAGGTCCATTTCAGAGCAGTTCGATATGGTACACATTTACACTGACTTGGAAATCGACCTGATTCGAGTTAATTCGAACTAGATGGCTAGTGTAAACGGGTTGTAATGAAAGCACAGCACAGTGCAACACAGGCACAATGCCTATTCTACCGATGATAACACTACTCCATTATTTTCTAATTGTTTCGTGTGTCTTGTGTGTACCTCAAGTAGACAGTTCTCTATACCAGATACAGCACTTCCTTCACTAGTGCTAGCTATATGGGAAATATTGCACTCAAAGAGTGGTCTCGAAACAAAATATAGCACTCAGCCCCACCTCATGCAATATTTGTCTCTCACCCACTCTTTTTGTGCTATATACATATATGTATATATGTAGCTATGTTTTATACCTGATATCTGTCATACTATATCCCCTATTCACAAAAAGGCAGTTGGCTTTTATATATAGACCTGTCACTGCTTGAAGGTTCTTAGTTTACTAATTTGTTAAGCTGCTTTACTGTAGTTATACTGATAGTAAATATCAGTAACTTTAAGTATATGGAACATAATTGTTTTACTAAGTTTTAAACTCTCAGTAAAACATCAGTGAATGCAGGTTTACTGAAAAACTACTAAAACAACAAACAATTAACTATTTCATATACTGGGGATATACCACTCTAGTAAATTAAGAAACTTCAAGCAGTGTGTTGTGTAATAATTATCATTGATGAATATTAAAACCAGTACGTGGGCTAAAATTGTGCCTGTGAGCCTGTTGTGGCACACCAGAAAGTACTGTAGAAGGGTTGTTACTTTCTCCATCAACAACAACTGTTTGAGTTTTGTCTCAAAAGTGTTCTATCCATTCTTACCTGTTAGTCCCAATTGTGAAAGCAATGGAGTCTATTATCAACAACAATATGTATGCCTGAGTCAAATATGCTCTCATTTACACTGAAAAAAGCTCAGAATAATAAGGTCTATAACAGTCTTATTATGTTAGTATTGGAATGAAATAGTACAGCATATATTATTAGATTAGGACTTTACTATAACAAGCTTATTGAATACATTTGTGACCCAGCCTGAGAAAACCGGTCTTATCGCCCATGTCAGCAGATTCGATTTTTCACCCAGGACACACAGCTACATGAATAAACTATCTAATTCCACAATTAAAATCAGCTAGACTTGAGTGGTCTGGTTTTGCTGGCTGCTTTTCCCAAGCCCATTGGCGATCCGTACATGTAGTGTGGGACCTTAATGGAGCTCTGGTCAGCCTGGGAATGATTGTGTGTGGCTGTACAGCTCTGTGGTGTTGAATCAGTGGCGATTCTAGACCTGACCTACAGGGGGGCCAAGTAGGGAACAGCATAACTATTGTTGTTTGGCTATAGTATAAAGTAGAATTTTCAGGGGGATCTGGGGGTACAACCCCCAGAAGCTGCAGGATTTTTGCAATTTAAAGGCTTGAAAACAGCCTAAAATTTGTTCTAAAAACATGAAAAATGCTAAAAATAACAATGCCAATCTATACAGTAACTTTTCCCCAAGATTTTTTAAAAGTTTTTTTTAACAGGGGGGGCCATGGCCCCCCCTGGCCCCCCCTTAGAATCGCCTATGTGTTGAATAAGTACCCTCTGCTGTGAGTTTCCATTCATTTTAGCCAGTTTTGAGACCTCATTGGCTACATTCCTTGGCCTTCCTATTCAATTTTTGAACACCATCTTGCCCGCCTTCCAGGGCCCCTGCCTCCCACCCAAATTGCAGCTCGCCTGATACAGTCACCTCGGTTTAAAAACTATCTAAAATGGCGGGAAACTTAGTTGTTGGCTACTTGCACAGTGGATGCTCTGGAAGATAAGGAATTGGTGTAAAACGTGTGAAAATTTGGTACACATAGCTTCAACCATTGGCGAGCTACAACACACTAAATACTTAAAACCGGCATTTCTCGACACTTCTAAATAGGTGATAAGCCCAGTTTTGTCAGACTGGGTCACATTTAAGACAGTCATATATTAGAGATTAAATCACTAGTATAGTGCGGTGTATTATCAGACTATACTAAGCCTATTTCAACCATATGTTGGCTACTATACTACTGTATGTTTTTACTTTCCTATAATCTGTGGCTACCTTAATTTAATAATTTCTATAATTATATTTGAAATGAATTTAATTCTGTAAATATGTTAAAACCACAATAGGTACAGCTAGTAAATCAATGTCTCCTTGGCCATGACAGTATCAAATTAATTTCATCATTTATCAGTCTTTATCCAACTGCAGCAGGTAAGACAGTAAATACAATTCATAAGTTCCATTACAAATTACCTGTTTTATCATCACTATGTAGAACTCTGTGACAATCTGTTAGTCGTCTGGTAGAACTGTCCCACAGCTCTAATACAAAGATGGTAAATATAATGTGTATTCTGGACAATCGTTGGGCTTACAGTTTGTAACAATAATAATCTCATAAAACCAAGACCTTGTCTGGAAACCTGGTATTACAGTGAAACCTGGTATTACAGTGAAACCTGTCTATTCTGGTCATCATAGGGACAAAATTTTCTGACCTCATTAAGGAGGTGGCTGCATTAAACAGGTCACTTTGTACACAGTTGGCACAAGTGGGGATTTTTATAATGGCCAGTTTAGACAGGTGACCTCTTTATGCAATGACCTGATTAGACAGGTTTCACTGTACCATGTAGAATGGCGGCTAGGTCCCAAAACTATTAAAGATGATAAATATAATGCGTATACTGAACAATCATTGTACTTACAGTTTGTAACAATCTTTTAAAACTGAGACCGAGTCTAAGACCGACAATCCATGTAGAACTAAGACAAGTCTGATAAGACCAGGTTTCACAACCCTAAATGGAAGCAAACATAATTCATATTCTGGTGTACAGTGAGTCTAACCAGACATAAAACGGCCACTTAGTATATGACTTTGTTGGGCCAATGTGTTACGTAAGCTCACAAGAAGCATCTGATACACTGATAACCAAGTCCAAGAATCTTGTAATCACTAAGTACAACTAAAACAAGACTAAATATAATATAATTTGCATACTCTCAGTGAACTTACTTTTGTTAGCAATGCAAGCATGGTCAGTGAAATAAGGGCAAACAAGACGGAACAGGTTCTTGAAAGCACTCAACTCATTTACAGTTCTAGACAATGTAGCAGCCATCAGCTGTTGATAAAAAATAGTGGAAAACATGAAGAAATGAGACCGGTTCCCCGAAGAAATGAGACCAGTTTCCACAAACCTAAACGAAGGTAAATATACATTGTATACTGGACAATCTCAGTGTACTTACTTACAGATGTTAGCAAAAAGAAGAATCTCCTAGAACTGAGACCAAGTCTATTGAAAAGAAAATGAATAAAAACACAATCAGGCTTAATGCACTTACAGCTGTAAGTAACTTGAAGATGATGTTGAACAATTCCATGAAAAAAGAACAAAACTGCCCACATATGGTCGCTACCAGATTCTTTAAAGGAAACAGCTGCCATTGAAGGAAACTAACACTGCAGATGTTGTAAACTGACAGCCTGTAGAACTAAGAGGTTTGACAAGAATTTCTACCTCTGAAGAGATAATATACAAAATCATAAGAGCAGACCATGCATACTCTTAACGTTGATGGCTGATGAACTGTGTCCACTTGTCATCCGCCATAAGCTGAGATAACAGGATATAAAACATGTAATACATACAAAACAACACCAAAGTTGAATCATTTGCAGGCCATTGTCATACAATATACAGTAAACAATTTAATATGGCTAAACCTATCGTACAAGCTATCATTTTAGTCTAATACTTACTCATCTAGAGCTGTTTTTGATCGCTGCCATTGAAGGAATTGTCCACTTGGCCGCATCACTTCACCACTACAGCCAGCAGAGATGTACAGTTGTGGTTCATAACTATCACTGTGCAGAGCATGGCTCATTTGACGATGGCACCGATCGCGCACACTCTCTCCGCGAGATACACCGTCATAAATGCTCACATTTACAACCTCTGACACAACAATAGCGACAAAGATGGCTACTTAATTGCATCTAATGCACATGTGCACACCACTGACCCCTTCAATTTTAAACTAGCAGTACTACAAACTTTTGCAGGTGTGCTAATTGTGCAAGAAAATTTAGATTTGTATGACTCTTAGATTGAATAATTAATTTTTCTGGTATTAATGCTTTGCCATATGAAAATGTGTGCGTATGAAATTATCACAACTAAACTAGTTAGCTAGCTATAGTGATTAACAGAAGTGTAGCTACTTATTGTAAAATCATCATGACTGTTTGGTATAGTAAAAAATAAATCTTACTGAGTCACATGAGATGGTGAAGCTAAAAATGAGACAATATTGAGATCTGATGGTGGAGCTATTATAAAAAGTTATCACATGTAGTTAAGTTAAGTAAACAAAGCCATACAAAAAATGTGTATTAAACTAAAGTATAATCTGTTTCCCATAATATAAGAAGGGGTTTATACTAAAGTATAAGATAGCTAGTATAATGCAAGACTATACTGAGATCATTTGTACAGTTTAAGCCATTAGATATACCATCTTATATTCCTATTTTTTCACAGGTTAAAGTGCTTGACTGCTGCTTATTTACTTTTTTAGTAAATTACAGTAACTGAGCAATCCACCAAAAATTTACTGACAGTATACCGCCAGAATACTTACTGAAAGATTACTATGAAGTAAAGCTAAACCAATTTGTTATACTGGTAAGTAATTTTACAGTAAACAAGAGAATAGTATTAAAGGATAAATGATTACTAATTGTTAAGCTAGCTATTATGCTGATCACAATGCCATATGCACAAGTACACAGTATGCATACACAAGTACAAAATTTTCAAATAATAATTCAATTCAAAATCCTGCAAGTTTTAGCTACAGGCTGAGTGCATATTTGAACATTCAACTGAAAGTCAAATATAATTTCCACATCCAAAATAAGAGTTACATGGAATCACTGCAATTGCCTTCATATCTTGGCTTGCAGTGCTGACAAACGGACAATGAGCACAACGGCACAGAATAGATGAAATAAAAACATATCTATGAAGTGAAGGATTTTTAATTGAATCATCTTCAGGTCTATTCCAGACTTCAACAGGTTTAGGGTAAAAGCATTTTTGAGGATGATGTTGAAGAGGAATGACTTTAGCCAACACAATAGAACAAGTTTGGGGTTATCTTGATTGCTTAAACACAACTGTGCACTCAACAAACCTTATAACAAGGAAGGGCTACTCTTGGACCTGACCAGATGTGCTTTTTGTGCGTGCAATGACAAGTGAACTGTTCTTTTGTCTGGAAAAATACTCTCCATACAAGGATCCGTTAAACATCACTGATGATGATTCTTTGTGCAAAATAAGTGTTTTTGTATACACATCGCCATAGTGAAAAGCAAAATAATGATGGATTAAATGATGGTCATTAGCTGAAAAGGCTTTCTCCTTGATACTTGGTAGCAGTTTACAGCATTTGTTTGACTCCAAGATAGCTGCACTATCAAAGGGATACAATATATGAAGAAAACATCCTCCATAGTTAATTTTATCTCTATCAGGCTACATACTGTCTAATAAAGGTTTTAGAGTCTTAGCTAGTTCATCACTTGGCCATTCAATACTGCCTACTTGTTGCTTGCTGATAAACATTCTAAACAGCTGAATTTCGACTGCTTGTTTATTTGTGTGTACACTACCTAAAACTCCATTCATTCGTTCAAATCCAAACAGCCAGAATGATGACGATGGACCGTAATCAAATAAACAATTATTTAGATGATAGTGTAAATTTGGATAACAATTCTCTTTTCCGTATACAACTTCAAACATACAACAGTATCTATGAATAAGATGGTCAGCACGGTTTATGTTTGAACTGGTGATTGCACGAGAACAAAGTAATGCACAGGCATGTGTGAATACTATCCATAGTGAATAGAGCTCCGGATTAAGAATAGCAAATTAATGAATATATTAGCACCCAATTTTTCCACTCTTCAACTTTAAAATTTGAAAACCCACTTCCACCTTCAACTTTTCTGGGGAATCGCCCAATTCCAGCAGGAACAGTAAAATTGATCAACAGCCTGTTGTATAATTTCTAGCTCACTAAGTCCTACTCCATTACTTTTCTTCCAAAGTTTTACGAATTTTTTTGCACTGCCAAGCAGCAAATTATGCATAGAATCTACTATGCAAAAGTTCACTGCATTGTAATATGGTAAATTTATCAGGGCTGTATACCCAATGCCATGTTCTTTTTCAATAGAAATCTGGTCTGAAGCAGTCTTTGCATGTTTGTGCTTCATACCAAGTGCAAAGCATTCTGCATGTGTTCTCAAAATCCAGTTCTCACGATCAAACCCACTGTAATCTGATTTATTTCAAAATCTTTCACATGGAAAAGTCTTATGACACCTGAAACAACCTTTCTTCTCTGCATGTGACAAAAATCCTCCAACTTTTCTTGTGGCAGGTGAGTCACATGCTACACATATCAAAGCAGCCCTAATTTTTATTTTACCATGTGGAAGGGTAATCTCTGTACCCCTCCACAAACACAGGAGGTCTGTTACTAATGGCTTAAGAAATGAATTAATGTTATAGGATGGTTCTTTAGGGCCAGGAATCAAACCACATATTATAATATTTTCTTGGGCATAGCGAATTTCACGAGGCAGGTTCAATCATGATAAATAAATCACTCCAACAGAATATATGCTGTGCTCAAAAGGCTCCATCCAGTCTACATTGAGCATCAAGCCATATGAATATGATCGAGAGAAATGTCCATTGTCCTCAAAATGCTTCCATACTGCTCCATCATAAGATTGGCAAAAAGTTCAGGAAAAATGTAGCGGCTTCTCCATTGCTCACAAATGTGCAAAATACCAGGGCGAGAAAGAATGTCAGTCAATGATGATGTGGTACCGTGGTCACTACAATCCTGGATAAGTAATTGTACATACTTATCCAGGATTGTAGTAAAGATTCACGCTAAGTGAAAAGACTGTGGTAACGTGGTTATTTAGCGTGAAAACGGTACCCTACAAGGTTGCTATCATCATTATAGTTGCTGTTGTGCTGTCCTCTATTTCAGATGCTCCTTCGACGTTGAAGAACGCTTGAGTGCGCGTTATCCAGACTAATTTACTCGTGTCTTCATCAACATGTATAGGACTCCCACGGAAACAGGTGGTGTCAAAAGGAAAAAGCCCCAAGATCCTGTTTCACCGGATACGCTACGTGCAGAAGCCGTCAATAGTAAGTCAGTTGATGTTTGCATTAATTGTAACAAGCGTTGTAACACAACGGGCAAAAGCAGTGAGGCTTTGCAATGTGATCTGTGTTTTTCTTGGGTCCATGCATCTTGTGAAGGTGTCTCTAAAAGTCATTACAAGTCTTTAAATGAAATTTTGGCAGTGAACCAAGAAAACATTTTTTATTTGTGTAAATCCAACCTGTGTCACACCCGTCTCAAACAACTACTAGGCTTCAAAATGTCAACTGCTGCAAATCAACATCCTGAGGCCGCCAATCTTTCTACCAAGGTTGACGACCTCGCAACCCGCAGTGAAAAGCTAGAAAAGGATCTTGCTGAAATAATGGTCTCAATTAAGGAGCTCAACAAGCCAGTTGCTAAACTTGATTCCAAAGTCAGCCATTCTAACGCAGTTGTTCCCAAAAATCAACTCGCTCCACCTAACTCAGGTTTTACCCCTGACAGAAAGTTAAATGTCGTTGTTTATGGAGTAGAGGAATGTCTTCCCAGCACATTTAAGCCAGTACGTCTACAAAAAGATTTTGACTCAGTGTCTAAAATTTTCAGCAGCATAGCTGCCATTGATTCCAGTACTATTATGGACTGTTACCGTTTTGGTAAATACAAAGCCCAGCTGCCTAGACCAAGACCTATTCTTGTGAAACTTCGAAGAACTTTAGATGTCAACTCCATTCTAGCTAACAAAGGCTCCCTGTCATCTCCTCTTATTATCAAGCCTGATCGTTCCCTAGAAGAAAGGGCAAGGGAAGCAGTCCTACTAAAGGAAAGGTGGTCTCTGCTTCAGCAGGGCTACAAAAGGAAAATGATCAAGATACGAAACAACAGTATCTTTGTCAACAACCAACTCTTTGGTCAATTCAAAAACTCTGTCTTCCAGCATTACACAACCACTACTCCAGTTCCCCAAGGGAATACAGTCAACATTCCACCACCAATAGAGGAACCATTGATTACCCTAGAGTCTCCTGAGACTTCCAGTGGTGCTACCAATAATTCAAATTGACTAGATCGTGTCTGTCTTATGAACGTACGCAGCATTGTCAACAAAATCAATGTTTTTCAGAACTATGTATATTCTAGATCCCTAGATATAGTAGGTATTACTGAGACCTGGTTGTCTGATAAAATCTTTGACAATGAAATACTTCCCAGCATGTACACCATAATTCATATAAAGACCGTGGTTCTCGTGGAGGTGGAGTGATGTTTGCCATAAAATCTTCTAAATCCATTCAAGTGTTATCAACCCCTCCCAGTGTGGAGGTACTCACTGTCTGTGTTGGAGTTACTACTCCAACTGTCTACTGTTTAGCATACATTCCTCCTAACACCCCTGAGAATTACTGGCAAGAATTTCTAGATTACATTGAATCTCTTAACAACATCTCCAGTAATATTGTTTTGCTAGGTGATTTTAATTGTAGTGACATAAATTGGAGCTCCTTATCTGGCCAATATCCCTTTTATTCAAAATTTTGTGATGTCATATTTGATCTTAACCTTTCCCAGTTGATAGAAGAATGTACTCATTCTGCTGGCAATACTCTTGACCTTGTTCTGACCAATGTTCCTGAGAATATTTCGAGTTTAATAATTCATAGTGAACTACCCCATCCAATTCCCTCTGATCACTTCCTCATAACCTTTGACTACTCTTCAAACAGCAGTGCCAATGACAGTGCCAATAACTCTGTTTCCAGAAAAAAATTCAACTTTCCTAAAGGTAACTATGAAGGCCTTTGTAACTTTCTTTACAATTCTGACTTTACATTTTATTACATGTCTGAAGACATCGAACTCATCTGGTCCTACCTGAGTAATCTTGTGAGGGATGCCTTTGAGCACTTTATTCCAACTATTACAGTACAAGATAATAATCAACCTCCATGGTTTAATCCAGATATCAGGCACCATATCAAACGTCTCCGAACTCTCAGACGTAAGTACAATAACAATCCTACTGAGCATAACCATGCCAACCTAGAATACTCTCAAGAGCAATTTCAATTCAAAATAAGTACTGCCAAAAACGTATATGAATGTAATCTTGTATCCGAATTTGCTAATAACAACAATTCCAAAATCTGCAAATACATCAGAAACTTCACAAAGTCAGCATCTATTCCATCTACTATGTTTCATGACTCTTCCCCAGTAACCTGTGACAATGAAAAAGGCTAATATTTTTAACAACTATTTTTACTCCATTTTTACAAAGACCATGCATAATACAGTATCTATTAATAATCATCCCACGGTTCTCTCTAATATTATCATTACTGAAGAAGATGTCTATGATGCTTTAATCAATCTCGACACATCTAAGGCAATGGGTCCAGATGGGATACCCCCGGTTGTATTGTTCAAATGTGCCTCAGTACTATGTAAACCACTTCATCATCTTTTTTGCTTGTCTCTGAAGTATGGATACCTACCTTGTGAATGGAAACTCCATAAGATAATTCCTGTTTTTAAATCTGGAAATCACACTCAAGTCAAGAACTACGTCCAATCTCTTTACTGAGTAACACATCTAAAGTACTAGAAAGAATAATCTATAACAAAATTACTAATCATATTGTATGTCAGATTAATCCAGCTCAGTTTGGTTTCTTACAAAACAGATCAACAGTTCAGCAACTTCTATCTTTTCTATCAAATGCTTTTAATGATCGCAATTAGCTTGATGTCATTTACTTAGACATTAGCAAGGCTTTTGACACAGTCTCCCACCCACATCTTCTCACCAAACTTTCGTCCTTTAACATAGGAGGTGAAGTTTGGTTGTGGTTTCAAGCCTACATTACCAATAGAAGACAATATGTATCTATTAACAACAGTAATTCCTGTTTACTTCCGGTGGAATCTGGAGTACCTCAAGGCAGTATATTGGGTCCCCTATTATTTATCATATACATGAATAACATTCCAGATTCAGTGTTCTACAGTAATATCTATTTGTTTGCTGATGACACCAAATGTTTTAAACGTATAATAGTACAAAATGACATGGATCTCTTGCAAAGTGATATCAACTGTCTGTTCAATTGAAGCTCAACAACCCACCTGTCATTTCATCCTTCTAAAAGTTGCCACCTGTCGTTTAACCAGAAATTTCCAACACCTTACACAATAAATGGAACCACTATCAATTCACTTCCAATACACAAGGATCTTGGAGTTTTAATTAGCAATAATCTAGAATGGAGTCCCCATCAAGCCTTACCAAAGCCTACAAAACACTAGGTCTTATCCGAAGAACTTTTAGCAAATCAGTTTCATCCTCAGTGAAAGTCAAACTGTATATCTCACTAGTAAGATCTCAAATCATGTATTGCTCACCAGTCTGGCGTCCTCACCTTATGAAGGATATTACTAAGATCGAACAACTACAACGTAGAGCTACTAAATACATCCTCCAAGACTACATCTCTGATTACAAAACACGTTTAACAAAACTCCAACTACTTCCTTTATTGTATATATTAGAAATATCCGACATTATGTTTTTTATTAACAGCATCAAGAGCCCCACCTTAAGTTTTAATATCAATTCCTATGTATCATTTTCAAACAGCAGAACAAGATCCTCTGCTCTAAAACTTAAGCACAATACATCTTTCACCAACCGACAACGTCACTTTTATTTTAATCATATATGCAGACTATGGAACTCTTTACCAATCATTAACATGAATTTATCAACTTTTTCCATCAAAAATCAAATAAAATTGTTCCTTTGGAAACATTTCATTGACAACTTCAACCCCACTGATTCTCACAAACTGCATTATCTATGCCCCTATGGCTCCTGTATAAACAAGTCCTTCGTGAACTTTGAACATCTCTAGTCCTGATCACTACAGTCAAGTAATTTTCAACCTGTAACTGCAAATTATGTAATTTATAATTTATGTTAGGTGTAATTTGTAAGTTAAGTAATTATAAGTTTACTTAAAGTGTAATTATAAGTAATGTAGTTTGGGTACTGGCACAGGATGCCAGTATTCCATCAGTGTAACAACTCTTTAAGTTATCTATGTCAACATGTCAATTCCCCTGTACATCATTGTTGTTTACACTGTAAAGTTAAAAAAAAAAATTCTAAGTTCTTCGCCATTGCCAGCTGTTCCATATACGGAAGAAGCCGTAGAAGAACAAAATGAGATCTTGTGTGCTCAGGGATGCGTATTGTTCAACTATAGAGAGTTTGCAGGGGGTGTGTCAGCCTTACGCAAATATCACGTGAATACAGTGAAGCCATTTTTGAGTGGATTGTAGTGAAACGAGTGGTCTGACGTTTTCGAAGTACTTCGTCGATCTAAAGAATGACGATGATAAAAGACGATACCAAGAAAAAGTATCGCTACTGGGTTGTCAGGAAGATCCTTACTGTCGAATGGAACGAAAAGGCGGCTGCACTCGAAGCGTAGAGTGGGTAGATTGGCCGAGTGTTTGTTATGGCGACATTTACAATTATTTGATCAGTACGCCTAGCGAATATACCCATGAAATGCTAAAGGCTTACAAGAGCATGGATGGCTATAATTTCTTCATGAATGGTTGGATCAACAACATTCTTGTAACTGCGATAGATGGTAGCAACAGATACATCTACACTGCTACAGTGAAACATTCACAGACGCTGTCAGCTCCACATTTAAAGGTATGGATGTGTTGTAAATCAGATGGAGAAGTGATGGCAGCACACTGTACCTGCATGGCAGGGTGTGGAGAAGCTTGCTTGCACATTGCTGCCATCCTGTTTGCTGCTGAAGCCAATACCCTAGTAAAGCAACAGTTCTCTTGCACATCCCTGCCTTGTACATGGCTTCCACCAGCATTTAGAACTGTGCCATTTTTGCCATTAGCAGAAATTGACTTTAGAACACCAAGACAAAAGAGAAAAGGCTTTCTAGAGCCTGCTGCACCTGCTCCAAAGAAAAGTATGACAATTCAAAAGCCTACACAGGCAATGTTGGAAGAGCATTATTCAAAGCTTTCTAAAGCTAAGCACAAGCCACTTTTGTTATCCTTGGTGAGTGGTTTTAATGATGATTTTGTGCCATTATATGTGAGGGGATTGCTTCCTGAACCACTGACATCATTATTTCATAAAGATAATCAAGAAGTACCATTTCAAGATTTGGTAAAGGCATGTGATGCTTTTTATGACATGGTATCTATAACTCCAGAGCAGGCCCACATGGTAGAACTGAAAACCAGGGAGCAATCCAAATGTAAGCTGTGGTATGAACAACGAGCTGGCCGTGTTACTGCATCAAATTTACGTAGAGTCCTTCATACAGATTTTGCAAAACCTTCAGTGTCATTGGTAAAGACCATTTGCTATCCCGAGTCTACAAAGTTTTATAGCAAGGCTTGTGACTATGAGCTTACCCATGAAGCTGATGCATTGCGTATATACAAAGATAGCATGCAAGCTTCACATGCGTTTTTTGAGCTTAAAAAGTGTGGGCTAGTTCTTGACAGTGAGAATCCTTTTATTGGAGCTTCACCAGATGGGATTATTTCCTGTTCATGCTGTGGCAAAGGGGTTGTAGAGGTGAAGTGCCCATTCTCATGCAGGGATAAGTCTTTTGATGAAGCTGTCAAACACAGGGAGTTTTGTTTGGAAGAAGATACTTTCTTGCTTAAACAAGATCATCCATACTATTTTCAAGTGCAGCTACAAATGAAGCTGTGTCAGGCAAAGTTTTGTGACTTTGTGGTTTGGGGAAAAGATGGTGCTTTGAAGCAGCGAGTTGATTATAATGCAGAATGCATCAATGATGCATTGAAACAAGTGAAAAACTTTGTGAAAATGTGTCTACTGCCAGAACTACTAAGTCGCTGTTTCACCAGTGGAATGATAACACCTGATCCTCCAGTAGTTGAATCCAATGAAGAACAAGATGAAGAGAGTGAAGATGACCAGTTACCACCACTGGATGATGATACTGCAAATCAATCTACCAGTAGTACAAGTAATAGTACTGCTGATGTTGAAGAGGACGAAGATGACAGACCGTGGTGCTATTGCCGACAAAATGAGGATTATGATCAAATAATAGCATGTGATGGTAAGGACTCTGCGATTGAATGGTTTCATTGGGGCTGTGTGCACTTGACAGAAGAAACTGTTCCCACTGGTGAATGGTATTGTCCTGACTGTGCTAATCAATGAGTTAAGCGTCATTTTGTTAATTAATTACATAATTTACATAGATTACAGTAAATTGTATAATAGGCTTTGGTAATTACTAGTGTCATTTACAGTGTTACTATGAATTGTTGTCACTATTTACAGCAATTATTTTGACAATTAATTTCAATTAAATGGTACTACAGAACTACAGTGGTTATATAAAGCGCAACATATTGTAACTGCTTTATCAATTGGTGACAAATTGTCATCTCCAGTACATGTAACCATACTAATGGGAAGTGTCGACTATAAAATCATGTACTTCGGCCTAACAGCACTGATAACTCTCTCCACATGTATTCTTACTTGGGAGAGCTGTCTTGAGGTATCAACTAAGCTGAGGCTTTCCTCATGTGAAAGGAGGATGCTTAACTTCTGCACACAGCAAACCTACACTTTCCTCAATAGTAAACCCTCTGTCTGCAAGTACAATATCACCAGGCAAAAGGTGGCGTAGAAGGCCACTATTTTCTGTCAGATGTACATCAGACACTCTCCCACCCCAACCCTTTGAAATAAAGGAAACAGAACCTTGTGGAGTGATGCCAATCAAGAACTTAGCGGTGTTGTGTTTTTTGTAGTTTGACCATGTCTGGGCTCGTGCCTTTAGTGAGGTTGGCCTTTCAATGAAAACCTCAAAACAATCTATGATGACAGCACAACTTCGAAAAGCTTTTCGAAACACCATGGGCATAGTTTTCAGCAAGTTGTCTCTGTCTGGCCAATTTATAAAAACATGCAACTCTGTGTACAGCACATCAAGCCACTTGCTAAAGTATCGGCACACTGTTGAGGGGTGAACATGAAATCGATATCCCAAGTCTTGTATTCCTGCATTTAGTCGAAGACGCATTAGAACCATAAGAAATTGGTCAAAAACACTACAAGAGCTTGTTGCAAAAGAATCAGGCAATCCAACAGTTACAAACTCAAATACGATTTCCAGTATCTCGTATGATGGCAAACCTGTATAATATTGAACTTTTATATCATCATTACGCAAGCTTTCTCTGCTGACCACCTTTGCTGTTAGCTTTTCATTGACCAATTCAAGATGTTTACAATGTTTCTTGGCTGTTGAAAGCTCATCTTCCAGGTCTTTACAAAAATCACATCTGAAAACTGGTTCATGATCTGTAGCATATTCAGAAAAAGGCATCATGATTGCTTCGTCATCTTCCTCCTCCTCAAGGTCATCAGAAGTGTCATCTACTATTTCATCAGCAACTACTTGGTCATCAGCAATGTCTGAGGCATTATCAGGGTCAGTGTTACTTTCATCATCATCATCATCGCTTTCATTACCATCTTCAGCTTCTCCTTCATTCTCTTCCCTACTGGACAACGCTTGTTGCTGCACAACATAGAGCCGTTTGCGTTTGGTCGCCTGTCTTCGTTCAAATACAGCAGCACTATTCTCCAGTTTTCGCTTTGCAGGTGATTTAACCTGTGGAAATACTGTAGGGATATAGTTGGGTGCCAAAGCATCATTGCTTTTCTGGCCTGTCACAAAGTGCTCGCTGCAGATCCAAGTATTACGATTGGGAACACAGTTTTCACGTTTTACAGCCGCTATCCATTTACTTCGCTTTACAGGATACTTTATGGCTGAAGGAAATCGATAGAATGAAATTTTCCCCTTTATGAATACGTTGTGGCAGCCAACTACACAACAGTTCTTCACCATCACTGTACACAATAAACGGGACACGAAAAGCAAGACACAAAAAGCCTGAGTGGTCTGGATTCTAGACCACTCATCCACTCAAACATGGCTTCGTCAATATTCACGTGATAATTGCGTAAGGTCGACACACCCCTTGCAAACTCTCTATAGCCTTTATAACGTTAATAGATGGCAGATTGAAGTTTTGCAGCACTCTTTTACCTTATAAAATAAGCCTGCTTTTTTTTTTGGCGAACGCAACTAATCACCAAAAACTTTTTCAACCTGTGGTGGTATGACGTCGTCCTGCTCTCCTGGTAAAGCTGTATTGGACATCGTCTGTGGTTCGTTAAGCGCTAGTTTGTGTGTGAAAGATTTGTACAATGGTTCAAGCCGCTGTGTGCTTCTTGGTTCTGTGGTGCTGACGCCTTGTGAATTCGAGCGTCGCGCTGGAAGAGGGAATACCAAGAATTGGAATAAATCTATTCGCTATTGTGGGAGACCATTAGAAGAATTTTTGGAGTCGTATACTAGTTCGGAAGGAAGAAAATGTTTTAAGTTTGTTTCGTCACTTTTTGATTCTTCAACAGCCAAGACATCCGGGGTAACAGATTTGTCCGCGTCATCTGTTTTACAACCTAGTGTTGCTTTAGCTAGTCTTAGTACATCGTCTTACTTAGTGGATACTTTGGATACTGGCAAGGTTTTGACTCCTGTGGTTGCTTGTACTGAGTCAGTTGCTTCTGTCAGCAATGTTTCAATTAACACTTCACCAGTGCCAGTCAACAAGTCCTTAGTTAGTGTTCCACCATCTTTAGTCAGCAAATCCTCAATTGTTATTTCACCGTCTACAGTCAGCAAGTCCTCAGTTAGTACTTCACCATCTACAGTCAGCAAGTCCTCAGTTAGTACTTCACCATCTACCATCAGCCTATCCTCAGTTAATACTTCACCATCCACAGTCAGCAAGTCCTCAGTTAATACTTTACCATCTACAGTCAGCAAGTCCTCAGTTAGCACTTCACCATCTACAGTCAGCAAGTCCTCGGTTAGTACTTCATCATCTACAGTCAGCAAGTCCTTAGTTAATACTTCACCATCTATAGTCAGCAAGTCCTCAGTTAATACTTCATCATCTTCAGTTAGTGAGTCATCAGTTGATAACTTAGTCAGCAAATCCTCAGTTAATACTTCATCATCTCCAGTTACTACAGCTGTTGCAGCTGATAATCCAGATCTTTTGTTATCTTCCCTTGAAGCCAGCCCCAGTCACACCCCGTCACCTGTTTCAGATCTAAATGACTGTCCTTTGTGCAATAAGCATTTCTCCTCCTGTTCACATCTCTGGCAGCACATTAATTCTGTTCATATTTCAAGGTCTACCTTTCCACCTGCTGACTTTTTTACTCTTGTAATCGTTTGATTTGCTCACAACCTTCCTGCCATTGGGCTTCTCACTTACGTTTTCATAATTCTGGATGTAGACGTCTTCTGAGTACAGGAAAACATTGTGGTGCACCACTTGTAAATGCTAATACTGTGTCAAGCATTCCCTTATCTCAGTTGTCCATCCCATGTGCCTCCACTCCCCTATCATTGATGAACCTTCCTCCACTTCATCTGATCCATTACAAATTGGTTTAAACTCTGTTGCATGTGGCTCTTTTCAAGGTCCTGTGGCTATGGAATCTGAGGTACTTACCTTTATGATGGACCATGTTATGGTTTGTCCTGTTAATACTATTGCCCATGTTCCTTGTAGTGTCCGCCCTCTTTTAGCCAGGGTCTTAAGTGTTGAACTTCGTAAAGCTTGCTCATCTGTTTGGGGTTTTGTTCGCTTGACTATGTTTGCAAAAGCTGTTCTACGCATTCCAGCTACTAAAAGTCAACATCGCCGCTTTGTCATGTCTTCTGTTTTACTCAACCGTTTACATATTTGGAATCAGTGTGGGGGAATTCATAGCCTTTGGAATTCTTTGCTAGATGATCTCAAAGTTTCTAAGCCTTGTGGAGGGGTTTCTCATGGTTTGTATTGTAAGGCTCGTGCTTTGTTTTGGGCTAGGGAGGGAAGATATAGTAATACTCTTCAGACCCTTTCATCTCAGGGTGTTGCTGGTCATGATGATGATTCTGCATATGAAGATTTGCTCCATCGTCACCCTTCTTCGCCATGTCCAGATGTAAGTGTGTTGCCTTCTAAGCCTGCATTGACAGTTGATGACTCAATGGTTTTGTCTTGCTTGTGAGCATTTCCAAAGGGCACCAGCCCTGGAGCTTCCAAATTCCGTGCTCAACATTTGTTGGATGTGATTGCTGGGTCCACTGCTCCTGCTGCTCGTGATTGTCTTCTTTCTCTAATGTGTCTGATGAACCATTTGCTTTCTGGAAAAGCTCCTTCTTGTCTTTCTCCTTGGTTGTGTGGAGCTCCTTTGACTGCTTTGCTAAAGATAGGTGGAGGGGTCCGCCCAATTGCTGTGGGTGAAGTAATTAGGCGTCTAGCAAGTCGATTATGTTGTCTTGCTGTTCGTCCTTCTCTCCCTAGTGTTTTTATCCCCTACGGTCAAGTGGGGTTGGAATTCCTGGGGGGTTGGAGACTGCTATCCACGTTACTCGTCATTATATTTACCAACATGCTTCTGACTCTTCCTTAGCTCTGTTAAAAATAGACATGAAGAACGCTTTCAATGAATGTAGTCGTACTGCTTTTTTCGAACGAGTTGCTGAAGATTTCCCAGAGATTTCTGCTTGGGTTAAGTGGTGCTACTCACAACCTGCTGAGCTTCGTTTTGGTTCTAGACGTATCATGGCCTCATCTGGTGTACAACAAGGTGATCCTTTGGGCCCTTTGCTTTTTTCTTTAGTTCTGTTACAGTTTATTGATTTTGTCAAGCTTCATGATTTAGTCAAATTACATCTGTGGTATTTAGATGATGGGACATCTATGGTTCGAAATCTTCCTTACTGAAGCTTTTAGATTCTTTCTCAATTCATGGTCCCCGATTTGGTCTCCATTTAAATCTGTCCAAGTGCAAACTATTCTGGCCTTCTGGAGACTCTTTCTCTGAATTTCCCACCAGTATCAACCGAGCTGGTGAAGGTTTGAAGCTTTTGGGATCTCCTATTTGGGGAACTGACAACTTTTTCGATCAGTTCTTGTTCTCTCGTATAGCCAAGGTTACAGCTGCTCAAGACAGCATTGCAATTTTAGAAGACCCTCAAGTCGAGCTTCATTTACTACGCAGCTGCCTTGGAAGCTGCAAGATCATTCATCTTTTGCGCACAGTGCCATTCTGTATATTGCACTCCTTTTTAGAACAGTTTGATTCTAATCTTAAATCTTGCCTAAGTTGCATAATACAATGTAGTCTTCCTAATGATTCTTGGTGCCAAGCCACTTTACCATTTCGCTTGGGGGTCTGGGCTTGCGCTCATCCTTTTCTTCCACTGCTCCGGCCTTTTTGGGTTCATGTAACAGTGTTCGTCTCCTGGCTTCTCGTCTACTATCCCAGGACTTTCATGATCTAGTGTTTCCAAATGAAGAACATACTGTTGCTACCTTTGAAAGGTTTACATCTGATATCTTTATTCCCTCTGCTACCCAGCAGGACTTACAGGCTCTGTTAGATCAAAATCAGTATGACCAACTATTTGCTTCTTTCAACATCCGAAACCGTGCTCGACTTACTGCTCTCTCTCACTCATCTGGTACTAGCGGTGGATGGCTCAAAGCTATTCCTCAAGTCTCCCTTGCTCTGGCTATTCCTGGTCCTGAGTTTGTTGTTGGCCTTCGTTTGTGGCTCGGAATCCCTCTATTTCCACTTTCCCCATTATGTGTGTGTCTTACTTCCATTGACCAATTTGGTGACC
Organism: Dysidea avara; assembly: GCF_963678975.1. NCBI lineage: Eukaryota > Metazoa > Porifera > Demospongiae > Dictyoceratida > Dysideidae > Dysidea > Dysidea avara. The sequence continues at coordinate 55,565 of NC_089284.1, forward strand.
ATCTTCTAGAATGTTCTCATGGTCCTATGAGAATTTGTCGCCATGATGCTCTAGTTGACATTGTTTGTCATGCTTTGTCTCAGAGTCACTCAGGAGTTTTGAAGGAATAACGTGTTTCTTATGAAGATAATTCTCGCCCAGGTGATGTGTACCACCCTGACTTTCAGCATGGTTGTCCAGCTTATTTTGATGTGTCTGTTCGTAGCACTACCCAGCCTTCTCACATTTCTTTTTCTTCTTGTGCTGGGGTAGCTGTTGCAGCAGGTGAGTTAGCCAAGGACCAGAGACATCAAGATGCTGTAGAGGAGGCAGGGTGTGACTTTGTCCCACTCGTTGTAGAAACTTTTGGTTTTTGGTCACCATTTGCGCTTCAGACCCTTCATACCATCGCTGAACGCACCACAGCCAGAAGTGGTGCATCAACCAAACAGGCTCGTAAACATTTGTTACAACAACTTTCAGTTTCTTTATGGACGAACAATGCCTGTATGATTTTACGGTACTGGGCTTTGCAGTGTGAGGACTCTGATTTTCCTTTCCCCAAACCCCTGTTGTAATTAATTGTACTTGTAGTTTAGTTGTAGAGTAATTTGTCTTTTACCTTACAAGATCGCCATAATAGGGTCTCTAGTGAGCTGCCCGTCTTCGCTACGAGAATCCGTTTAAGCGCGCATCCAGTTTCTTCTTCTTTCTAGCCATCACAGTGAGTGCTTTGTTTGTCCATTATAGGTGGAAGATAAATGGTAGCGCTGATATCATGGCTGCTTTTCACAAAAAAGGTTGGGTGGGGTGTTTATTACAACCCTACCATTTTAAAAATATTTTGTGGTCTAACCACATATCAACAACCCTCCCATATGGTATCCATGTCATAAACAACTTGGGAATTAGTAAAACGCAGAATAACGGAATTGCGGAATAACGAAATAAGCAAAACTCAGATAGTACAAATAGTTACATGCTCTATAGCAATCATACTTTATTTACACCTTGCAACAACTCTGAATGGCACGCCACGGCAATGGATAGTTAAACAGCAGCTGGGCGAGCATTAAATGGGAAGAGTGAGCACACAACCAATCACCCTAGAACAATCTACCTTCGCTAAACTTACTTATCTATACTCCTTAGTTGATCTAGCTACAAAACGCCAAGATCTAGTTCTATTCTTAGGTTAAACTAGCTGCCCTTCACGTGTATACGACCGAATTTATTAGAGACACACTAGAGTTCAGTAGGGAAGTCCAATGGTTGTGTGTCTTTACCCTTTAAATGGATTTCAAAATACTTCAAGTTTGAATCAAGAGTATAGGTAAGTAAAGTTAGCGAAGGTAGATCGTGCTAGGGTGATTGGTTGTGTGCTCGTCCCATTTAATGCTCGCCAGCTGCTGTTGATCCATCGCCGTGGTGCGCCATGCAGAGCTGTTATAAGGTAAATAAAGTATAATTACTATAGAGCATATAACTATTTGTACAATCTGCAAAGATAAGTTTTGCTTATTTCGTTATTCCGCAATTCCGTTATTCCGTATTCCGCGTTTTACTAATTCCCAAACAACTTACAGACTGTGAAGCCTGACAGTCTTATATGGGAGGATTGTGTGCTACTGTACTTATGTCACTGTAACTAGCTACTGTGTACATATTCTAGCACACTCTCCGTTCAGCTAGTAACATTGACAGTTGCAAACATTTAGCCATGACCACATGCATGCTAACCAGACTTTGCTGACTATACCTATGGTGTTCCACTTTGTTACACACTGTTGCTAGCAGGCTACACCTAGGCTTTCCAGGGCTAGAGCCCAGTCTAAGTCCTGACAATTGGAACTTGATATGCCAGTTTAAAGTACTCCTGCATGTATGGGTAATGACTGCCAAATCCCTGGTAATCATGTAAGACTGGCTACGCTAGGGTTTCCAATGTAAAAATTCGACTTCTTCAAAATAATTTGCTAACTGCTGTTACATGTTGGACTAACTCTCACTTGAATACAGCTGCAGTGGCAATAAATTCCATTGCCTTCTTGGGGTAGAAATCGATCGAAATATCTGCAAAATCCGACATTACGAACTGTAACTCTCAGAAGCCTTGATCCTTTATCGCAATACTGGAGTTCAACCTTCCTCTGTGAGTAAACCTTCACCTAAAAGCATTGGTAGTTTGTTTAGTGAGGTAGGTTTCTTGTCGCTGCATCATTTGAGCATGATTTTGAGCTCCAAGAACGGGTTTTCGTCTACGGATACCAAACGATTGATAGCCCAAACTTCCTCACACCACAGTAGTAATCATCCATCGACAAAGAAGTAACATACGAAGTATGGTTAAGTTGTGACATCTGTAACCATCTGGGTGAGCATGATATAGGGCAACATTTGCCGGTGATCACACCTTCACTGCATAACTTGTCCATTCAACTGTTTAAAAATAGATATCTCGGTGTAAAAAAAACTGTATGATCCATAAAGTATAACTAATAGCGAAGTTATCGTCGCTGCAATTCAGCTACAAACGCACTTAGCCTAGTTCAGTCAGGCTCATGTGACTAGGCTTGGGTGTGGTCAACAATGATACACTGCCTACAGTTATTTGTTTATTATTACTGGGCAGGCAATATTTGTATTGAGGGATAAAATCACATTTGTTGTAGCACTGCATAAGATATCAAGTGTTTAGAAGGCAGAAATCACGCTAGCTTAATTATTTCCTTAGCGCCATTAAATTTTATTTTACAATTCCTGACGACAATAACCTCACTTCTAGCCATACTTTAGGGATCATACAGTTGTTTTACATCAAGGTTTCTATTTTTAAGCAGTTGAGTGGGAAAGTTATGTAGTCAAGGTGTGATTTCTAGCTAATTTTTCCCTATATCACGCTCACCCAGATGGTTAGAGACGTCACAACTTAACCATACTTTGTATGTTACTTCTTTGTCGATGGATGATTACTACTGTGGTGTGAGGTGTGGCGGTTGCTGCGGTGCGTTCACTAACAAGTCAAACAATTGTTAATAATTCTGTTAATCAATACAACAATCACCTGCACACTCAAGATTACAACAACTCATGATAATTACAATCACGCGACTCTTTATACTCTACGTTACATCACTATAAGAAGTCTGTTTATTACATAATACCACATCTCCCCCTTAAGAGAAACGGCGGGGGGGACGAATCTCAGTCCCAGTTTGACTTCTAGTCATCATTCGGTGAGGCTCTTCTGGTTCTGACAGTTCTTCATGAAACCCAGCATTAGATTCTTGAGGAACAACTCTTAATTGGATTCTGTTCCTCTGAAGTTGACCTGAAGGAGTCTCTACAAGATAGGATCTGGGGGTTTCTGCTGAAGTAACCACTCTGCCTGAAACTGGACCATTATCAGAGTCTATCCAAATGGGAGTGTCATCGGGGATCATAGGTAAATCCTTGGTTCTATGATGTTTGTCAAAATTGTCCTTCTGTTTCAGCTTGTATGTGGCATCAGACTTCTGAAATTCTTCCAAATAGGTCCATTGAGGAATCAGCTTACAGTCTGCAGTAGGAACACAACTTCGGATCTGTCTCCCCATACTCAATTCAGCTGGGCTCCTTCCACACCAGGGAAGAGGTGTTGACCTATAAGTAAGCATCGCCATGTATGGATCTTTACTGTTTTTTAGTAAATGTTTAACAGTTTGAACCATGCGTTCAGCTTGCCCATTACTTTGGGGATACTTGGGGCTGCTTGTGATGTGACAGAATCCATATTCATTTGCAAACTGAGTAAACTCTAGAGCTGAGAATTGTGGACCATTATCGCTGCGAACTACTTCCGGGATTCCATGATGTGAGAACACATTTTTGAGGTGGCTAATGACAGCTGCTGAGGTAGTTGTAGTCGACTTGGTTACTTCAGGGTACCTTGAAAAATAGTCTACTGTTAACAAGTACTTGGTACCTTCCAGTTCAAACAAATCTGTCCCTATAATTTTCCATGGATAATCTGGGAGTGTCGACTTGATCAGGGGTTCTCTCCTTTGTTGGGCTTCTCTAGCACATGTGGGACACTGACGAACTATCTCAGCAGTATCCTTGGTAATCTCAGGCCACCAAACGGAGCACCTCACTCTGGCTCTACAGCGTTCGATCCCTTGATGCCCCTCGTGAATCTTTGCCAAGGTCTCCTTTCTTAAAGAAGAAGGAATAACAATACGCTGGTTATATAATAGTAAATTATTATGAAGCGAAAAGAAACTTCTCACCTTCCAAAATGCACTCAGGTCAACATCTGTAGGAGATTTGGCAGGCCAACCCTCTAGGCACCATCTTTTCACTGTCATGCAAGTCGAGTCATCATCCTGATCATCTTTGTACTGTTTCAAGCGATGCTCTCCAGCTGGTAGAGCTGCTACTACAGTATCAACAAACCATTCTACTTCTTCTTGAAGTTGATTGTCACAAAGTGGGGATGGTGCTCTTGATAAGGCATCAGCTGTAGTCAGTAGCTTTCCAGGTACATGTGACACAGTGTAATTAAACCTGGCCATTCTGAGTCTAAAGCGAAGAATTCTAGGAGGTAAATGGTCAAGGTTTTTGGAATTCAACAATGGGATGAGTGGCTTGTGATCTGATTCTATTAGAAAGTGAGTACCCAGTATGTAGTTTGCAAATTTGTCACATGCCCATGTAACTGCCAGGGCCTCTTTTTCTATCTGGGCGTAGCGTCGTTCAGTCTCCGTCATGGAGCGGGATGCGTACGCCACTGGCTTCCAGACTTGGCCTGACTGTTGGAGGAGAACCGCACCCAACCCGTAGGAGGATGCATCAGCAGATACTTTGCTGCTGGCTTCAGGGTCATAAAGTGCCAGGACTGTTGGTTGTGTCAATTCAGCTTTAATTGCTATGAATGAATCTTCCTGTGTTGGGCCCCACACCCAAGCATGTGACGGACTCAGTAACTCACGTAATGGCTGACTAATTTGGGATAGCCGGGGAGAAAATTTCCTTAACTGGTTAGCCATTCCCAGGAACCTGCGTAGCTCAGTAACACTAGTAGGGGGTTTCATATTAGATACTGCTGCAATCTTCTCTGGGTCTGCTCTGATTCCTTGACTATCAACAAGGTGTCCCAGGAATTTCACAGATTTTTGGTTGAATTTACACTTAGTACGGTTCAGGGTGACATTAGCTGACTGTAGTTGCTGAAGTACTGCCAACAATCTAGAGTTGTGTTCTTTTGGGGTGGAACCAAACACAAGGATATCATCCATCTGGCATACTACCCCTTGCAGACCCTCAAGAATTCTCTTCATTCATTTCTGAAATAGTTCTGGGGCACTTGTGATGCCAAAAGGCAATTTGTTAAAACAATACCGCCCAAATGGGGTTATGAATGTTGTAAGGTGGCGAGAATCTTTGGCAAGAGGAATTTGCCAAAACCCACTATTGGCATCGAGTTTGGAAAATATAGTGGCACCAGCTAACAAGGCTAAAGTTTCATCTACTTTGGGCATCGGGTGTACTTCTCTGAGAACACCTTCATTCAATTTCTTCAAATCGACACAAATTCTGATGGCCCCAGATTTTTTTGGAACCACCACCATCCCAGCACACCATGGTGTGGGCTCGTCAACCTTAGAAATAATACCACCAGACTCCATTCGAGTTAATTCTTCTTGGACTTTCTTATGAAGCGGTAGTGGTATGTTACGAGGGGTATGAAGAGAATGTGGCTGTGTATCATTCTTGAGTTTAATCAAATATTCATCCCCTAAAGTGCCTAAACCTCGGAAAACTGTGGGAAACTGGCTGTAAATGTCCTCAGCAACCATAGTATGAATTCTGCAAATGAGCTGCAGTGCTGTGATGGCTGGTAATCCTAAGAGGTTGTGTCTCAAGCCCTGTACTAAGAAGATTTCCTGTCTAGATGAAATCTTTGTTAGACAGAGCACCTGTAAATTGTCCCAGTACAGTCAACTTTTGGTTGGCAGGTCCTGACAATATCTTAGAGGGCTTTTTCAACTCTGTTTTTGGAAGTGCACGGTATGTTTCCTCTGATATGGCTGTTACTGCAGTACCAGTGTCTAGTTTGAACTGAACAACTTTGGTATCCAGAGTCACTGTAACATACCAAGACGATTCTGAACTGGTTGCCATGGCATCTAGGAATGCAGTATCAAGGGACAGTTCTTCAACAGGAGGTAGTTTCTCACTGGGTGTGGTATCTACAGATAATTCATCAGTGGGTGAAGTGTCGACTGAAACAGCGTTGAAACCGGGTCACTACTGCTGACCCGGATGACCCACTGACCCGGATGTGACCCGGATTGACCCGGATTAAATTAAGCCGAGGCGCGCGATAAGAGCTATGTTTCGGGTATTCTCGAGCGAGCGAGACTACGTTTTGAGCGTTTGATTCGTGTTGAGTAAACGAGTAGTTATGTGATAACTAAGCCGGTAAGTTTATAATCAGTCAGTGGGTTTGGTTCCACGTAGCTACTGTGAGTTTACAGACAGCAATTGGGTGTGGCTTCATACATACTTAGTATTGCAATTTCCCAATATATTAAAATGGGTGTGGCTCACAAAAGCACTTATCCTGCTGCAAGACTAGACCTAGACTATATACAACTCATACATTAATCGATTAGTGGGCGTGGCTCCACGTAAGCTTGCAGACAGAAACGGACACAGTTTCATGCTACACTACAGACTGCACCTACTAATAAATGGGCGTGGCTGAGCGTATGTTTGTAACGCGATAAGTGGGCGTGGCTCACGAAAGAGCTACGCGACTAGCGTTTATAGGTTCCACGTCGTTAAACGATCAATTTCGTTTCTCACGTGATCCAATCCGGGTCAGACCCAGATAATGTGTAAACCGGGTCAGACCCGGATGACCCGGAGAAAATGTGACCCGGTTGACCCGGATGACCCGACCCGGTTTCAACGCTGGACTGAAAATGCTTGTTTCTTAGTCTTGGAAAAACAAAGTGAGCTGTAATGCCCTCTTCTGTTACATCTGTGGCATGTGGCACTGATAGCTGGACACTTAACACCTTCTGGATGTCTACTGTGACCACACCTACTGCATGCTTGTGCAGATTGTTGTCTGTCTGGCAACATGCCTCCTCTGAGTTGTTGTGGGTGGGGTGTGGTTTTTCCACCAATGGCTCTCTTGTTGGAATACTTGGATACAGCATCCACTACTACAGGATCTTGCATAGTCCCTTCACCTTTTAACTGACGTTGCTGATCTTGTACAGCTTCATTCAAACGTACTGCCTTCTTAGCTTTGTCGAGCGTTAGTTCCGGGTCGAGCTGAAGGCGTTTGAAAATGGCTTCATCTCTTATTCCAACAACAATTCTGTCACGGAGCATCTCTTCTGTTAAGTTTCCGTACTCACAAGTCTCTACTAAGGCATAAAGCTCGGAGATGTACTGCTCCACCGTTTCACCAGGTAATTGGTTGCGACCATAGGCGGCGGAAAGGGGGGGCTAGGGGGCTAAAGCCCCCCACAGAATGATATCACACCGAAATTATCTTTCTTCGAGTCTTTCTTGGAGTGGGGCTGAAAACCTTGATAAAGATCGAGATACTCTAATAGAGCAGTCACTCTAATAAAGTAGTCAGTGTGTAGCGAGCTATGAAAGGATTTTATGTAGTTTATCAGCTAGAAATGGTAGCTAGTGAGGTGGAAAGCTCTTGTCAGTTGGTTGCGACCTTTTTTTTTTTCTTTTTTTTTTTTGGTCTCACCTTACCAAACTATAGAAATAAGGCTGGGTCAGCCCAGCCCCCCCTCATATCAACTACTTCCTCCGCCGCTGGTTGCGACGATTAAATTTGGCTCTTTCAAAAATTACGTTCCTTCTAACTTTGAAGAACCCGTCAAGTTTGGCCAAGACAGTGTCATATTTCTTTCGTTCTTTACTAGTAATTCGCGTGGAAGTTAGAACGTTGTCCGCATTTTCTCCCATCGTATACAACAGTGTGCTCACTTGTCGAGTTTCAGATTCTCCCGATAAACCAGACGCTTCTCTAAACTGTTCGAATCTTTTTTTCCATTTGGACCAGCTGTCTGGATTATTGAAGTCGAAAGGTTCCGGCATTTTCAACTGAATGCCAGCCATCCCACTTCTGACACCATGTGGCGGTTGTTGCGGTGCGTTCACTAACAAGTCAAACAATTGTTAATAATTCTGTTAATCAATACAACAATCACCAGCACACTCAAGATTACAACAACTCATGATAATTACAATCTAATCCAAAACAGCCAAGCTGTAAAAAAAGTGTGCGGCCCTCAGAAAGGCTATGGTGAAAAAAGATGTGAAATCCAAGGTGGCGGCCAAGAAATGGCTGTGATGGTAGGTTAATGGTAAAAATTTTAATAATGACAATTCAGGTAAATTTTGTGAAGCGGCACAAAAATTCACCTGAATTGTCGTTATTAAAATTTTTACCATTAACCTACCATCACAGCCATTTCTTGGCCGCCACCTTGGATTTCACATCTTTTTCACCATAGCCTTTCTGAGGGCCGCACACTTTTTTTACAGCTTGGCTGTTTTGGATTAGATTTCATTTCTTTTTGTATTTGTATACCCCAAAGCCGGCCTATGGCCAGCTTTGGGACTTTTTTAACCTATGTTTTTTTTCTTTACTACAGGAAGAAGTAAAGATGAAGTAGATATACTTTAAATATTTTATCAGTAAATGTACAAATTATATATATAATACATATGTGACCGGATTTGCAAAAAGGGGCCTTCCACACACATCCAATTTGCCAACTTTGACAATTGATAACTTCAGATTGGAAAGAGCTATTGCCTTGAAATTTGGGCAGTGGTGATTTCTTTGCAGCTGAACTCTCCACATGATGGTTTCTTTGTAGCTGAACTCTCTACAAGGCAATTTCTTCTAGCTGATCTCGCTACAGGGAGATTTGTTTGTAGCTGAACTATCTACAAGGTAACTTCTTCTAGCTGATCTCTCTACAGGGTGATTTGTTCGTAGCTGAATTCTGTACAGGCGATGTGTTTGCAGCTGAGCTCTTTACAAAATGGTTTCTTTGTAGCTGAACTCTCTAAAAGGTAACTTCTTCTAACTGATCTTTCTACAGGGTGATTTGTTTGTAGCTGAACTATCTACAAGGTAACTTCTTATAGCTGATCTCTCTACAGGGTGATTTGTTTGTAGATGAATTCTGTACAGGTGATTTGTTTGCAGCTGAGCTCTTTACAGAATGGTTTCTTTGTAGCTGAACTCTCTGAAAGGTAACTTCTTCTAACTGATCTTTCTATAGGACAATTTGTTTTTGGCAGAATTTTCTACAGGGTGATTTCTTTGCAGCTGAACTCTCTACATGGTGGTTTCTTTGTAGCTGAACTCTCTACAAGGTAACTTCTTCTAGATGATCTCTCTACAGGGTGATTTGTTTGTAGCTGAACGATCTACAAGGTAACTTCTTCTAGCTGATCTCTCTACAGGGAGATTTGTTTGTAGCTGAACTCTCTACAGGTGATTTGTTTGAAGCTGAACTCTCTAAATGATGGTTTCTTTGTAGCTGAACTCTCTACAAGTTAACTTCTTCTAGCTGATCTCTCTACATGGTGATTTGTTTGTAGCTGAATTCTGTATAGGTGATTTGTTTGCAGCTGAGCTCTTTAAATAATGGTTTCTTTGTAGCTGAACTCTCTCAAGGTAACTTCTTCTAGCTGATGTCTTTACAGGGTCACTAGTTTGTAGCTGAATTCTCTACATGGTGGTTTCTTTGTAACTGAACTCTCTACAAGGTAACTTTTTCTAGCTCATCTTTCTACAGGGTGATTTATTTGTAGCTGAACTCTTTACAGGTGATTTGTTTGCAGCTGAGCTCTTTAAAGAATGGTTTCTTTGTAGCTGAACTCTCTACAATGTACCTTCTTCTAGCTGATGTCTCTACAAGGTCACTAGTTTGTAGCTGAGCTCTCTACATGGTGGTTTTTTTGTAACTGAACTCTCTACAAGGTGACCTCTTCTAGCTGATCTTTCTACAGTGTGATTTGTTTGAAACCGAACTCTCTACAAGGTAACTTCTTCTAGCTGATCTCTCTACAGGGAGATTTATTTGTAGCTGAACTCTCTACATGATGGTTTCTTTGTAGCTGAACTCTCTACAAGGTGACTTCTTCTAGCTAATCTCTCTACAGGGAGATTTGTTTGTAGCTGAACTCTCTACATGATGGTTTCTTTGTAGCTGAACTCTTTGCAAGGTAACTTCTTCTATTGATCTCTCCACAGGGCGATTTGTTTGTAGCTGAACTCTCTACATGGTGGTTTCTTTGTAGCTGAACTCTACAAGGTGATTTTTTCTAGCTGAACTATCTCTTTCCATAGTTGCATGAACTCCCTACAAGGTAACTTCTTCTAGCTGATCTCTCTACAGGGTGACTTGTGTGTAGCTGATCTCTATACAGGTTTCTTATTTCTAACTGATCTCTTGAATTCTCTTCAGAGTGACTGCTCTATTAGGATGACTGCTCTATTAGAGTATCTCGATCTCGCACTTGCCGCACCAAGTTGGATTTCGTGTTATAACTCCGTGGCTTTAAGTCTGATTCTTCTACACCATTGAAGAGCCTTTCTAAGATGATTACTCCATCTGTACAACGATTTTCAAAGCATTACCCTAAGCGGTTTATCTGGTAGGCGTGGCAAGCAGTCGTTTTTTTTATTAGCTGATCTCGATTGCGTAATTGTTACACACTGTTGGTTTTTTCGTTGTATCTTCCTGGTTTTTAGCTCGATTTCTTTCAAACCACAAAAGGTTTGAGGTTCAATAGTTAACCTATTCACCCACCGATTTTCAGCTTCTTCCCATACGCGGTTTACCCTGTAGGCGTGACAACATATTGGTGTTATTTTTCGTTAATAATCGCTCATAACTCTTTGCCTGTTTATCGTATTCCAGCCAAAGTTGGTACCGAGATGCGCCTTTATATCCCCTTCTGTGTGCCAAATTTCAAGGCTATCGGATAACGCGTTCGCGTTTTATAGCAGTTTTTGTAAGTGTGTGACAATAAAAAGAAAAATAAGAAGAAAAAAACGAAGAAACTGAGCCAATTTTTGAAGTCGCATATCTCGGGAACGCGCGAAGCGATTTCGCTCAAATTTGGAATGTGGAGTGCTTCAGTTGGAGGGAATGTCCACAGCAAAAATCGTCTTGTTTCATCAAGGAAGCACAGAGCTACGGCGGTGCGAAAATTGCGTTTTCTTTCTTCCTGTCAATATACTCACGGGTGTTACGCGCCGGCTTCTTGGGCCGCAAGACACACTACCGTGTGTCTTGATCACGCGACTCTTTATACTTTACGTTACATCACTATAAGAAGTCTGTTTATTACGCAATACCACATGAGGAAGTTTGGGCTATCTATCGTTTGGTGTCCGTAGATGAAAATCCGTTTTTGGAGCCCAAAATCGTGCTCAGATGATGCAGCGACAAGAAACCTACCTCACCAATCAAACTACCAATGCTTTTAGGTGAAGGTTTACTCACAGAGGAAGGTGTTGAACTCCAGTATTGCGATAAAGGATCAAGGCTTCTGAGAATTACAGCTCGTAATGTCGGATTTTGCAGATATTTCGATCGATTTCTACCCCAAGAAGGCAATGGAATTTATTACCACTGCAGCTGTATTCAAGTGAGAGTTAGTCCAACATGTAACAGCAGTTAGCAAATTATTTTGAAGAAGTCGAATTTTTACATTGGAAACCCTAGCTACGCCACTGGCCACTGGTAGTGACATTGTGGTTTGTACATGCAGACACCGGCATAGGAAGACTTTTCGGCCAAGCCTAGCCATCTTCTATTTAGCTTGATTAATACCAACTCACAATGTTGCTGCTGTATTCAGCCCTGTTCATACGTGCATTTATACAAAGGTGTTGTAATGTATAGCTATCTCTTCATTACCTATTCTGTTAGACAACTCTACACCTGTAATGTACGTGCTTGATGTATGCATCGTTATATCACATGAAAATTTATGAAAAAATTGGACTCTGCAGGAATTATCAAGACACACGATAGTGTGTCGTGCGGCCCAAGAAGCCGGCGCGCCACACCGTGAGTATATTAACAGGAAGAAAGAAAAAGCAATTTTCACACCTATGTAGCTCTGTGATCCCTTGTCCGATTGGAATCAAAGTTGCTGGAGGCGTGCCTCCCAGTTAGGGTAGTCTACATACCAAGTTTGAAGAAAGTCGCTCCAGCCATTTCCGAGATACGAGCGAACAAAATTTCGTTTTAATTTCTTCGTTTTTTTCTTCATCTTCTTCATTTCGCACACTTCGCAAAATTCGCCATAAAACACGAATGCGTGCTTGGATTGGGCTGAAATTTGGCACACTTAAAGGGCTCATTAAGGCGGATCTCCGTACCAACTTTGGTAGAAATCCGATGAACATTAACGGCGTTATGACCGATTATTTGCGTAAAATAAGGTCGAAGGTCTGTCACGCCTACAGGGTAAACGCCCTGGAGAAATCAGTTAAAAATTGATATGTAGATGGAGCAACCATCGTAGGAGTGCCTTTTTGTGGTTTGAAAGGAATCGGGATAAAGACCATGGAGATATGACACGAAACCCAACCTGTGTCAAAATTACGCGATCGATTTCTATGAATAAAAAACTATTAGTTTTCGTATCTACCAGGCAAACCGCTTAGAGCAACGAGCTGAAAATCAGTATGTAGCTGGAATAATCATCATAGAAAGTCCTTGCAGTACTACAGAAGAATCGGATTACAAACCACTGAGTTATGATTCGAAAGGCAACTACGTGCAGCAAATGCGAGATAGAGATACTCTAATAGAACAGTCACCCTAATAAAGCATTCAGCTGCATTTATAATTTACTCCGTTATATTACATTGTAAGTTATTCTGTAGGGAATTCAGCTACAAACAAGTCACCCTGTAGTGAGATCAGCTAGAAGAAGGTACCTAATAGAGAGTTCAGCTACAAATAAGCCATCATGTAGAGAGTTCAGCTAAAATAAATCACCCTGTAGAGAATTCAGCTACAAAAAAATTGCCCTGTAGAGAGATCAGCTAGAAGAAGTTACCTTGTAGAGAGTTCAGTTACAAAGAAACAATCATGCAAAGAGTTTAGCGGCAAACAAATCACCCAGTAGAAAGTTCCGCTATGAACAGTTCAGTTGGAAAAAGTCATCCTGTAGAGAGATCAGCTAGAAGAAGTTACATTGTAGAGAGTTCAGCTACAAACAAATCACCCTGTAGAGAGTTCAGCTACAAACAAGTCACCTGTAGAGAGATCAGCTAGAAACAAGCCACCCGTAGAGAGTTTAGCTAGAAGAAGTTATATTGTCGAGAGTTCAGCTACAAAGAAGCTACCATATAGAGAATTCAGCTGCAAACAAATCGCCCTGTAGAGAATTCAGCTACAAACAAATCACCCTGTTGAAAGGTCAGCTAGAAGAAGTTACCTTGTAGAGTGTTCAGCTACAAACAAATCACCCTGTAGAGAGTTCAGCTACAAACAAGTCACCCTGTAGAGAGATCAGCTAGAAACAAGCCTCCTGTAGAGAGTTCAGCTAGAAGAAGTTACATTGTAGATAATTCAGCTACAAAGAAGCTACCATGTAGAGTTCAGCTGCAAACAAATCGCCTGGTAGAGGATTCAGCTACAAACAAATCACCCTGTAGAAAGATCAGCTAGAAGAAGGTACCTTGTAGAGAGTTCAGCTACAAACAAGTCACCATGTAGAGAGTTCAGCTAGAAGAAGATACATTGTAGAGAGTTCAGCTACAAAGAAACTACCATATAGAGAATTCAGCTGCAAACAAATCGCCCTGTAGAGAATTCAGCTACAAAGAAATCACCCTGTAGAAAGGTCAGCTAGAAGAAGTTACCTTGTAGAGAGTTCAGCTACAAACAAATCACCCTGTAGAGAGTTCAGCTACAAACAAGTCACCCTGTAGAGAGATCAGCTAGAAACAAGCCACCCGTAGAGAGTTCAGCTAGAAGAAGTTACACTGTAGAGAATTCGGCTACAAAGAAACTACTATATAGAGAATTCAGCTGCAAACAAATCTCCCTGTAGAGAATTCAGCTACAAACAAATCACCCTGTAGAAAGGTCAGCTAGAAGAAGTTACCTTGTAGAGAGTTCAGCTAGAAACAAATCACCCTGTAGAGAGTTCAGCTACAAACAAGTCACCATGTAGAGAGTTCAGCTAGAAGAAGTTACATTGTAGAGAGTTCAGCTACAAACAAATCACCCTGTAGAGAGTTCAGCTACAAACAAGTCACCCTGTAGAGAGATCAGCTAGAAACAAGCCACCCGTAGAGAGTTTAGCTAGATGAAGTTATATTGTAGAGTTCAGCTACAAAGAAGCTACCATGTAGAGAGTTCAGCTGCAAACAAATCGCCTGGTAGAGGATTCAGCTACAAACAAATCACCCTGTAGAAAGATCAGCTAGAAGAAGATACCTTGTAGAGACTTCAGCTACAAACAAGTCACCATGTAGAGAGTTCAGCTAGAAGAAGATACATTGTAGAGAGTTCAGCTGCACTGAAATCACCCTGTAGAGAGTTGAGCTAGAAACAAGTCACCCTGTAGAGAGATCAGCTAGAAATAAGCCACCCGTAGAGAGTTCAGCTAGAAGAAGTTACGTTGTAGAGAGTTCAGCTACAAAGAAACTACCATGTAGAGAATTCAGCTACAAACAAATCACCCTTTAGAAAGGTCAGCTAGAAGAAGTTACCTTATAGAGAGTTCAGCTACAAAAAAATCATCCTGTAGAGAGTTCAGCTACAAACAAGTCACCATGTAGAGAGTTCAGCTAGAAGAAGTTACATTGTAGAGAGTTCAGCTACAAAGAAACTACCATGTAGAGAGTTCAGCTGCAAACAAATTGCCCTGTAGAGAATTCAGCTACAAACAAATCACCCTGTAGGACAGTGGCGGAGCAAGTAGTTGATATGAGGGGGGGCTGGGCTGACCACACTTATTTCTATAGTTTGGTAAGGTGAGACCAAAAAAAAAAAAAAAAAGGTCACAACCAACTGACAAGAGCTTTCCACCTCACCAGCTACCATTTCTAGCTGATAAACTACATAAAAGCAAGAGTTCATAATATTATAGGGGGGGAGAGTATCCTACTTCAGTATGCCCTGTACAAACGCGAACGGCCAAGTTATGATGCAATACTTATTGCCACATCCAGGTGCTAAATAGTCACGTGACGAAAAGTGATCATCGATATCACGCGAAGTCACAAAAATACATGGTGTGATCTAAATGGAACGGCAAGAGCAGTTTGACTTGGGATTAGAAGAATGCGTGGTAGAGATGTCTCCAGATTTTGATGAGTTGCCAACAGAACCTGCTCCTAAGAAAGCAAGACGAAGAAAGGTTGCGACTAAGAAGGAACGGGAAAGCCTTGTCAAGCAAGTTCGTGTACTATCTCTGTCCGAGGTAGCAGCGTTTTGCTTAGATGTCACCCGCTACAAGTTGACAGAGCACGTTAACACTTCAGTCAAAGAGTTTTCGTTGGCATTTGAACCCAAGGATATTTTTTTCGTTGTGAAATGTCTAAAGAGTTTGTTTATCGAGCTTTATCTAGCCTGTGCACAGAAGAAGGACAAGGTTATAACGTTTCAATTTCAGTGGCACCAGAAGTGTAGTATTTTTTTAGTCAAAAGCACTACAGAACTTGCCCAACTACCATTAGATCCATCTGATGCCACCACAAACACTCTGCTATTAGCTCGGCAACAGTGGGTGAGCTTCTATGAAGCACAAATGGTTGGACATGAAGTGGCAAAGATCTTTATGTTAGTTTTTTTGGCTGAAGTCTTCAATAAGCTGCTTAAAGGGAGCCAATCAGCATTGCAGGTATCATCTGATACAACTGCTGCCCAATGTGCCACGGTTGATCCTGTTGATGTGTACTACCGATTTGGTGGGGCAACGTTGGCAAGCATGTTGCATGGCCGCTATAAATCCATGAAGTCCGATCAAACCAAGCAAAAAGAAAAGGTATCTCAAGAGATTCATATTTTACAAGCATTAAACACAAAAAACAAGGAGCATGTACCAAAATACTTACAATATAGAGATAGAGGGTACATGTACTTTCCTTGTGAAGAAGTACTACCATTTTTGCAGGAAGTAGATCGAACTGTGAAGACGTGTTGCAATGAGGAAGGCTTTCGCAAGTATGGAAAGTTGCTGGTACAAGAAACTGTTAAGCGTGTTCACAGTGAAGCTAAGCATAAGGAGTTGTTCTCAGCTGTTCTGACAAGCCGTTTCGAGTCTACGGAAAGTTTCCAGTCATCAGTCATAGATGATGTATTTCATGAATTTGTATCAAAACTGACAAACACACGCATTCAAGAATTTTTGGACTCTTATAAAGCCACATCTGCTATTAAAAAAGGAACAGCTTCTGTCTCTGGACAAAATTTAAGGGATACTCTACTAACCCACCATGTAAACTTGAAAAGCAAAAAGAAATAATTCTTATGGACACAATAATTAGCTCATGATTTGTTCACAATATTAAAAATATTTGTATTACTTCTGTAATTTGTTGTACTGTTTCCTTTTCAGGCAGACATCTCCCTGAAAAGTACATAGAGACTGGTTCCTATATCCTGAACCAGAATGATGGGTAGATACAGTCTCCTTGATCAGATGGGCTGCTCTTGAAATCGGGTAGTTAATGGCATCCAGCTTGCCACCTGCTGATCTCTTGTACTGGCTAAATAAAGATTCCACTGCACTGCCAGATACTCGTAGAGGACTAACAAATCGGTTAGGATATCGGTTTAAAAAATAGGTGCAGAAAGACTCAAATCCATAAACACAAATTCTCAGTAAATCCCATGCTACAAAAAAAATACACATAATGATGCCAACAGCAATGTACCAATAAATACTACAAATTATTACTTACTTTGCCATGCCAGAAATTTGTTAGGCTGTATTGGCTGATTCGGAGTGGCTAGTAAACATGACATTGTAAAATAAGTACAAAAGATAGTTGTTAGGTATTTACCGGCTTCAGATAGGGAGTTGTGCCAGCTGCGAAAAAACTTGAACCCTTCTCTAATGTTTTTAAGAATTGCTGAATTGACATCGGTAACACGATCATGACTTAGCAGACCATTCTCAAAAATCTTGCTGCATGCCTCAAGGTACTTCATAGTGTACTTCACTTGATTAGCATCTTGATGTTGTTGAGTGTAGTCAAACAGTTCACCAAGTACTTGCTCCTGCTGTAAAAGAAATGAATGATGAGTATTTCATGTCATTTCTGTTTGTAATTAACCTGCATAATTTTTGCTGGTGCTACATTCAACTTGATCCATGAGTCACGGATGATGTGTGCTTCACGCAACTTTGGTATCATACGTGCATTACCATTCTTTACACGTTGACATTCTCTGTCAAACATGTCCACTATTGTTTGCCAACCAAACTGCTTATCATCCAAGGTGAAACGTTTTGTTCCACCTGGACGAGATGAGTGGAGAGCGTTGATCATGTTCTTCAGCTAAATACACATATTAATGCAAACATTGAAATGATTGATTATTTACCTGGTGACTTGGGCAAATCAACCAGTGAATTAAATGGGGAGGATTAAAAGGGTTAACAAAATATGGTTTAACCTCGTACTGGTCACTTAATTCACTGTTGATATTGTATGCCCCAGAATGGCCATGTGTCGACTTCACCACAGTCAGGTTGGGTGCTGCTCCGTCACATACAAGTAAGCTGGTAGAAAATCCATGTATCTAAAAGAATATCATATCTAAGTTACAATACTTTATATTATTTTTATTGCAATTACCTGAAATAATTGAATGGTCTCAAGTACACATGCATGTATGACTTTAGCAGTAAAATTTTCTGAGCTGGTGAAGTAGGGTCCAACTATATCAAAAGATGAGGTCAAGTCACGCCACAAGAACTGCATGATGTAGCTTGTTTGCTCAACAGCTTTGTCCTTGTGGAACAGCTCGTACACATCATGTAGAGACTGCTGGTCCTCAGCATTCATTGCCAGGCCTATGATAGTCTGGCTTCTTGAGTTCCACATTAAGCGTGAAATGACCTTTACTTCATCGAAAATCAGGACACCGTCAGCAAGGGGTTCCAATTTTCCTTGAGCCTTCTGCGATGCTTTAAATTGTTGAAATAGTTCAACTTGCTTGGCTATGCTTTCCCATGATGCACCTCCTTCATGAAGAAAACATCCAGTGTATGCTTGCAAAGTGCTTCTTGCAGGCAAGTGAAGAATATTAAAGCTTTTCAAAGCCTCGTATGCCGCAGGACTTCTTACAAACACAGAAAGAGCTACATTAGAGAGAAAGCAAACTATATAGTATGTCCACATTGAGCTGATTCACAAAAACATTTAATAACTCAAGAATAGAATTGATCAAGTTCGGACATTTGTAGTGCTCCTTGTCCCGCAAAATAATATTCCAAAAAAATCATTGGACATACTATACTATTTCATATCAGAGTAGTTATGCCTTACCAATGCGAATAGTAACCAGACTCCATCGGTTCCCTCGCTTCCCACAACCTAATCAGTAAACCGAAATTAAAATATTACATACAAATTAAATGTTAAATACCATTTTTCTTCTGATCCTTGTAAAAGTCAGCTCGTTCTTTGTCTGCCTGCCAAATATCTTTAATAGCTTCTCTAGAACCACCAGCCTCCTGGTAGATGTCCTCCAGCTGATCCTTGTGGTGGGTTTCCAATTCATCTGTAATTCTACACATTTCATCATGCTGAGAATCATCCAAGGTGATATCTAGCTTTGAAAATTTGGCTAACAATGCCTTGTCTTTGGATCTTTCTGCTTGCATATTTTCCTTCCGTTTCTTTACACTAGCTGGTGATAAATACATTATTGGGTAATTAGAGCTTGCAGACTGTCGTTTGACCCGCCTACAAGGACTGACATTTTCTGAGATCTTTTTTCGATCCTCCAAGCGTGAAACAAGACGTTTGCAATGTGTACAAAGAACTTCATCAGAAGCTTGCTCTGCAAATGTGGCATTCTTTGGTAACTTATACCAACGCAAGCAACTTTTTGATTCTACCCGCTGAAATGGAGATTCAGTCAAGTTAACTTGCTTGTTGTGAAAACGGAGCACTGAATAGTATTCATCTTGATATCTCTGATAGCTGATCCCTGGACAAAACACAAACCCCTTACAATGCCGTAAACTGTTGCAAAGCTCAACAAATTCTTTATCCGTAGAAACCACTCCCTCTTTCACAGATACTAGCAAAGCTTGAACATTATAACAATATCTATCTCCATTGCTGTTCACATACAAGACCATTCTTACACGATTTACATATCCAGCAGGTGGATGGTAGTGTACTGTTCTGTGAGTAATTTCCAAAATGCTGTTCTTGTGTGAATCTTCAAGAAAAGTAGGCTTCAGTTCAGGAAACTTATCTACAACCAACTGCTGGAAATGGCTTAGAGGCGGGACAGTACTTATTCCATCACGTTCTACACTCCTGTCATTCTCTGATAAACCTGACCTCGAACTTTCATCGTCTTTTGGTATCAATTCCATAGCACTGCTCTCCACAGAAGACACGCGTGCCTCACTAGAGTTTGAAGTCTCTCCGTACATTTCTTCTTCGATTGGATTTACCACTTCTACTCCACCACTGATGGTACTAGTAAGCGATAATGAACCTTCAAGCAGCGGTGCTGGCGAGGATGTTGGCGTTGGTTCAGTTTCCAGAAAGAGGTGCGTGGTTGGCAAATCAGGAGCAACCTTGAGCTCCGTTCGCAACCGTTTTGAGACAGGAGCATAATCCGGATCGCTACTATTATCGCGGCAGATCTTGGAACGGCTAAATGGCCTCGTTGGGGTAGTCTCCATCCCACAAGTTTCTTCACATCAATAAACGTTAACGATATGGCACGAGCACACCACAACACGTGCTTGAAATTTTACACTTCAGGTGGTAATGCAATATCCGATAGAAAGCGAAGGTAAACGGAAACACTTGGCCGTTCGCGTTTGTACAGGGCATACTGAAGTAGGATACTCTCCCCCCCTATAATATTATGAACTCTTGATAAAAGTCCTTACATAGCTCGCTACACACTGACTACTTTATTAGAGTGACTGCTCTATTAGAGTATCTCGATCTTTATCACGGTTTTCAGCCCCACTCCAAGATCATTCTGAGGGGGGGCTTTAGCCCCCTAGCCCCCCCCCCCCTTTCCGCCGCCTATGCTGTAGGAAGATCAGCTAGAAGAAGTTACCTTGTAGAGAGTTCAGCTACAAACAAATCACCCTGTAGAGAGTTCAGCTACAAATAAGTCACCCTGTAGAGAGATCAACTAGAAACAAGCCACCCGTAGAGAGTTCAGTTAGAAGAAGTCACATTGTAGAGAGTTCAGCAGTTTAGCTGCAAACAAATCACCCTGTAGAGAATTCAGCTACAAACAAATCACCCTGTAGAAAGATCAGCTAGAAGAAGTTACCTTGTAGAGAGTTCAGCTACAAGCAAATCACCCTGTAGAGAGTTCAGCTACAAACAAGTCATCCGGTAGAGGGATCAGCTAGAAGGACCACCTTGCAGAGAGGTCAGCTACAAAGAAATCACCCTGCTTTATCTTTTCTTCTTCCTGTAGTAAAGAAAAAAATTACAGGTTAAAAAGCCTTAAAGCCGGCCATAGGCCAGCTTTGGGGTATACAAATACAAAAAGAAGTGAAATCTAATCCAAAACAGCCAAGCTGTAAAAAAAGAGTGCGGCCCTGAGAAAGGCTATGGTGAAAAAAGATGTGAAATCCAAGGTGGCGGCCAAGAAATGGCTGTGATGGTAGGTTAATGGTAAAAATTTTAATAACAACAATTCAAGTGAATTTTGTGCCAAGACCAAGCGGCACCAAATTCACTGAATTGTTGTTATTAAAATTTTTACCATTAACCTACCATCACAGCCATTTCTTGGCCGCCACCTTGGATTTCACATCTTTTTTCACCATAGCCTTTCTCAGGGCCGCACTCTTTTTTTACAGCTTGGCTGTTTTGGATTAGATAATACTAACAGTTACCATTCTTATAACTTGTATCATAGAGTTTCATTCTTGTCCTTCTGTTAGAATAAACACCTAAGACATTTTGTTCTTCTTCAAGTCTCCTGTGCTGCCATCAACACTGTCTCCTGTATGATAGGTGCACAATCAGTAATTCTTCTGATAGGTAAGTAGCTCAGATAGCAGTGTGTTTTCAGCGATGGCAGTCATGGCACCAAGTGTGACGATGATGGCTCAAACACTGTTTGAGTATAGACTAGGAATTAATGTATCCTGCCTTATATTTTGTGTGTGTACAAATGAATCAGGATGAAAATACAGTCTTTATCATAGATTACAAAATTAATATTGCCTTAACATATCTAATGAGTTAGCCTTTTAAACCAAGGAATCTCTGTTAGCTTACTACACTAATGTGCCAATTAACTTATAATCTATAAATGGATTTGGAAAAAAGTACACAAACTAGACATATTAAATTTAAAATAAGAAATAGGGATCACTGAAAAAAGCCACGAAACAAGAAGGGATCGCTGGGGTGGTAATGTAAACCACAAATCCCTATTTTGACTCTCTATAAATATTCCATTTGAGTATAAAGTCAAAATAGGGATTTGTGGTTTACATTACCACCCCAGCGATCCCTTCTTGTTTCGTGGCTTTTTTCAGCGATCCCTATTTCTTATCTTAAATTTTTAATATGTCTAGTAACAGTAAGTTTTCAGTTGTCTAAATACTTCTTTTTTATTTATTCTTACCACCTTTAAAAGATTGTATTGACAGTGACCCCTACAAGAAGGTCTTGGATGTCAAGGATATTTAACAGCTGAACAAACTTTTGGAACTGTACAACTACCTATTTGTTCAAAACAATCTCCTATTTTAAAAATGGCACAGCATTTAGGACAACACACATACTGCTCAATGTTTTCCTGCTCTAAATTTATGAACTTTCTGGCTTTGGCAATTGTGTCCGGAAAAAAAATGATTGCTTGTATGAAGTTACCTGAAGATGTAATAGTGGCAATATGATGTAGAATCAAATACAAACCCCGCAGCAACATTTCTGTTGCTATGTTTGAAATTTGGAACGTCACCTTCCACATGAAGAGAAATAATACCAATAGTAATACTGTTGTTTTATAGGTATTTAGGTGAACTTGTAAAGGTTCTTCATCTTGTAAAGGTCCATCTTCATCATCAGAATCGCTCCATATCTCTGGTCCAGAAGAAGCATTTGATAAATGGTCCTATATGCAATTCACACATTTAAACAATCATGCACTCATGCTCACAATAGCAGTTTACCATTACTTAGACCCTTTTGGTCGTGAATTTGGTGGATTTTGGAGGTGTCTAAGTTACTTAGACCCTTTTCATGTTTACTTAGACCCCTTCATGTTTACTTAGCCCCTTTTCATGTTTATTACGCGCACCCGGACTGGTAGCGTTGGCAACGCATCGCCACTACATAAAGGGTCTAAATAACTTAGACTTCAGACCACAGGGGTCTAAGTAATTTAGTAACCCCCAGGCCCTGTAGTAGCGCCTTCGCTTCGCTCAGGTGCCACGACACGGGCCATCGGGTTACTAAATTACTTAGACCCCTTGGTCTGAAGTCTAACTATTACATGGAGTTTTACTGACTTACTGAAAATTTTATATGGCATCACCAATATCAGATTTTATGCTAATGGAATATCAGCTCTTACAATTTAATAAACAGCATGAAAATTAATGACCCCATATGTACTTCTCATAATAATAGATCAATACAAAATCATAAACTGTATACCACCGTACGGCTCCAAATTTTCGTAGTTTAATTTTTTTTGATCCATTTTGGGTTCATCAAAATTTTCGTAAGATAAACTCATATTTTTTTGTGAAACACATGCACAGAATGATGGTTTCATCATACATAGACATGAGATGCAAAACACATGGAAGCACAATGCAGTGATGGCAACTACTGGAAGAGCCCTTGAGGCAAACCTTGACTTGTGTGTGAGACACTAAAGTCTGGTGGCGCCCACCCCTTCATATAAAGAGGAAGGATCTGGTCAGCATAACATTCAAAATTTGTAGCATGTTACAGAAAACACGTAACACCAATCAAACTGCACTATTAGCAATTAAAAATGTTTTATGACGTTTCTTTTGAAGATATTTCAAATTTATTTATTTATTTAATATACACACATAAATTTGCAACACAATTCAGCCAGACAGAGGGAGATAGATACTATAGAATTATGTAATTTTTGTGTCACAAAGTTTTGTGAAGATACGTTATGATTGAGGCTGCTTGTAATTGCCTGTTCTTAAAAGAACAAAAGATAAAAGTAGTAAAGGGTCATGTAGATGTGCACTACACTAGTGCTGCTACCTAATTGATATGAAAAGTATCTTTGGTTGTGTTAGTAGCTGTTTGTTGACTTATTTCAAGAACTTACTTAGTGTGGTTGCTAGACATGCCATTCTTGCTGCCATTATTGTGACATCATTGCTTAATAACATTCCATTGTTACAACTCTGTAATGCTAGAGTAACCAAATACTTCTTCTTTATGTAAAGGGGTGGGTGCTGCCATACTGTGTGAGAG
This sequence comes from Dysidea avara, assembly GCF_963678975.1. Lineage (NCBI taxonomy): Eukaryota > Metazoa > Porifera > Demospongiae > Dictyoceratida > Dysideidae > Dysidea > Dysidea avara. The sequence goes on from NC_089284.1 coordinate 79,266, forward strand.
GTTTCCATGCGCACACCAAGACGAACAGATGCTGGTGCGAGGTGAAATATTCCCTTGTACTCGTGAGCTCCTAAATGCTCACAATATTTTTGCTGTGAAGGTGACAAAGCTGGCAAACTCTTCATTTTGTCTTAAGCATTGCCTCGTACACAATACCAAATTATTCAGTGCTTATCAAATTTTTGTAGGATTGCTGTAGTTACGAAAGCTACAAAAAGTTTAAACTACAAAACTTTGAAGCCATATGGTATAGTATAATTTAATTTTAGTTTTGATTGTTTTGTCGTAATGAAAAGCATTGCACACATAAATGTACAGTCATAATAATGAGGATGTTGACAACAAATGTGCAGTACTATGTCTAGCTTTAGCAAAGCACAACTATAAAGTATGTTTGAAAAGGTACAGTAAGGAGAACTATTAGAATGTCTCTATCTTTTCAGACATGTGGGCCCAGGCCTGTACGCTACTGGCTTGATGGACACATGCAGATAATAGACTCATTCAACAAAGGTCACAAAGCAAAACTAAATACAAAAGAAAACAAATAAATAAATGCAACAAAAGCTTTATACCATGTAGCTATGCAGTAATTCAGTAGTCTAATCAAATATATATGTAATGAATGATATAACTTTATCCTTTGTTCGTTGTACCAAACTATTTGAGGACTTCAATGGCAACTGATTGTACAAGAACTCTGAAGACTCTTCATACTTTTCGTCTTCTTGGATCCATTGCTGAAATGAGAAAATTTATAGCTACACAGCATTGTTAACCAGTGTTCTCCAAATTATATAATTCAAATAATACGTAAGTGGGCCTTAATAAAATGTCTAAATAGCCTTTAAATTTTCATATTGTTAGAGGATTCATGATAAATGCTCCAAAGAGTCCAGTGTTACATTTTAGCTCTACACAAGTATAAACCAACCTCTAAGTAGACTTCATACAACTGTTTATGAATGTCTCCTTTTGTACGCCTCTTCCTACCTTCAAACAGCAGTGATACAGCAAGCTATGTATTACAAAAACATCATATGACCAGCACTCAAAGCACTTTTTAAATGGCACTATTACATAGGAATTATGCCTGCCCAATAGAGAAGCCTGCTATACATGCTTGTGTGACTAAATATTCTAACGTAAATAAATAATTCACAGTTACAATTACATTATTGGTGTTATGGTGCTTATATTGTATACTGTAGTGGGAAATTTTCAAAAGGTAAAATTTTCGAAAAATTCATGTGTTTTTGAAAATAGTTTTATTGCAAAAGCTAGCTATAGCTACAAGGTCCAATATTACACCTTAGAAGTGATAATCAAGGAAAGTATTAACAAAGTTGAAGTGTTTGATAGCTGTAGACCTCAGTATACATAGCTAGGCACTGGCTACTGGAGGGCAAACATGCATCACAAGTGTCCTGAACCGTAAGAGTAAATTGTTATGCTAGCCTGAGTGAAATATCTGGAAGAGCTAGCAAAGCCAACTATCATGGTTCAATCTACAGGCCATTTGAATTAAGACCTTGATGATTCAAGCTATGAAGGAGGAAGGGGTAGCTATCTAGATGCGATTCTACCAAAGCCAAATGGGTGTTTATCAATATTAATGCTTAACTGAATAATCAAAGCAACATATTCTCTTGTACGTGATCAACATAGCCATTTGTTAGCTTCCTCCAATTAACTAGTGCACGTGAACCCTTCTAGTAAATTATCTAATGTGTATGCATATGTGGGGTGGTAAAGAGGATCTGTTTCAAAAATATTTTGAATTTACAATCAAACACTCTCTTTCAAAACATTTCAAAAATTTCCTGCTATACAGTGCACTTACAGTAACTCCTCTCCTAGCAGCATGGGGTAATTCCCATGCCCAGTATGGTCTGTGAAACTCTTTCTCTATCATGTCTACTTCTTCACGACTAACTGCTACTTCAATCCTCTCCACAAATTTTTCATCAGTGTACTGGTCTGACACTATGTAGAATAAATTTTAGTCAAACAGTACAGTAATACAGTAGTACTGTTTCTAATATTATTCCATAAAAGTGATTTTCATTGTTTAAGATTTCTCTAGGATGATTTTTAAAGGCAATATTTTAGGCAGCACGCATCACTTTCAAAGTACCAATTATGAATCCAACAAAATGATGCTCGGATGCCTACAATATTACCTTTAAAAATTATCCTAAAGACATTTTATGTGACGAAAATCACCTTTACAGAATAATAGTGGTCCATCTAACATCAAATACAGCATTAAAAACAAGAAAATACTTACAGGGGGCCGGATATAGAATTTAAAAAAAAAACTGCCAACACTTGAATTTTTGTCCGCCAGCATGCCTGCCTGCAGTCATGCTGGCAGCTTCAAAGTACAGCCTGCCTGCAGTTGTACTTTGAAAGTGATGTGTGCCACCTAAATATTGCCTTCAAATTGTGTTAATAACTCCATACATTTTATTACATATGAGAAGTACACCAACTTCCCGAAGTGCTATTTTTCAGTACTACTGCCATGCTAGTAGGTTTTAGTAGTCTTACTTGTGTCATAATGCATTTTATATCATGTTGGAAGACAAATTTTACTGGTAACTCATGGTCAAAACTTTGTATGCCAATGTGCACGTGGATTTGACAAAATGTGTACAATGATTATATTTATTCCTTTATTTATTGCTTTATGTTGTAAACACACCAAAGGTCTGATGGTAACATGTACCAACAGCTGTTATGTACATTACATTACAATACTATACTTATTCATTCATTTATGTATACAGTTTCTATAGATTTGAGGTGGGTGGACGTGACTGATAGCATCTTTAACCAGGGCACAGATGGTGCAATGTGCAATTGTTATTATCATCAAAATTAGTTAGAAAATGATCCCAGAGAAATGTTTTCAGTTTTGATTTTAGTAGATAAAATGATAAGTCCAAATTTAGGATGGGCATGGCATTCCAGATAGTTGGTAATCTATGAAAATAAGAAAGTCTAGACACATTATTTAAATGGCGAGAGATAATCAGTTTGTTGCTGGTGCCAGATCTGGTGTTAGCGGAACTATAAAGTTGATGTAATTATGAATACTGAACTGTTTAGTTTGTGTTTTGATTGCTTAGATTGCAAATAATACTAGCTATTTCAAAAATTAAAAATTTCAAAAGGATGTAAGGGTTGATATAATATACATGTTACAAAAAGTAAGGAAACAAGCTAAAAAATGTTACCACTGAAATGAAGAATGATCCAGCAGTAAAAGTAAGGAAAAAAGATTAGACGACTACCTGCTAAAATGAGACACACTTTAATCCCTACCATTGGCTAGCATCTTGAAATGAGACCATCAAATTAACCATATATATTATACTCTTTTTGTTTTTCACATAGTATACATATCACTTGAAGCAACTATCTTTTACCTTCGTACGCAATAAGCACCTCTAAAAATAATTATCATCTTGTCTTTTATTAAGGCTTCAGCTACATCTCTAATGACCTAAATGTTGATGATTTTACAGTAATACATCGCTGGAGAGTCCACCATTATAAGAGTGGAAGCCTCTCTTTTAGAAGTCTGGATTCCATAGTGGATCTGCCCTCAAAGACATTATTAGTTAGCTACCTCACAATAAAGCTAAACTGGTAATTAAGACTATATAAAACGACTACCCAGCGTCAACAAATGATAGAGACAACTCCTTGGGTACTACACCCGTTCACCCTCATCTTACTCACATGTATTCACACTTTGTTAAAATCAGGTGTTTGAGTTGTGGCGCACGCAGCAAACTATTAAGCGCCGCAACTATTAATTATCTTTCGAGAAGAATAAAGAAGTGGCTGAATGATGAAAGCAAACAGCATGGTGCAGTGGACACAACATAATCGGAACAACAGATCCATGAATCCGCCGTCATTACCTTGACTGTCTGAAATTTCTGGAGCCGTACACCTAGCACTACCGGGTCTTACAGCAGTCAGGCTGGCAGACGAAATTTACGTGAATTTTGAAAATTTTAAAACTCACTGTACATCGAAACTTGACTTTTCACTTCATTTACCCAAGGTACAACATCATTACAACAGTATCAATGCATTCCAGGTGGTTTTTTCAGATAAAACTTATTGCAAGGCCGTTTTTCAATGTGCAAAAATCCATGAAACCACATGATTTCTTACCAACCCCTACTATACAGTACTATCGTACTGAATGATATACTAGTGTAAAAATAATTTTCAAAAATTAAAACATGGGAATAGGGATCGCTGAAAAAGTAAAGAAACAAGAGTCAAACAAGCCAGCATGTTAAACACACAGAGATCTCTATTTGGACTCAATGGATGCGGTATAGTTAGAGACTAAGGAAAATTATATAAATAGGGGCAGGTAAGTACTGAAAATAATCGTTTATTTGAGTCCAAATAGAGATCTCTGTATTTAACATGCTGGCTTGTTTGACTCTTGTTTCTTTACTTTTTTCAGCAATCTCTATTCCCATGTTTTAATTTTTGAAAATTATTTTTACACTAGTTTGTTTACTTTTTATAATCCATTTATGGATAGCTAACATGATAATAAGAGGTGCTGGTGGTGAGCTAGTGAAATGCAGAATACGGAATAATGGAATTGCGGAATAATGAAATAAGCAAAACTTATCTTTTGCAGATTGTACAAATGGTTACATGCTCTATAGCAATCATACTTTATTTACACCTTGCAACAGCTCTGCATGGCACGCCATGGTGATGGATAAACAGCAGCTGGGCGAGCATTAAATGGGACAAGCACACAACCAATCCAGAACAATTTACCTTTGCTAAACTTACTCATCTATACTCCTTAGTTGATATAGCTACAAAACGCCAATACCTAGTTCTATTCTTAGGTTAAACTAGCTTCCCTTCATGTGCATATACCAAAATTTATTAGAGTCATACTAGAATTCAGTAGGGAAGTCCGTGGTTGTGTGTCTTTAAATGGATTTCAAAGCTCTTCAGGTTTGAATCAAGAGTGTAGGTAAGTAAGTTTAGTGAAGGTAGATCATTCTAGGGTGATTGGTTGTGTGCTTGTCCCATTTAATGCTCGCCAGCTGCTGTTCTATCCATTGCCATGGTGTGCCATGCAGAGTTGTTACAAGGTAAATAAAGTATAATTACTATAGAGCATATAACTATTTGTACAATCTGCAAAAAATAAGTTTTGCTTATTTCGTTATTCCACAATTCCGTTATTCCATATTCCTCGTTTTACTAACTCCTGTGCTGATGGTGCTTGATATTACACAATACTAAACATGTATATCAAGTTAGTCATCATGTACAGTATATTAAGTAGTCAGTTAATATTATCAGAGTTAGCAAACATGTTTCCATACTACTGAATGTACTTTGTACTATACAGCTTTGACATGTATATCTAACTATAGGCAGTGATATGGCTTAAAATAGCAGATTTCAGTTCTTTAAAAAAGTACTTTTATCAAGTCCTTTTGACTTCATCTTTGCTGGTGGACCTAAACTTCTTCCAAATTAACTTCTACGACTTCTTTTGAGGTTGGAAAAGGCTTATAAGGTGGTGATTAGTTGAATGTTCTATTAGGATTTTGAAAAAACATAGGCGATCTCTATTATGAACCACTACTGTGGTTCATGATTGTAACTCAAACAAGCACATCAGGGGAAGGATCCTTAGTTTTATTAAACAGGTTTTGTAGCTACTGGTGTAGTCATTCAATAGATATTTGGTAGCACAATGCTGAATTTGTTCAATTGTCAGGATATCTTTCATCAGATATAGATTCCATACTTGAGTAAAATAGAGTAGTTGAGATCGAACCATTTTGATAGGAGGCCAAACGAAGCAGTGCACAGCCACCATTTTGCGCTAAAATAACAAACTCATCAATGGCATGTGCTTTTTGGGAATCCAATGAGTATTTGCCCTCTGCGACTTGTCTTTACTTCTCTCTTCAATCAGGTTGGTTCTTTATGCAATAAAACCATATTAAGGCATTCACTGATTGTGAATACCAATATTTTCCTTGAGTACCATATTTAGATACTACCAATTTATTCAAAGTGCTTATACTTGGAAGATTGCTACCTGTAACATCACGATTGGATCGCTACCTGTAACATCACGATTGGATCGAGACCATACCCATTAATGGACTAATAATGATCAAGCATGGAGCCTACTCATCTTAACAATCTATTTAAGTGATCACGATGGCCACACACCATTATTATTGGTCTAGCTGTGTTTATCAAGACACACGGTAGTGTGTCGTGCGGCCCAAGAAGCCAGCGTGCCACCCGTGAGTATATTAACAGAAAGAAAGAAAATGCAATTTTCACACCTATGTAGCTCTGTGATCCCTTATCCGATTGGAATCAAATTTGCTACAGACTTGTCGGCCAGCTAGGGGAGTCTACACACCAAATTTGAAGAAAATCGCTCCAGCCAATTCCGAGATACGAGTGAACAAAAGTTCGTTTTAATTTCTTCGTTTTCTTCTTCTTCTACTTCTTCATTTCGCACACTTCGCAAAATCCGCCATAAAACACGAATGCAAGCTCGGAGTGGGCTAAAATTTGGCACACTTAAAGGGCTCATTAAGGCGGATCTCCGTACCAACTTTGGTAGGAATCCGATGAACATTCACGGAGTTATGACCGATTATTTGCGTAAAATAAGGTCGAAGGTCTGTCATGCCTACATGGTAAACTCCTTTGAGGAATCAGTTGAAAATTGACATGTAGATGGAGCAACCATCGTAGGAGTGCCTTTTTGTGGTTTGAAAGGAATCGGGATAAAGACCATGGAGATATGACACAAAACCCAACCTGTGTCAAAATTACACGATCGATTTTTATGAATAAAAAAACTATTAGTTTTCGTGTCTACCAGGCAAACCGCTTAGAGCAACGAGCTGAAAATCAGTATGTAGCTGGAATAATCATCATAGAAAGTCCGCAGTAGTACAGAAGAATCGGATTACAAACCACTGAGTTATGATTCGAAAGACAACTACGTGTAACAAATGCGAGATCGAGATACTCTAATAGAACAGTCACCCTAATAAAGTATTCAGTTGCATTTATAATTTACTCAATTATATTACATTGCAAGTTATTCTGTAGGGAATTCAGCTACAAACAAGTCACCCTGTAGTCAGATCAGCCAGAAGAAGGTACCTAATAGAGAGTTCAGCTACAAAGAAACCATCATGTAGAGAGTTCAGCTCAAACAAATTGCCCTGTAGAGAGATCAGTTAGAAGAAGTTACCTTGTAGAGAGTTCAGTTACAAAGAAACAATCATGCTAAGAGTTCAGCTGCAAACAAATCACCCAGTAGAAAGTTCCGCTATGAACAGATCACACTGTAGAGAGTTCAGTTAGAAACAGGTCATCTTGTAGAGAGATCAGCTAGAAGAAGTCACATTGTAGAGAGTTCAGCTACAAAGAAACTACCATGTAGAGAGTTCAGCTGCAAACAAATCACCCTGTAGAGAACTCAGCTACTAACAAATATGCCCTGTGGAAAGATCAGCTAGAAGAAGTTACCTTGTAGGGAGTTCAGCTACGAACAGATCACCCTGTAGAGAGTTCAGCTACAAACAAATCACCCTGTAGAGAGTTCAGTTACAAAGAAATCACCATGTAGAGAGTTCAGCTACAAAAAAATCGATCACTCTGTAGAGAGTTCAGCTAGACGAAGTCACCTTGTAGAGAGTTCAGTTGCAATAAATCACCTTGTAGAGAATTCAGCTACAAACAAATCACCCTGTAGAAAGATCAGCTAGAAGAAGTTACCTTGTAGAGAGTTCAGCTACAAAGAAACTACCATGTAGAGAGTTCAGCTGCAAACACCTGTAGAGAGTTCAGCTAGAAACAAGTCACCCTGTAGAGAGATCAGCTAGAAACAAGTCACCCTGTAGAGAGTTCAGCTAGAAGAAGTCACATTGTAGAGAGTTCAGCTACAATGAAACTCCCATGTAGAGAGTTCAGCTGCAAACAAATCACCCTGTAGAGAACTCAGCTACAAACAAATATGCCCTGTAAAAATATCAGCTGGAAGAAGTTACCTTTTAGAGAGTTTAGCTACAAAGAAACCACCATGTAGAGAGTTCAGCTGCAAACAAATCACCTGTAGAGAGTTCAGCTAGAAACAAGTCACCCTGTAGAGAGATCAGCTAGAAACAAGTCACCCTGTAGAGAGTTCAGCTAGAAGAAGTCACATTGTAGAAAGTTCAGCTACAAAGAAACTACCATGTAGAGAGTTCAGCTGCAAACAAACCACCCTGTAGAAAGTTCAGCTATGACAGATCACCCTGTAGAGAGATCAGCTGGAAACAAGTCACCCTGTAGAGAGTTCAGCTAGAATAAGTTACCTTGTAGAGAGTTCAGTTACAAAGAAACCACCATGTAGAGAGTTCAGCTGCAAACAAATCACCCAGTAAAAAGTTCAGCTATGAACAGATCACCCTGTTGAGAGTTCAGCTACAAACAAGTCATCCTGTAGAGAGATCAATGCAGCTAGAAGAAGTTACCTTGTAGAGAGTTCAGCTACAAAGAAACCACCATGTAGAGAGTTCAGCTGCAAACACCTGTAGAGAGTTCAGCTAGAAACAAGTCACCCTGTAGAGAGATCAGCTAGAAACAAGTCACCCTGTAGAGAGTTCAGCTAGAAACAAGTCACCCTGTAGAGAGTTCAGCTAGAAGAAGTCACATTGTAGAGAGTTCAGCTACAATGAAACTCCCATGTAGAGAGTTCAGCTGCAAACAAATCACCCTGTATAGAACTCAGCTACAAACAAATATGCCCTGTAAAAATATCAGCTGGAAGAAGTTACATTGTAGAGAGTTCAGCTACAAAGAAACCACCATGTAGAGAGTTCAGCTGCAAACACCTGTAGAGAGTTCAGCTAGAAACAAGTCACCCTGTAGAGAGATCAGCTAGAAACAAGTCACCCTGTAGAGAGTTCAGCTAGAAGAAGTCACATTGTAGAGAGTTCAGCTACAAAGAAACTACCATGTAGAGAGTTCAGCTGCAAACAAATCACCCTGTAGAAAGTTCAGCTATGAACAGATCACCCTGTAGAAAGATCAGCTAGAAACAAGTCACCCTGTAGAGAGTTCAGCTAGAAGAAGTTACCTTGTAGAGAGTTCAGCTACAAAGAAACCACCATGTAGAGAGTTCAGCTGCAAACAAATCACCTGTAAAGAGTTCAGCTAGAAACAAGTCACCCTGTACAGAGATCAGCTAGAAACAAGTCACCCTGTAGAAAGTTCAGCTAGAAGAAGTCACATTGTAGAGAGTTCAGCTACAATGAAACTCCCATGTAGAGAGTTCAGCTGCAAACAAATCACTCTGTAGAGAACTCAGCTACAAACAAATATGCCCTGTAAAAATATCAGGGCATATTAGGCATCCTGTAGAGAGATCAATGCAGCTAGAAGAAGTTACCTTGTAGAGAGTTGAGTTACAAAGGAACCACCATGTAGAGAGTTCAGCTGCAAACAAATCACCCAGTAGAAAGTTCAGCTATGAACAGATCACCCTGTTGAGAGTTCAGTTAGAAACAAGTCATCCTGTAGAGAGATCACCTAGAAGTATCACCTTGTAGAGAGTTCAGCTACAAACAAATCACAATGTAGAGAGTTCAGCTACAAAGAAATCATCATGTAGAGAGTTCAGCTGCAAACAAATCACCCAGTAGAAAGTTCAGCTATGAACAGATCACCCTGTTGAGAGTTCAGTTAGAAACAAGTCATCCTGTAGAGAGATCACCTAGAAGTATCACCTTGTAGAGAGTTCAGCTACAAACAAATCACCTGTAGGGATTTCAGCTACAAACAAATCACCCTGTAGAGAGTTCAGCTACAAAGAAATCATCATGTAGAGAGTTCAGCTGCAAACAAATCATCCTGTAGAGAGTTCAGCTATGAAAAGATCACCCTGTAGAGAGTTCAGCTAGAAGAAGTCACCTTTTAGAGAGTTCAGCTACAAAGCAACCATGTAGAGAGTTCAGCTGCAAACAAATCACCCTGTTCAGCTATGAAAAGATCACCCTGTAGAGAGTTCAGCTAGAAGAAGTCACCTTTTAGAGAGTTCAACTACAAAGCAACCATGTAGAGAGTTCAGTTGCAAACAAATCACCCTGTAGAGAATTCAGCTACAAACAAATCTCCCTGTAGAGAGACCAGCTAGAAACAAGTCACCCTGTAGACAGATCAGCTAGAAGAAGTTACCTTGTAGAGAGTTCAGCTGCAAACAAATCACCCTGTAGAGAATTCAACTACAAACAGATAACCCTGCAGAGAGTTCAGCTACATTTCAAGTCACCCAGTAGAGAGATCAGCTGCAAATTATCCTGTGGGGATTAATTGACATGTAATAAATATATGCAAGAGTTCATAATATAATGAACTCTTGATATATGCATTATATATATAATTTGTACATTTACTGATAAAATCAGAATGAGTTAAAGTATTTATAAAATCTGCTTCATCTTTTTCTTTTTCCTGTGGTAAAGAAAAATATATAGGTTAAAAAGCCCCAAAACTGGCCATAGGCTGGCTTTGGGGTATACAAATACAAAAAGAAGTGAAATCTAATCAAAAACAGCCAAGCTGTAAAAAAAGGAGTGCGGTCTTTGAAAAGGCTATGGTGAAAAAGGATGTGAAATCCAAGGTGGCGGCCAAGAAATGGCTGTGATGGTAGGTTAATGGTAAAAATTTTAATAACGACAATTCAGGTGAATTTTGTGCCAATTGACCAAGCGGCACCAAATTCACCTGAATTGTCGTTATTAAAATTTTTACCATTAACCTACCATCACAGCCATTTCTTGGCCGCTACCTTGGATTTCACATCTTTTTTCACCATAGCCTTTTCAAGGGCCGCACTCCTTTTTTACAGCTTGGCTGTTTTTGATTAGATAATACTAGCATAGTTAAAATATGAAATAGTGACACACCCCTGGTAGTTGAAAAGCCGACTTGAGGTACTCTAATACAGCAGTCACCCTAACAGAACAGTCACACATGTATAATTGTGTACTGTGACAAAAAACAACAACAACCAAACAACTAGTATATTAAAAATTGTTGATTGAAGGGATCCAGGCAATAAAAGTAGTGAAACAATAGATGAATGATGATATTACAGCATAGCACAGTGAGAAAATCCCTACTTTGGCATTGAACAAATTAATTGTTGTAACATGCCTATGCAGAAATTTTCTGACAGGGCTATGCTGTAATATATACCATCATTCATCTCTTGTTTCAGTACTTTTTATTGTTTGGATCTATGCTTCATTTTTTAATAAATAATTACTAGTATAATATAGTAGCAAGCTAAATTACGCATTATGCAGAATAACTGTGTGGTAGAATAGAACTTGATATTTTCTATTGCAAAGACTTATAACTGTTTACCATCATAGCTTATATATAGCTACTAAGGACTTCGTTGAATGTGTGAAGTTACACCATATGAAGTATAGTGATAGACACAAACCATGGTATGTATCAAGCTTACAGTGTGGCGTGTTCAATCTTAACTACAGGCATGGTAATAAATTTTGGTCTACATTGTGTAATGTCCATTTGGTGATGCACCAATAAAAGATTTTCTTATATTGAAATACACATATGGCTGATACCGATAACCAATCCAATGGTTAAGAAAATTTCACATGTATTTTGTAAAATTGCTATTTTTAAAGTTTATCACGTTTCAATTGTTTATTGAACGCAATTAAATTGTGCACCTCACTTTTTAGCACATTTACAGTATATAGATTAACAACCTTTTCTAGATGTATATTCCTGACGAGCCAAATCAATCTTCAGGACAAATGCTTCAACAATGAATGCAATTGCCACTGTAAGCACAATCTATGAATCAGCAAACAACAACAAACAAACAATGAAATTTCTATACTGTGTAGTTCAGTAAAATAAAAACTGGTGTATATGTACACTGCTTAGGAACATAATATATTCATGTAGTGTAACACTCACATAGGTTGTAACATGAAACAGAATAAAAAATACACGGCTAGATTTGTTCCCTGTCCCTGCATGAAATCCTTCCATAATAATCCACCAATTGTTTATCACCATCAACTCAAACAATGTCACTAGTAAGAGAAAGATTTTAGCATTTGATATTGACACAGTTTCTTTATTGACACTTGATAGTAACAGCTAGGTGTATGTGCTGTAAGGCCATGCACAAGTTGAATTTGCACACAACTATTACAATTTGATTTTATTGCTAACCCAAACTTTTGTAGTTTTTAAGTTTAGCCTAGACTTATACAATACGGTTGTGGCCAAGAAACTACAATGATGTTGTTAATGCTAATTGATGTTAATAATGTGCAGCCTTTATTAAAATTAACACCATTGAAGCCATTTCCAGGTACCACCAATCCACCATTGTGTTCATGACTTTTCCACCCAGACTTTTGAAAGAATAACAACAAGAGTATATAATAGTAACCAAGAGTATTGAATGGGTGTATTATCCCATGATTAATGATTGTGTGAAGTAACACTGACATCTCAGTAATTGTTTGTTTATACTGCCATTAACCCTTTAAGGACCGCTGCCGTAATATTACGTCCAAAGTAGGTATTGCTCGAAAGACCAGCGCCGTAATATTACGTCCAAGGTTATTGGCAGTTAACAAAGAGCTATAACTCCGCAACAAATGAAGCTATTAGATCGAAACAGGGGCCATTGTATTCACCATTCATAGGTGATTCTTTTGATATATTAGGCCAACTTATCACGCAAAACTAAGCCTGTGTAAAATTCCTAACAAAGTACAAACATTTAATATTTACACAACAATAAAACTAACCTTGTAGAAATCGCTCCATAACTTTGGCTGTGTTCATCGTATTAACTTCAAATAAAGCTCAGAGTGCTCACTATTTAGAGGCGAATAATTTGATATACAAGATAACGTGATGCGGTTTTAAAAAACTATAATGGCGGACTGTTTTTATTGATTGTGTCACAAAGAAATCGATTGCGTGTAGGTGTTTGAAACTCACCTTAGTGCTTTTAAGACATTGGTTCTACACTTTGGTAAGTTAGATAATGTTGTTTATTATTGTCAGGCGAATCTTTTAGTATAATTTGTTATACAATTGAGCACTTGTAGGGGCTTTGTCAATGCTATAAACTTATTATATTTTTAAATAACACTAAATGCGCAATAATCATAAAATGAGTGGGCTTTCAGGGTAGACTATGCACACAATTTTTGGTCCTTAAAGGGTTAAAGGTTGCTGTATTTCGCCCAATTCAGCCACTAAACCAAGTGAGAACATGATAGTGTTAAAGGGAAATGGCTAATGTTAAAGTTCTGGCATTGCCAAGCAGATCTGCAACATGCTCATTTGTGCAACCATTGTTTTAGTGAGCTGGAATTATCTTGGGTCCTTACTACACTTTCCTTGCATAGTAACTGTTGGATACTTGGTTTAATACCATACCTGTTTCACTGCCCATACAAAAGTCTCAATAGTAGCAGTGAAATTTATCCCGTATTTCACTGACAGCAGTGAAAAAGTTGTAATTGCAATTTCATTGGCTAGAATTTATATTAACAATGTAGCGCCAATTAGTGTCGACGCTTGTTTAGTACATAGTGACAAATTGCGTACATGGCAACGCTAATGCACAGCATGCGTATATGCAGCGAGTATGGTATTAACTGGGAATAGCATGGGTAGCAGTGAAATTTGGGATAAATACCACTCTTGTTGTATTGGAAATGGTAAATTTCACTCGGCTTCGCCTCGTGAAATTTATCCCCATTTCCAATACAACACTCGTGATATTTATCCCAAATTTCACTGCTACCCATGCTATTACTAGTACGAATAGCATGAAAAACTGGCAAAGGGAATACCTGTTGCTACGTATGCATTTTCAAATAACCGTTTCGCATAAAAGAACAATTACCAAAATGTCCATGTTATTTTACACAATCATTAATCACGGGCTAATACACCATTCAACATTCTTGGTTTCTACTATGTACTCTTGATAACAAGCAATATCCTAGAATTACAACTTCCATCTTCAATAATCATCATTCTGTAAATAAGAAGAAACGTGGGTAAAAACAAACTGCAAAGCCAGTTGGCTTGAAAGTACAAAAAGAAATGAAATGTACACAAAAGCAGCCAATTGCAAGCTGTGAAACTAGTTGATGCTGTGTTAATTATAACACTGTCCCTTTATAGCTAAAAAGTAATTATTCAACCTTAGTGCTATGCTATTATTTAGCTAGATAATTAGTAAATATTGTAATTTGGTTCATTTCATAATTAATGAATTAATTTGTAATTCATGAATTATTTTGTAATTAAGTGATTATGTTGCTACTATGCATTGTCAAGGAAGCATAATTCAAACAATCCACAAATTATGCTGATGTATCTTCTCTAATGTTTATTGTCTATCATGTTTTCTTGTGCAAGTTGTTAACCCTTTAAGGACCGCTGCCGTAATATTATGTCCAAAGTAGGTATTGCTCGAAATACCAGTGCCGTAATATTACGTCCAAGATTATTGGCAGTAAACAAAGAGCTATAACTCCGCAACAAATGAAGCTATTAGATCGAAACAGGGGCCATTGTATTCGCCATTCATAGGCGATTCTTTTGACATATAAGGCCAACTTATCACACAGAACTAAGCCTGTGTAAAATTCCTAACAAAGTACAAACATTTAATATTTACACAACAATAAAACTAACCTTGTAGAAATCGCTCCATAACTTTGGCTGTGTTCATCGTATTAACTTCAAATAAAGCTCAGAGTGCTCACTATTTAGAGGCAAATAATTTGCTATACAAGATCACGTGATGCAGTTTTAAAAAACTATAATGGCGGACTGTTTTTATTGATTGTGTCACGAAGAAATCGATCGCATGTAGGTGTTTGAAACTCACCTTAGTGCTTTTAAGACATTGGTTCTACACTTTGGTAAGTTAGATAATGTTGTTTATTATTGTTAAGCGAGTCTTTTAATATAATTTGTTATACAATTGAGCACTTGTAGGGGCTTTGTCAATGCTATAAACTTATTGTATTTTTCAAAAACACTAAATGCTCAATAATCATAAAACGTGTGGGCTTTCAGGGTAGACTATGCACACAATTTTTGGTCCTTAAAGGGATAATAAGAGAAGACATTAGGCAGCCCTTCACTTCATTGCATAAGTATGGGGCATGCCCCCATTCACCTCGAGAAATTCTTGATTCCCATTAGCTTTCAAGGCTAGATACACTTTGTTTGGTTGTCATATAACCTATTGTGAAAGGCATTTACTGCATAATATCACAATCTACAGTAATTTAACTCTCACAAGTAACCTGCCATAGAGTAAGATCTTACATACAGTGTGTACATGGAAGGCTAATATTGGCCTTCATTACTCACATGCAGGCTGCTTTTAACACAAAACTTTTTTGCTCATGTGGGTGGAAGGACATACATATATATTTTTCCAAAACAGTCACAGTTCTAAAATAATATTTAGGGTAGAAAAGTTTTGCTGATTCTGAGATTTTGGAGGAGGTTAACATAGATGTCCATTTCAATACATTTTTGGATTGCTTGCAAATCCACGAAATATTTACATTGATCAATCTCACAAAGAAGTGGGCGTGGCCCACGAAATAATATCACCCAAAAACCAGCCTCAATTCTCCTGATGACGATGAAGCAGTATTGGTTAGGTCATAGATAACAGAGTACATAAAAGGGATAGGAAATGCAAGCGGTTTCGGTTTGATGTCCCTTACGCGTGACTTGAAAGGACAAGACAGTTTTGTGCTCAAGCATGGGAATTAGTGTTCTAAGCAGCGTAAATAGTATTTTAACAGATTACAGCAAGTATTGAGACCTTTGTGAGAGATTTTGGTGAGAGAATTTAAACCGTAGATTTGTAACAAAACGCATCGCATTAACCGTGATTGTTACACGCTGTCATACTTTGGCTCGTAGTACCTTCATGCCTTGTCCATACCGCAACTTTTAAAGCCGGTTCCACTTTTGAATCTTATGGTAAGCTAGACATGTCACAAACACAGTCTTCTGCAAGGTGGTTTAAACTTTTGGTAAAAATGGAAGATACTTAGTCGTTTCTTCGAGCAACAGTTCCTGTTTTGCTCTGGTATTCCCTCTGGTTCTCTCTGTTAAATGGTAAGGAATAGGCTTATCATAGTTAAAAGGATAGAACATATTTATGAAGAAATTAAAGTTATGTGGTTTAAAGTGCTTTTTGGGCCATTTTTTCACCTTCAATCTCCTGTAATTTTGCATATAATTTCCTTGAGGGTTGGTACCATCCTAGTTCTCTCGATTACTTACTTAAGTTCATTGTAGTGAAATTTCACATTCGTTGGTTACAAAACTCTGTTGTTACAACAATTCGTTTCTCTTGGATACAATCACAACAAGTGTAACGAGTATGTTCATGATGTAATACATGGAATTCCAACAGAAATGTGACATCCCGTTATTGCATTTCCTATCCCTTTTATGTACTCTATTATCTATGGTTTGGTAAAACTAAGTCCAAACAAGCTTTTCAGGTTGACCCGAAACGCTTTCAACAGGTTGCTACAGAATTTAAAAAAAAATTATTTAATGGAATTTTCTAGTGACTGACTGACTAACTGACTGATACCTTCAGACAAGCGTAACTTGACGGCTAAGGCTATGGGCTTGATTTTTCACTGTTCAATATCACTTTAATCCGACAGGTGCCTTTTGGCATACCACAGTACATACAATGCATTCTTCATGGATTTACCAGTGTCCTCCTTTGTGTCCCATTCATCTTTGTTTACAGCGAGAAGTGTTGATTCGGCGATAGCATGTGATGGCTTCCTTTTCGCGTAACGGAAATTGTATTTGTAATAGCGGCTATTTTAATAGCAGAGGTTCTTTTCAATGAGTTCTTGATTTGTACT
This sequence comes from Dysidea avara, assembly GCF_963678975.1. Taxonomy (NCBI): domain Eukaryota; kingdom Metazoa; phylum Porifera; class Demospongiae; order Dictyoceratida; family Dysideidae; genus Dysidea; species Dysidea avara. The sequence goes on from NC_089284.1 coordinate 96,302, forward strand.
GCTGTGTAACAGGTTGAACATAGCCGACAATGAAGTGTAATGGATACTTCACTTTTCAGGTGATAAATGATATAAAGGGGCTGTGCGGCACCATTTCTTTCAGAATGTGTGGATTGCAGAGGTGCTTTTCGAACAGTTCTTGAATCGAAATACTGCATAACAGGTTGAACATAGCCAACAACGAAGCATAATGGATACTTCACTTTTCAGATGATGATTGGGGCACGCGGTGCCATTTCAGATGTGGTATGCATGGGTTCATCAGTCATAGTAATTATTTACAAAAAAAAGTAACAAACAAGTACACAGAAAAATTTGGAATTTTCAACTAGAATAGGGACCATAGCACATCTCTGAAACAAGCTGGAGTGATGCACGATATTAAATCACAGTAAAACAATAAGAAGTGTTATATCCTAACTGTGCTCAAGATGCCATATTGGAAACACACAGTAGGGATATAACACTTCTTACTGTTTTACTGTGATTTAATATTGTGCACTACTCCAGGTTGTTTCAGAAATTTTAACGATGTGCTATGGTTCCTACTCTAGTTGAAAATTCCAAATTTCTGTGCATTAGTAATATTAAGCAAGAATTTTCATTTATCAAGACACACGGTAGTGTGTCGTGCGGCCCAAGAAGCCGGCGCGCAACCCCGTGAGTATATTGACAGGAAGAAAGAAAACGCAATTTTCGCACCTCCGTAGCTCTGTGCTGCCTTGATGAAACAAGACAAATTTTGCTGTGTACATTCCCTCCAACTTCAGTACTCCACATTCCAAATTTGAGCGAAATCGCTTCAGGCATTCCTGAGATATGCGACTTCAAAAATTGGCTTAGTTTCTTCGTTTTTTTTTTTCTTCTTATTTTTCTTCCTCTTTTCGCACACTTACAAAAACTGCTATAAAACGCGAACGCGTTATCCGATTGCCTTGAAATTTGGCACACAGAAGGGGGGTATAAAGGCGCATCTCTGTACCAACTTTGGCTGGAATACCATAAACAGGCAAAGAGTTATGAGCGATTATGCACGAAAAATAACACCAATATGTTGTCACGCCTACAGGGTAAACCGCGTATGGGAAGAAGCTGAAAATCGGTGGGTGAATAGGTTAACTATTGAACCTCAAACCTTTTGTGGTTTGAAAGAAATCGAGCTAAAAACCAGGAAGATACAGCGAAAAATCAACAGTGTGTAACAATTACACAATCGAGATTAATTTTTATTATTGTTATTATTATTATTATTATGCTTGCCACGCCTACCAGATAAACCACTTGGGGTAATGCTTTGAAAATCGCTGTACAGATGGAGTTATCATCTTAGAAAGGCTCTTCAATGGTGTAGAAGAATCAGACTTAAAGCCACGGAGTTATAACACGAAATTCAACTTGGTGTAGCAAGTGCGAGATCGAGATACTCTAATAGAGCAGTCATCCTAATAGAGCAGTCACCCTGAACAGAATTCAAGAGATCAGTTAGAAATAAGTAACCTGTATAGAGATCAGCTACAAACAAATCACCCTGTAGAGAGTTCAGCTACAAACAATTCACCCTGTTCAGACATCAGTTAGAAGAAGTTTTCTTGTAGAGAGTTCAGTTACAAACAAATCACCCTGTTGAAAGATCAGCTAGAAGATGTCAGATTATAGATAGTTCAGTTACAAAGAAACCACCATGTAGAGAATTCAGCTACAAACTAGTGACCCTGTAGATACATCAGCTAGAAGAAGTTACCTTGTAGAGAGTTCAGCTACAAAGAAACCATTCTGTAAAGTGCTCAGCTGCAAACAAATCACCTATACAGAATTCAGCTACAAAAAAATCACCCTGTAGAGAGATCAGCTAGAAGAAGTTATCTTGTAGATAGTTCAGTTACAAACAAATCATCCTGTAGAGAGATCAGCTAGAAGAAGTTACCTTGTAGATAGTTCAGCTACAAACAATTCACCCTGTACAGAGCTCAGTTAAAAGAGGTTTCCTTGTAGAGAGTTCAGCTACAGACAAATCACCCTGTAGAGAGATCAGTTAGAAGAAGTTACCTTGTAGATCGTTCAGCTACAAACAATTCACCCTGTAAAGAGATCAGCTAGAAGAAGTTACCTTGTAGAGAGTTCAGCTACAAAGAAACCATCATGTAGAGAATTCAGCCGCAAACAAATCATGTATAGAGAGTTCAGCTACAAACAAATCTCCCTGTAGAGAGATCAGCTAGAAGAAGTTTCCTTGTAGAGAGTTCTGCTACAAACAAATCACCCTGTAGAAAGATCAGCTAGAAGAAATCACCTTGTAGAGAGTTCAGCTTCAAAGAAACAATCATGTGAGAGTTCAGGTACAAACAAATTGTCCTGTAGAGAGATCAGCTAAAAGAAGTTACCTTGTAGAGAGTTCAGCTACAAAGAAACCATCATGTACATAGTTCAGGTACAAACAAATCACCCTGTAGAAAGATCAGCTATAGAAGAAATCACCTTGTAGAGAGTTCAGCTACAAAGAAACTATCATGTAGAGAGTTCAACTACAAACAAATCACCCTGTAGAAAGATCAGCTATAGAAGAAATCACCTTGTAGAGAGTTCAGTTACAAAGAAACCATCATGTAGAGAGTTCAGCTACAAACAAATCGGACTGTAGAGAGATCAGCTAGAAGAAATTACCTTGTAGAGAGTTCAGCTACAAAGAAATAAACCATGTAGAGAGTTCAGCTGCAAACAAATCACCTGTAGAGAGTTCAGCTAGAAACAAGTCACCCTGTAGAGAGATCAGCTAGAAACAAGTCACCTTGTAGAGAGTTCAGCTAGAAGAAGTCACATTGTAGAACTACAAAGAAACTACCATGTAGAGTTCAGCTGCAAACAAATCACCCTGTAGAGAACTCAGCTACAAACAAATCGCCCTGTAGAAAGATTAGCTAGAAGATGTTACCTTATAGGGAGTTCAGCTATGAACAGATCACCCTGTAGAGAGTTCAGCTACAAACAAATCACCCTGTAGAGAGTTCAGCTACAAACAAATCACCCTGTAGAGAGTTCAGTTACAAAGAAACCACCATGTAGAGAGTTCAGCTGCAAAAAAAATCAATCACTCTGTTGAGAGTTCAGCTAGAAGAAGTCACCTTGTAGAGAGTTAAGCTGCAAATAAATCACCCTGTAGAGAGTTCAGCTATGAAAAGATCACCATGTAGAGAGTTCAGCTAGAAGAGGTCACATTGTAGAGAGTTCAGCTACAATGAAACTCCCATGTATAGAGTTCAGCTGCAAACAAATCACCCTGTAGAGAACTCAGCTACAAACAAATATGCAGTGTAAAAAGATCAGCTAGAAGAAGTTACCTTGTAGAGAGTTCAGCTACAACAAAACCACCATGTAGAGAGTTCAGCTACAAACAAATCACCTGTAGAGAGTTCAGCTAGAAACAAGTCACCCTGTAGAGAGATCAGCTAGAAACAAGTCACCTTGTTGAGAGTTCAGCTAGAAGAAGTCACGTTGTAGAGAGTTCAGCTACAAAGAAACCACCATTTAGAGAGTTCAGCTGCAAACAAATCACCCAGTAGAAAGTTCAGCTATGAACAGATCACCCTGTTGAGAGTTCAGTTAGAAACAAGGAATCCTGTAGAGAGATCACCTAGAAGTATCGCCTTGTAGAGAGTTCAGCTACAAACAAATCACCTGTAGACAGTTCAGCTACAAACAAATCACCCTGTAGAGAGATCAGCTAGAAGAAGTCACCTTGTAGAGAGTTCAGCTATAAAGAAACCACCATGTAGAGAATTCAGCTGCAAACAAACACCCTGTAGAGAATTCAGCTACAAACAAATTGCCCTGTAGAAAGATCAGCTAGAAGAAGTTACCTTGTAGGGATTTCAGCTACAAACAAATCACCCTGTAGAGAGTTCAGCTACAAAGAAACCATTCTGTAAAGAGCTCAGCTGCAAACAAATCACTTGTACAGAATTCAGCTACAAACAAATCACCCTGTAGAGAGATCAGATAGAAGAAATTACCTTGTAGATAGTTCAGCTACAAACAAATCACCCTGTAGAAAGATCAGTTAGAAGAAGTTACCTTGGAGAAAGTTCAGCTACAAAGAAACCATTTTGTAAAGAGCTCAGCTGCAAACAAATCACCTGTACAGAATTCAACTACGAACAAATCACCCTGTAGAGAGATCAGCTATAAGAAGCTACCTTGTAGATAGTTCAGCTACAAACAAATCTCCCTGTAGAGAGATCAGCTAGAAGAAATTACCTTGTAGAGAGTTCAGCTACAAAGAAACCACCATTTAGAGAGTTCAGCTGCAAAGAAATCACCATGTAGAAAATTCTGCCAGAAACAAATTGCCCTGTAGAAAGATCAGTTAGAAGAAGTTACCTTTTAGAGAGTTCAGCTACAAAGAAACCATTCTGTAAAGAGCTCAGCTGCAAACAAATCACCTATACAGAATTCAGCTACAAACACATCACCCTGTAGAGAGATCAGCTAGAAGAAGTTACCTTGTAGATCGTTCAGCTACAAACAATTCACCCTGTAGAGAGAGCAATTAGAAGAAGTCACCTTGTAGAGTGTTCAGTTACAAAGAAACCACCATGGAGATTTCTGTAATCAATATAATATTATGTGACCGGAATTGCGAAAAGGGGTCTTCCACACACATCCAATTCCGTAAACGTTGGAGACCATAACTCAGTGTTCAAGTAACATATTAACCTGAAAATTTCACCATGTATTCAGCTATAGTGGTGCTCACCACTGTCCAAAATTCAAGGCAATAGCTCTTTCCAATCTGAAGTTATCAATTGTCAAAGTTGGCAAATTGGATGTGTGTGGAAGACCCCTTTTTGCAAATCCGGTCACATATGTATTATACAGTATATATAATTTGTACATTTACTGATAAAATATTTAAAGTACATCTACTTCATCTTTTCTTCTTCCTGTAGTAAAGAAAAAAACATAGGTTAAAAAGTCCCAAAGCTGGCCATAGGCCGGCTTTGGGGTATACAAATACAAAAAGATATGAAATCTAATCCAAAACAGCCAAGCTGTAAAAAAAGTGTGCGGCCCAACAAGCCGGCACGTAACACCCGTGAGTGTACTGACAGGAAGAAAGAAAACGCAATTTTCACACCTCCGTAGCTCTGTGCTGCCTTGATGAAACAAGACGATTTTTTGCTGTGGACACTTCCGCCACCTTCAGCACTCCACATTCCAAATTTGAGCGAAATCGCTTCAAGCGTTCCCGAGATATGCGATTTCAAAAATTGGCTTAGTTTCTTGGTTTTTTTTCTTCTTATTTTTCTTCCTCTTTTCGCACACTTACAAAAACTGCTATAAAGCACGAACAATATATCCGATTGCCTTGAAATTTGGCACACAGAAGGGGGGTATAAAGGCGGATCTCTGTACCAACTTTGGCTAGGATACGATACACAGGAAAAGAGTTATGATCGATTATTCACAAAATATAACACCAATATGTTGTCACACCTACAGGGTAAACCGCGTATGGGAAGAAGCTGAAAATCGGTGGGTGAATAGGTTAACTATTGAACCTCAAACCTTTTGTGGTTTGAGAGAAATCGAGCTAAAAACCAGGAAGATACAATGAAAAAACCAACAGTGTGTAACAATTACGCAATCGAGATTAGCTAATACAAAACGACTACTTGCCACGCCTACCAGATAAACCGCTACGGCGAATGCTTTGAAAATCGCTGTATAGAAGGAGTAATCATCTTAGAAAGGCTCTTCAATGGTGTAGAAGAATCAGACTTAAGAAGAATCAGACTTAAAGCCACGGAGTTATAGCACGAAATCCAACTTGGTGCAGCAAGTGTGAGATCGAGATACTCTAATAGAGCAGTCATCCTAATAGAGCAGTCACCCTGAAAAGAATTCAAGAGATCAGCTAAAAACAAGTAACCTGTATAGAGATCAGCTAGAAACAAGTCACCCTGCAGAGAGATCAGCTACAAACAATTCACCCTGTAGAGAGATCAGCTAGAAAAATTTACCTTGTAGGGACTTCATGCAACTATGGAAAGGGATAGTTCATGATCAGCTAGAAGAAATCACCTTTTTTTATTTTTATTTTTTTATTAATGCTTCACAGCACAAGTGCTGAAGGTCTGTAGGACACCTGGTCCTACAGCCTGCTCAAAGACTTTAGCTACAGAAGGTGTGTTTGAAAAGTTGGATAAAGGAGAAAAAATCCATGACTGTGGACCTAGGTAGCCTCGAACCTGCAGCCATCCGATTTATGCTCAAACGCTTACAGGGGTCTACCAGGTGGTCAGGATGTTTTCTCCTTGTTATTTTCATGTAATTATATCTATAGGAATTTTAGAGAGTAACTCATTATCTCTAAGTACCCCAAGTAGAACCAAATGGACACTAGTTTATTTACCTTGTAGAGTTCAGCTACAAAGAAACTACCATGTAGAGAGTTTAGCTGCAAACAAATCACCTGTAGAGAGTTCAACTACAAACAAACTGCTCTGTAGAGAGATCAATAAAAAAAGTTACCTTGTAGAGAGTTCAGCTACAAAGAAACCATCATGTAGAGAGTTTAGCTGCAAACAAATCACCTGTAGAGAGTTCAGCTACAAACAAATCTGCCTGTAGAGAGATCAGCCAGAAGAAATTTCCTTGTAGAGAGCTCAGCTACAAACAAATCACCCTGTAGAGAGATCAGCTAGAAGAAGTCACCTTGCAGAGAGTTCAGTTACAAAGAAACCATCATGTAGAAAGTTCAGCTACAAACTAGTGACCTTGTAGAGACATCAGCTAAAAGAAGTTACCTTATAGAGAGTTCAGCTACAGAGAAACTATCATGTAGAGAGTTCAGCTACAAGCAAATCTCCCTGTAGAGAGATCAGCTAGATGAAGTTTCCTTGTAGAGAGTTCAGCTACAAACAAATCACCCTCTAGAAAGATCAGCTAGAAGAAATTACCTTGTAGAGAGTTCAGCTACAAAGAAACCATCATGTAGAGAGTTCAGCTGCAAACAAAACACTTGTAGAGAGTTCAGCTACAAACAAATCTCTCTGTAGAGAGATCAGCTAGAAGAAGTTTCCTTGTAGAGAGTTCAGCTACAAACAAATCACCCTCTAGAAAGATCAGCTAGAAGATGTCACCTTGTAGATAGTTCAGTTACAAAGAAACCACCATGTAGAGAATTCAGCTACAAACTAGTGACCTTGTAGAGACATCAGCTAAAAGAAATTACCTTGTAGAGAGTTCAGCTACAAAGAACCATCATGTAGAAAGTTCAGCTGCAAAGAAATCACCTGTAGACAGTTTAGCTATAAACAATTCACCCTGTAGAGAGGGCAGCAAGAGGAAGTCACCTTGTAGAGTGTTCAGTTACAAAGAAAGCACCATGGAGAGTTCTGTAATAAATATCCCATCCAAAAACAGCTTATAGCTGTAAAAAAAAGTGCGAGTCCAAGTAAAGCAGAGTTAACTGTGACAAAAAGTAATGATATCATAATGCGGCCATGTGCGAGGTGTGCAAGTTGTAAAATTAATAGTAGCTAATCAGATAATACAATGTTATTGTTAAAGTGTTAATGAGAACTATGTGATGCTGCTAGTTTTTAAGTGTGTGAGCATCTTCATAAATGCCACATAAATTTAATTCTCAATAAAGCAATGTGTATAGATTCTCTGATAGTAATAAATAGTTTGAGTTTGGCCGCCTTTCCTGTATACAGCAATGCTACGAACAAAGGAAAGGTGGCCAAACTCAAACTATTTATTACTATCAGAGAATCTATACACATTGCTTTATTGAGAATTAAATTTATGTGGCATTTATGAAGATGCTCACACACTTTAAAACTAGCAGCATCACATAGTTCTCATTAACACTTTAACAATAACATTGTATTATCTGATTAGCTAATATTAATTTTACAACTTGCACACCTCGCACATGGCCGCATAATGATATCATTACTTTTTGTCGCAGTTAACTCTGCTTTACTTGGACGCGCACTTTTTTTACAGCTATAAGCTGTTTTTGGATGGGATTTCAATACTTTTTGTTAGAATAACCAATGCACTGTTGATAACAGTAGGTGAGTTTCCATGGTTTTGACAGAAACCCCAGATTACAGTGACAGAATATTAAAATATAACTGTAATTTTAGTGGCCAGGGCCGCCCACATTGGGGATAACTGGGGTATTTTGCCTCCTACCACAGCCCGAAAGGGGCCACTTGAATACCTGTTTAAAGAAAGATCGATATACTCTAATAGAGCAGTCAGGATCTAGACCCTTCCTTGCCCCTGGGCCCCTCTTTAACTCTTTTCCTTGGGCCCTCTAATTTCTCTGGACGGTCCTGTTAGTGGCATGCAACTGCAGTCAACTAACACCCATTATAACTAGTAAACCCTTAACAACACTTTGCCTTTCATCTTGTACTGCATTGAAACGATCAAGATACTCTATTAGAGCAGTCACAAAACAGCTGTAACACAGCAATCAATATTTAGCATAGTTACAACTTCTGCTTAGCATCGGATTGTATAGTTTAAATTACTAGCTACTTACAGACTTTACAATATAAAAGTATGGCACTTGTAGAAATATGACTGTTCTATTAGAGTATCTTGATCTACTTCAAGCATTGACTAATTCAAGTGAAGAAGCTACACCCCTGCCAAGAGATCTTGTGAAATGAAATGAGAATAGTAAAGAAAAGGCAAGTATGTACAGAGACAATAGAGGGGCGCGTAATTATGTCCCGTTGTAAATAAACGCCTTTAAAATTTATATTACTACTAAATAAATGCACCAGAATAGGCTTGTGTGGCTGTTGTCTCCAAGGTTGTCTCATTACTTGTCTTTTCGTGTTGAAGGGATTTAGTCGCAATTGGTGAGTTTAACTATACATGTATTTGTGTTGTAAAACTTAATTGTAAAAAGGCGATTAGCACATATCATGATAAACATGTATTTGTCACAGTAGAGTCTCTCACGACATCACGATTATTATGAGACATTGGACCAGGGTAAAAAATTTACTGCTATATTTAGAGGTTGTAGCGTTTGTATATCTTAGTATCTTAATAAATAATCCCCCGTGATCACTAATCACTAATAGTACAGTGAAAACTGGTCATTATTCAGGCCATAGGGACAAAATTTTCTGACCTTGCCTTTTAAAGAGGTGGCTGCATTATGCGGCCTTAAAAAAAGGTAAGAAGCATGCTGTTCTAACTGGCTATAGAGATGGATTTAGTGTATGACAGCGTATGAAACAGTGAGTGCTGGCAGCAAGGGGGCAGCCAATCTGTTAGAGCACCAAAAGCACTGCTTCAGACATAGGCAGTTGACTGTTAGCCCCAAGTGTTAAAAGTTTCACTATTGGTCCTTATAAGCTCCTGATGAAGAAAGTGATGAAGTCATTATCCATAGGATATATTTTTCAGAATATCCATTTCAGTTCTACAATATAGTAGCCAAGCATAAGATGAACACAACACAGCATTCCAGTAGTTTAGTGGTGACCACAACACTGCCTGAGTTAAACTGTGGTGAGATTTGAGACTACCAGAAGCCCTGGAATGTCTTCAACACATGAAATACCAAATATCTAATGCCTGGCTTTCATCCACAGTGGACCTGTCTTGGTGGCCACTTGTACAGAAGGGAAACAGCTGCCACACAGTCTTGAGAGCGAAACAGCTAGTTGCCACACCCCTTAATTATCAATTTGTAAAATCTTTAGCAAAATTGTGTGTGCGAGCAAGTGCGATGTGGCAGTGCCGTGTATATGGTTGCTGCCTAGCAGTGACACATCACGAGTATTGAAGTCACAATGTGTTACTGTATCATCCATCTAAATACAATCTCTGAATGTGTCATTTTGTGTAGAGAGCAATCTTCCACAAGAAGTGACCTGCAGGTTTCAGTGTATATTGTTAACCATTAATATTGTTCACAATATTGTGAACTATATATGTACAGTGAAACCTCACTTAGTGGCCACCTCTTTAATAAGACCACCTCATTATATTGGCCACCTCTAGTAGGTCCCAAATATAGCTAAGCATTACTTATGACCTCATTAATAAGGCCACCTTGTTATTCAGGCCAAATTTTTTGGTCCCACAGCCTGCCATATTGATGAGGTTTCATTGTACTTATGTGAATTTTTATTTTTCGTAACTTTTCTTCACGTTTACTGATGGGTACTATGAAGCATTGGTGACTGGTACGTGTATAATGTGGTGACTTGAAATGCTAAAACAGTACGTAGCATGTCTTGTATGTACATGTAATGTGTTGTAATGTGTCCACACATCCACACATCTTAGAAATAAATATAATTGTATTCTCTATAAATAATCAGTTCCATTGTGCCACTGGGTCATAAGTTGGTTGAGTATGGATCATCCAGGGCACTTGAGTCACATTTTGTCCTGGCCAAGTGGATCTTATCCACTGACAGAATATACAGGATCAGATCACGTGTATAAATTACGGTGGAACTTGTTTATTGCCACCTTCACTCATTCAGCAGGCAACAGTGTATAAATTCTCAATTGGAATTGGCTTTTCAAGAGTGGTTGTCTTTCTATACTAGTGGCCATTAAGACAGGTTGTACTGATAGAGTGTACATACTAGAGATGCAACAATATCCTCCACTTATTGTCGTTTGATAGTGATGCAATGGAGACTATGTATTATTGCATTTTAAATACTATATTATTATATTGCAACTCTAGCACGTATTTATAACAGGAATGTTTGTTAACTGTTTAGACATACTGGAGCCACACCCACTCATCTGGATTCTACAAATGGAGTCATACCAACTTGTTGTCATCATACTTACTCATTACTCCCATTGTGTTTGGATGAATATACATGCTGTCATGTGAGACTTGCTACCATGGCGGGCCACTGGAAAACATTTGCATAGCAGTTATATTACAGTCATTATTGTACAATTCTTACATTATTGTTGTGAAAAGTGTTTGGTATTCATGTGTCTCCTCTGTATGTTGTAATTACATGTGTAATTTTGTGTGGGGGTGCTATAAAATGCAATAATGCATGGTGACAATTGTGTTAGGCGATTTTGCACACTTCCTTTTAAGCTAGCTACATGTGCTAATTACTCACAGCTTGTGTCAACAACTGGTAACCGCAATTGTACTCTTGTGTCATTCTTTAAGCCGAGCCCTTAGAGGACAAATTATGTGGGGGCAACTAATTTCAAATCGAAGGATGGTATGCAACACCATAGATTATATCTATGGACTATAATCTATGGCAGCACACTTCTTGGTGGCTATATGTACTGATTAACTACATAGAGCGCCAGTTCATCAATACCCAGTGACCACAGTTGTGCTCTGCGTCATTCTTTAAATTCCGAGTAAAATTCTTAGAGAGCAAATGACATGGGGGCGACTAAATTCAAATTTCAAACTAGCCATTCTCGAAAACAAATGTTTCAATCTGAACGAAACTTTTAGAACAGTTTAAAGACACATTGCCCTACATGCCGAGCGAGTATTGCGGAAAACAACAATCTGGGATTTGTATTTGGCCTCTAGGTCGACTGAGTACCGAGCTGAGGACGACTGAAACTTCATTTGGTGCTGAAATCACGACTGTAGGGTAATCATGTATGGTGAAATCGATGATGTGAATCTTGAGGTGATTGAGTGAATACTGAAGCGATAACAGGGCGATCAATGTTCGGAATGCACAAAGGAATGCAAGGCATACACCTGCGGTTGCGTCTAACCGCATGTGATAAAAAAAATAAAAATGAAACTTCCCCTTTGATGTCGGCAACCTCGATCACGAAACAATTGGCATGGATTTGCTTCACTGCTTGTGTAGTAGTTACTAGTGACACGATGAGTTCAACTCCAGAGCTTCAGAGGGATAGCGTAAGTGACGGGTGGATTACAGGAAGGCCAAATTTGACAACGTTCGTTCTTGTAAAATCCTCACGTAGTGGTCGCGTCATTTATTGTCTGCGGTGCGCGTTTCTGCTTTACTGGCCGCGCGACTCACTACCGTGAGTCTTGATATGTATTATATATATAATTTGTACATTTACTGATAAAATCAGATATTTAAAGTACATCTGCTTCATCTTTTCTTCTTCCTGTGGTAAAGAAAAAAAAGACAGGTTTAAAAAGTCCCAAAGCCGGCCTATGGTATACAGGGGCGTAGCCAGAACCCGGGCCACCCGGGCCCAGCCCCGGGCATCAATAATTCGAGATACTCTAATAGAGCAGTCAGATCGAGATATTTTAATAAATCATTCACAGTATTCAGACTAAAAATCACATCAAATCTTACAGCCCTGGAGCTCTCCGGTTGTTACTTTGCACACTAATACTTCTCTGCACTATTCTTGAGGGTCGCATTGCATTAATACTGAACTATTGCAAATCATTGAGATCTACTGCATCATGTGATAAGTAGTGCACGTGATTCATGGTGGAAATAGCAAACTCGATAGCGAAGGACTGCCGATTGATTGAGGCAGACATACTACAAGGCAGAAGCTACGATAAACTCAACTGGTCGTGTTATACATGTGTCAGGTGAGCACAAACTGTGAACAGTTGATGTATATTTATCTGATGAATGGTTTGTTTGTCACATGTTGCGGGCACGTGATGTCTTGAATATATTGGAGTACAAGCCAAGTCTACTGACCATCAACAGGAGGACCGACCAAGAATCGTGTATACCTGGAAGAAAGTGTTGCCAACTAAGGGACTTGAGTGTGGAGGGTCCCCGTGATAGAAAAATTGAAGTTGGCTGTCTGGAAGTGAAGATTTAAGTTAGTATTAGCTAGCTACAATAGGTTTCTAGTTTCTATAAGCTGCATAAACAGCAGTGTGTAGGTTTTAGCTAGCTAGATGCACAAACAGCACCTGCCTAAGGGCACATTTTGTGTATGCATCATTTTTGTTCAGACGCGGTCTAGGGGAAGCACCTAGGTCTTCTACCCAAACATTCCACTTGAAATCTGACACCAAGAAAATCCTGGATACCCCCATAGAGATATTGTCAGTAGGTAGAAACTTTTCGGTCTTTAGGTTACAGCTAGGTCCTGGCATCACCAAAAGTCTGGCTATGCCCCTGATGGTATACAAATACAAAAAGAAATGAAATCTAATCCAAAACAGCCAAGCTGTAAAAAAACAGTGCGGCCTCAAAAAGGCTATGGTGAAAAAGATGTGAAATCCAAGGTGGCGGCCTAGAAATGGCTGTGATGGTAGGTTAATGGTAAAAATTTTAATAACGGCAATTTAGGTGATTTTTTTGCCAAGACCAAGCGGCACAAAAATTCACCTGAATTGTCGTTATTGAAATTTTTGCCATTAACCTACCATCACAGCCATTTCTTGGCCACCACCTTGGATTTCACATCTTTTTTCACCATAGCCTTTTTGAGGGCCACACTGTTTTTTTACAGCTTGGCTGTTTTGGATTAGAACATATCTATTATGTCATCACTTAGTATTGTATAAATATGTTGATTTGTCATTAAAATTTACCTTGAGAGAAAAGTTTAACGTAAGAAGCAGTTCATTCTTCGTTGCTTATCTTCTCCGCGACACAGCTTATTGGTGCAGTGAGCAGGGTATATCGCATTTCAGGCTACTGAGCGAAGATGTCTGAGCCAATTCGTAAGCTACTTGGACCCGCGAAGATTCGATTACAAGGATACTTGGAGGGTGTGGAGAAGTTTCTTGTATCGCCTATTAATGAAGAAGACGTGGAAGACGAGTAGGCGACTATAGAGGAGTATGTAAAACGTATTAATAATAATGTTACTATTCTAGAAAGATGTGATCACGAGTGGAGCATACTACTGAGCAAATTGAAAGCAGAGGAAAAGGTCACGGAGGAAAAGGAGCATGCACGAGTAGCAGAAGGTACAGAAGGGTACATTGAAACATTAATAATGCTGGTGAGAATATAGCTCGTTTTAAAGGAAGATCAAAACGCGTAAAGCGTAAATTCGAGCTGAGCCAGCAAACCATAATGCTTAACCCACCTGTCCTAAACCCTTCTCCGTTTGACCAGTCTAATGCCCACTCTAATCTCTCAAGTCAAAGTGTTTTAGATGGCAGCCTAAGTCAAGGCAATAGTGTTAGGGTAAATTTACCTAAAATACAGCTGCCTTGTTTTAATGGGAACATTCAGCAATGGACTGAATTTTGGGAAATGTTTACTACATCTGTGGATCAACAAAATTAGTCCAAGGTGTCAAAGTTTACTTATCTTAAGGGTGTTTTAAGAGGTGCTGGAGCAGCAGCCATTTCTGGTATAGCAATTTCAAATAATAATTGTGATTTAGCAATCACTCTGTTAAAGGAAAGGCTTGGAAGAGTGGATGTTATCATTGAATCCTTGTATATTAAGCTGCAAGGTCTTCCAAGGTCGGTTGATAAATTTACAGAAATCCATAAAACACAAGAGCAAATAGAAAAGATATTGAGGCAGTTAGAACTACAAGGGGAGGTTGTTAACAATTAAATAATGTTAATCCAACTAGCTTTGTCAAAATTTCCACTTGAAGTGGTTATCAAGTTTCAAGAATCTAAGCAACCCACTGAAAGGTGGAACATGGAGAATCTGAGAAAGGCAATTTACAGTACATAAGAGTACAAGAAAATATTTTTTGTTATACTTATAACACCAAGGGTCAGCTCCAAGTACAAGGTGACAACAATAAAGGTTGGGGTATAGGGCAAAGGTCTGTTTATTGTACCACTAACAAGGAGAAAGGTTATCAATCTCAGACCACCCCAGCAGAAGTGTTTGCTATGTTCAGTGGCAAAGGGAATAGCCAGAGAGTAATGCGACCTTGTATATTTTGTGATGGTGACCATTATAATGATCAGTGTGATAGGTACTCCACACATGTGGCTAGGAAAATGAAAAGAAGAATTGTTTTATCTGCCTGAAACCTGGTCATGTTTTGAAGAGCTGTCCTAATCTCCGTGAGCGATGTTGTGACCATTGCGGAAAAATAGTTTATTATAACTGCTGTTTATGTCCAGAAAAGTTCTCTGGTGATGATACTAATAATGATTCCTTTTGTGTCACACATTCTGATAATGTTACTAGTATAGGAGATGCTACCTTGACAGCTGCTGGCAAGGTGCCATTGCAGTCTACAAGTGCCACACAGTGTGTGGTCAGTCAGATACTCAGTTTACTCAAGCTTTGCTAGCGGCTGGTGAACAAGTATTGCTACAAACTGCAATTGTTCCAGTACAGAGCTCTGACAGAAGGATTTTTATTAATGCTAGAGTGTTATTAGACAGTGCTAGTCAAAGAACCTTTATGACTGTCAAACTGGTGCAAAAACTTAAGCTGTAGTGTGAGCATGAGGAACATCTATCTGTGTCCACATTTGGTGCTGAGAAAACAAGAGAGGTAGATACATATGTTGTAAACTTTGAAGTATAGACAAAGGATGGTTCATATTGTCACTTTCAGCCAATGTGCTGAAACAAATTACAGGTAGTCTACAAAGAAGTCCACTGTCTCAGAGAGATCTGGAGTTTTTAAAATTGATACCTAGTAACCAGTTAGCTGATAATATCCCTATTGAAGCAGAGTTATCAACAGTGGACATTCTGATTGGATCTGATTTTTTTCTGGGGCATTGTTGGCAGCAATAAGATGAATTTTCCCTCTGGTGTGTTCATGTTGTCATTCAAATTTGGATATATTGTCACAGGCAAATGTAGCAATAGTAATAATTATTGTTCTACACAAAACAATAGTGGTTATCATACCTTATTTGTGTCTGCTGGTGTTAAGCAAGATTTGTGTTGTTTGACGGATACCACAAGTTTTGTGAAAGTATTAAGTTTAATAAAAGGCGATACTATATTTCCTGGCCATGGAAGTAAAACGTGTGAAGTCACTTGTGAATCGTTTTCAACTTGATCCTGAGTTATTACAGAAATACATTGTTATATTACGCCATCAGTTAGAGAAAGGAATGATTGAAAGAGTTGATAATTCTACCTTGACTAACACAAGGAAATATTACCTACCTCACCATCCTGTGTTGACCCCTTCGAAGGCTACAACAAAGGTCCGTATAGTTTATGATGGTTCAGCAAAAATGTAGAGTGCTTCAAGTAGTTTGAATGACTGTCTACACCGTGGTCCTATAATCTTACCTGATTTGGTTGGACTTCTGATGAGATTTAGGCTTCCGTGGGTTGTTAATTTAGCAGACATAGAGAAAGCCTTTCTTCAAATTGCTATTCAAGATGATGAACGTGATGTTACCAGGTTTTTGTGGTTGAAAATGTGAATAAGCCTATTGTGAATGATGATAACATAGAAGTGTATCATTTCTGTAGAGTGCCGTTAGGACTGACTTGCAGTCCTTTTTTTATTGGGTGCCATATTGAAATACCATCTTCAAACGGAAGGGACACCGCTAGCCCTGAATATCATGGATAATATATATGTGGACAATGTCTTGCTTTGGGCCAAGTCTAGTAAACAAGATTTTGAAATTTATCAAGAGGCAAAAGCTATGTTCTGAAGAGCCTCAATGAACCTTTGTGAGTGGTACTCAAACTCGCTTGAATTCTTGAGACTACTTCCGGCTGACAAAGTATCCCTAGTTGAAGATGACAATGTTAAAGTGTTTGGATTGTCATGGGACAGAACTAAAGATGTGATTAACATTGCTGGTATGGATAAGGTACCAACTGATAATATTGTAACAAAAAGAAGTGTATTAAATATTGTAGCAAAATTTTTGACCCACTTGGTCTCATTACTCCGGTTACTTATATGGGAAAGTGATTTTACAGGGACTGTGGAAGATAGATAAACTGTCTTGGGATTGTCCTCTGCCTGAGAATTTTGCCTGAGAATTTTGTTTAAAAAATGGAAGTTAATTTGTGAAATGTTTTTAAATATTCCCTGTTTATATGTTCCACGTTTTGTGGGAATAAAGGATGGAAGAACCCATTAGTTGTTAGTGTTTTGTGATGCATCACTTGTGTGTTATGCTACAGCAGTTTATCTGAGAATCACTGATGGTAGTATTGTTTGTACAAATCTAGTGTTTTCGAAAACGCGACTAGTTCCTACTGGGAAGGGAAAATCTAGACAGTTTTAAAAAGCTTACAATACCTCGTTTAGAGTTGATGGCAGTTTTAATAGGAGTCAGAGCTGCTAATTTTGTACAACATGAGCTGAAAATTACCATATCTGAAAAAATACTGTGGACTGACTCACAGTGCGTGTTGCACTGGCTGAAGACTACAAAGCCATTATCAGTTTTTGTTGAGAATCATATAAAAGAAATAAAGATGAGCAGAGAATTTAAATTTCGATACGTCTAAATCCTGCTGATTTGGCTACTCGAGGTCTGTCAGTTATAGAGTTTAATCGTTGTTCATTGTGGTGGCATGGTCCGTCATGGTTAGAGAGTAATCGTATCATCTGACCAGTCTGGAATCTGCCTGAGATAACTCCAGAAAACTTGGAAGAAATCAGAAAATCTACTTCTTCAACTGAAGTTACTATTGTGGCTGGAGTTGATGGGAAATGTGATAGAGATATGTTTCTCTTTGGAATGGACAAGCTGGAATGGACAAGCCACATTATTCATCTCTGTGGAAATTGTTACGAGTTTCAGTTTACATTCTCAGATTTATTAAGATAAAGGTGTGGAACAAGTTACGAGAAGAAACTAGAAGAAAACATCAGAGGTTTCATTTATTGTCCACCGTATTCAGAGAGTTAGTGGATGCTGATCATATTACATTTCGTGAAATTAAGTTAGTATCACTTTTGTGGATTTACACTCTTCAACATTATCATTTTAAGGCAGTTTTTATTGCTATTAAACAGAAAAGATGCCACTGTTTACAGATACAGCTTGGTTTGCAATAGGATGAGTTTGAGATTTTACGATGCCATGGGAGGTATGCTTATGCTGATATCAATGAAGAAACAAAATGTTCAAAGTTGTTACCTCGTGGAAGTTGTTTTACAAGATTGTTAATTTTGAAGTACATGGACGTCTAGTTCATGGAGGAGTATCTCATACTCTTAATCAACTAAGACAGGAGTACTGGATCCCTCATGGAAGGGTAGGAGTTAAACGTATATTGTATCAAAGTGTGGTTTGTAGACATCATCATGGTGCATCCTTTCGTCTGCCTGACATGCCACCCTGGCCGAAGGAAAGGGTTTCAGTATCTGAACCCTTTAATTATGTTGGCTTGGATTATCTCGGTCCTTTACAGGTTAAAGAAGGCAATACAGTACAGAAAATGTGGATTTGTTTATTTACTTGCTTAGCAGTGTGAGCAGTTCATCTAAAATTGGTAAAAGGGTTATCAGCACAGCTTTTTCTTGACTGTTTACGGCGGTTCATTGCTAGGAGAGGCAAACCAACTACTATCATATCTGACAATGCTCCACAATTCCGTTTAGTAAAGACAGCGTTAGATTTACAATGGAGAAATGTACACAAAGATGAGGCAGTTTAGAGTTTCTTTTCACATGAAGCCATAGTGGAAGTTTACTACCGCACTGGTGCCGTGGCAAGGCGGATTTTATGAACGTCTAGTGGGGGTGGTGAAAAGAGCTTTACGGAAAGGGATGGATCGACAGGTATTATACTGGGACAAGCTGATGACACTGCATGCTCTCAGAGATGGAGGCTATTGTTAACACTCGTCTGCTGACCTATATTTGTGAAGATATTGAGTCAAGGTTCGTTCTTACCCCTTCACATTTCCTAGTGGGTAATTACAACAATGCTATTCCCTTTGGCATCGAGGATAGTTTTGAAGATACTGATTATGTTCCCAATTTGGATTCGACATAAAAGTTATTGCAGTACTGGAAAAAGAACTAAAAACAACTTCAACTGTTGTGGAATGAATGGTCCAAAGGCTATTTACTCAGTTTAAGAGAAATCTTACCACTAGTACATAAGGGTCCACAATCACAAGTACGTAGACAAACAGAAGTTAGTGAAATTGTAATTTTAAGAGATAATGGATTACCATGCAGGGCATGGAAATTAGCTAAGGTAGTGGAACTGATAAAAGGCAAGGATTCTCAGATTTGTTCAGTGAAGATAGAGTTGTTTATTAAAACAATATTGGAAAGAGCAGTAAACTATTTATATCCTCTAGAAATCAAGGAAGTGATTGTAAATGAGGATGAACCAGCAAAATCCAGTACCTCAAGTACCTCAACACATGAAGGAGTCAAGAAATTAAGTACAAGAAAGGCTGCCACAGAGACACTTAGCAGAAGAACTAACCAATTACAAGATGATCCTGTCTATATTTCCTTTTCCTTCCTCCGGAGAGTCAGGAACTGAACTGATTATTATACTTTAATCTAATTATGTAATCTTACATCATGTAACATTACGTATTATATCTATTATGTCATTACTTAGTATTGTATACATATGTTGATTTGTCATTAAAATTTACCTTGAGAGAAAAGTTTAATGTAAGAAGCGGTTCATTCTTCGCCGCTCACCTTCGCCGCTCATCTTCTCCGCGACAGATCCACGATGACAGTGGCTCAGTGGTTAAGGATTCGGGAGTTCAGAATGGGGGTCCCTGGTTCAAACTCTGGTTAAGTTTTTATTTCAACATTTTATGCACTTTTTATGCTCTAGAGTATCTTGACTTTGTGATGCTTGGTTTTTGCTTCGTAACTATGTAGCCAGTACTTAAAACCTTCAAAAGGCACTGCTAAAATGGCTAGTCTATTAGCTGAATACCCTGTAGCCATGACAAAGTTCTACCTTTTCTGCATGAATAAATGTCCTTATCACATTTAATCTCTAATTCAGTCATGGTTATAGACTGAAGTATACGTCCATTAATATATCTGCAGGCATATACAACTCTCATTTGACTTTTTAGCTATTCCCTGTTTCACTACTTTTTCTTTAATCCCTAATTCAACTTAAAATTTCTAATATTAATTTATACATCTGTGCATCTTATTTGTACAAAGCCCACATAAGTGTTTATTATGGATTGTTTTCACTACTGTGCAGATGACCAAGCACCACCTGATTGGATCTGCAAAACCCAGCACAATTGAGAATTCCTGTTTATTGAATATTTATAATCTACTTAGCCTAGTGTATGTTCTGGCAAAGTTTCAGTCTCCCTATACTTGTTATACAAATCAATCTTTCTGTTGTTGCTACATTTTAGGGCTGTAACTACAAAAGTTATTGGCACATGAGACCAAATTGCTGGTGCTTACTATCTGTAACTTATGAATAGAATTACATACAGAGTTGACATTTGCACCACCATGTTCATTTTGAATAGGGGAATCAATTACTGGGCCATAGAAAAACAGATAAAAATGAAACTTCAGCTGTGCACATCTCACAAATGGCAGGAGAGAATTCAGTCTAATTAACTGTGTGGACTACTCTACATGGTGGACAGCTATAATGAAATAATTGGTGTGCTATAGATCCTTGATGAAATTAAGTTTTATGTATTGTGCCATACTGCAATTTATACTTACTAGATTGTCTGCCAAATATGTGTTCAATTCCTACTTTAAACGTAGAAATCCAACTTTCAGAGGGAAAACCCTTAGATACCTGCCTCCCTACACCTCTGGTAGATAGTACTCTGAACAAATTGTAACAGGCTAAGTTCAGAAGCTATTGGTTATTAACCTACTCACATACCACTTAAACAATTATTTTGAACCCCCTTAAATCAAGTGTTCCAAATGTCAAGGCAATCACTTGGAGATTGTATCAGTGTTTATGGGTTTTATGAACGCAGAAAAGGACAAATCTTAGAGAGTTTGTATTTGTATTTTGTAAAGAGAATTCCAGGGACAATTTTGCTCAAATTTGGCATGTATATATATTACTAAAAATTGTGACTATTTCCACTGTAAAAGTAGTCTTGCTCAGACCATCCAACCAA
This sequence comes from Dysidea avara, assembly GCF_963678975.1. Lineage (NCBI taxonomy): Eukaryota > Metazoa > Porifera > Demospongiae > Dictyoceratida > Dysideidae > Dysidea > Dysidea avara. Next base: position 117,285 of record NC_089284.1, read on the forward strand.
TATATGGTATATATACAGTCCATTAAGTTCGTGTCAGGAATATATTTTTATACATATATATATATATTGGCTTACCATAACTTTGGGATATGCTGTCAAAGTTGTTCAAATAGAATACATTACTTCCATTACCAGTGTAATAATTTTGAATATAAGCTGTGTCACTGCAATGGATATACATACATATAAAATGCAAACAAACTAGCACACATACAAGTGTATTAGTGTGTATATATACATATATATCACATACTGCACTGACTCAAAATGTTAACGAGATATATGCACTGCTACCAGTGCGTATATCTCGTTAAGGCAGTGCATATATCTCATTACACACTGACTTAACAAGATATATGCACTGCATATATCTTGTTAACTTGAGACATTGCACACCCAGAGGAGGGTGGAAACGTCACACGTGAGCCGTATCTTTTAATAGTAAAACTTAAGTAAAGAGTTTCAACGACAAAAAATAGTACCAATTGAGAGATTATTCAATACACAATGCATACATATGGTGATCCCTGTCGATCCCCATCTTCTATTGCATGTATAAATGAACTAAAGATAAGTGAGATCACGTGGGTCATGATGCATGGCGGCACAAGATTGCGCGAGATCTGTGGAGGCTGGGAGAAGTCCAAATCTGGAAGTTTCTTCTAGGTTGAAGTGTCCCCAAAGTTCTCCGATTTTGTGTACTCCCTAGAGAAGACAAACGTGTTCCTCTCCGAGAACTCGCTTGCCACTAGGTCTCATGCGTGCCCCAAATAGTAGTGCTGTTCAGCAAGTCAGCATCCGTCAGCCCGTCTTGTTCCACGACTGCGTCTTTGGTATAGTTTATTGTTTATTTAATATTATCATTTAGTAATGCTTGTTTGTCGGACATGTCGGAAGTTTGGTTGATGCATTCCAGAACAAATGGTCTGAAGAGGAGTTGAAAGCAATAACAGAATTTGTGCTATTCCACACACCAGGGGACAAGTGGCCATCTCACAAACAGTCTGACGTTTGGGAAAAAGCTAGTAAATTTATACAGCAAAGAGTAGGATCAAATGCTGTCTCCCGAAGTGGTGTGTGTTTTAATCTGTGTGTATGATTTTATACTTGTTCACTGTTGTTTTATTTTAGCAAATGCTTGTATAGTAAAGTTACCAGGTCGCTAGCTAAGAGGTAACATTGCATTGCCAATTTTATTACCAATTATTAAAGCCATTTGTAGGCATAAGACACCTAAGGAAGTAGAAGCTTGGTATAACAAGCATGAAATCCCTCCTCGTGATCAAGTCAGTGGTACAGCTACTACTGTATCAACAGAATCCTCTACTATGTAAGATGATACATTAACTACACCTATATTTGTGGAAATGCTCAATCAATTGCCTGCAGTTTCTCAATTGCCGGTACTGTCAGAGCTTTTCTCGGATTGTGTATCCACCTTGTTTAAGTTTGCAGTTCCTAAGGATTTTTTTGTGCCTTGCAGCAAGTGCTATGAACCAATTATCAATTGGTGGAAGGACAAATGTTTTATATAATCTTGCCAAAGGAATGGGAACGTTGAGACCTGAGTTGAAAAATTCTAGATTTCCAATCAATCGGATGCCTATGGGGCTTGTTGAATATGCAGCACAGTTCTTTGCTTTTGACAATCTACAGCAAGTAAAAAAGGAAGTGTGTCAATTCAATATTTTAATGTCCCCTATATAGGTGTCTTGTCCAATGGATTATCGTCTTTGGTTACAGACTATGTATTGCAACTTTGGAGAAAAATGGATGAAATTACATCGTGGGCCAATGTGGTGCTTTGCTGATTCAATGCAGCATGTTGAAGGTGCTTCTAGTACAACAGGACAACATCAGAAGACCATGGAAGTAAGTTACGTGTATTTATTCTTGTTAATGTGAATGGTTTCCACATATGCAGGCTTTGGTCAATATACCAGCAATTTCTGAAAGATCCATTAGAACTGATTTATCCAAGTGCAAAACTCATTAGATTCTCAAATACAGGTGAACAGTGCTTGCTTACAGGATGTGCTGTACACCATCCTACCATATGTACTGTAGGTGAGTGTTCTTGATGAAGCAGCTGCACATAATCCTGGGGCATGGTGGTGGCTAAAGGCTGACGGGTGTGATGTCAACAAAGGTTTGAAAGAGTCAGCTAAATTGGAGTGTAGTGGTGATGTGGATTTGTCAGATGGATCCCTTCAAGAACAGTATGACAGCTACAAACAGCGTCTTGAAAGGGTAGGAACAGTTGGTTTACACAAGGAAAGCATGGCACAGGATTTAACCCATGTTGTGAAAGAAATTAGCTAAGATTTAGAGTTCCTGCAATCAGGTGAGTGTGAGCAACACAAGTTACACAACATTTATGTTTATATTTTATTTTTGTAGAAATAGTCAAATTCAACAATGAATATTCAGAAAAGCTTCAATCGCATACACAAAAAGAGAAGAATTTAATCATTTTGGCCAGGAAGGTTAAAGAACTAACTGAGTTGAATGAAACTGGAAGGAAACTGTACAGAAACATTAATTGTTTGGCTAATAAAGTTATTGAAGATGTGCAGACACAAGAAAACATACCATCCCAGCTCACTGCAGTTCGTAAGGAGTTGTTTGCTTTTATTAAGGGAGTAACACGTCACCAGCAGACTCCAGCCACCCGTGTACTAGTTTTCATGATTAGTAGTGAAGACCGGATGAAGAAGTCTTATGCCCTCCTTGTTCAGTGTGTCCCATAAAAAGATTTGACCGATGCAAAAATTCGCCAGCTAGCCAATAACATCATTAGTGAAATGGTTAAGCAGAAAATGAATGTTGCAGGTACATAGAATGAAGTAGACGTAATAGGTATATGTAAAATTTTCAGGACTTACCACTGATGGGGAGTGGAACTCACTTCGCAGTAAAGGAAAACACCAGACTCACATCTGTCTTCCAAATTCGTGCTGATGCAAGAGCAAAATTTTCTCATGTTGGAATTAACAAGATGATTAACATGATTACTCTTACTCGTACATACATAACTAACTTTTATGTGTTTTATGCTGCAAACATAGATAGTGAAGACAGAAGTGTTGCTGCATATTTGCCAAACCCTGCCATCAACACTGAATTACTTAAGGAGATACAGCAGTGGTATGATCAAGGAGCTACAGTTGATGATGTAATTGACAGACTTAGGCTGAAGACTGTGCCTCCTGGATATGTGACCCACAGCTGGATAGAAGGTGCGGTAGTTAGAATTAACTGTATCTCGAATATGGTGTATTCTATCTCTAGGAAAAGATGAAACCAGACTTGAAAAGCTCCGCTCTATTATGGCACAGCTAGAATATCAATATAAAATAAACATCTATGAGCTCCAGGGTGTTCCTTTTAGACAGCATTTGTATGTTCATCCTGTGACACAAGTTGGATTTTGTGAGCGGGAAGATGAGGGCAATCTTTTGAAGGTATGTTTGGTGTGTTTTAAATGTCTAGCCTAACATACAATATTTGATTTCTTTAGCAAATTGGAAATAGTCTTAGACAAGGTGGACCACCAAAAATTCATTTGGAGAGGTTTGAAGAGGCACTGCACCACCCAACATCAGGGCTCACTTACCCTGCACTCTCTGGTATCCATAAGCAAAGTGTTGAGGATGTTGAACATTTGTTTGGACAACCACTGATAGACTGGATGGTGGATAAAGGGTATTGAAATGAGGCAGAGTACCTCCAACACATACATAACTGGAGACGTGCTTGTGATGAGAAGGACTTGACTGATGATCAAAGAAGCCAGTTTAATACAGAGCTGTTAAACTATATACTAGATGATCTAATGCCATGGTATAATAGATGATGGATTGAGAGATTTTAGTTTACTAGAAGTTAACCGGTATGTTAGTTAATTGTACGTACAGCTGGGTAACTATTGTTCAAATAAAATCCATTACTCAATGCAATATACAACCATAGGAGCATTGGAGGAGTCAGGGGTTTCACAAGGGAAACCTTGATAGCACTTGTTGCTGACATTGAATCGAGAGAGTGGAGGAGGAAGTTTAATCAGGACCACAACATTGCAGCCGAACATCCTCGAGCCAGCACCACAGATGATGTGGAATATTTTTTCAGTGTCCTGCGTGACACTGTAGGAGCAGATTTTACTTTGAAGGAGGTGTGTATATGATTTAACTATCATTGGTTATCATATGCCTCAAATAGATACACTATGGCTGGAGGAAAGTGACAGAGGAATTTAAGAAGCGAATGGACCCTGAATTGCCATTCTACTACCACAACTCCAAACATAGTCGTTTCTATGAAGGGCTGATGACAGATTTTAGTGTCAAGCCAAACAAGACTAGGTGCAAAAAATTTCCTAGGTACAGGCTGCTGGGATCAAACAACAGAATTTCATTTTCTGTACGAGGTGACTCCTCTATTCGAGCAAAGTTTCACAATGTACCCATTGACCTCCCACCCCCACCTGGTTCATGCAACCCTTGTTCACTTGACCATTGTTATGCTTCATCTCACACATTACCATGATTCATTACAACTTTAAAATAATTAATAATTGTCAAAAGGTATTATAATTAGCAACTAGACAGTGGAGAACATTTGATGACCATTTACCTCTCCTTGCAATACGTATTCCATCATACCAGCCTGGTTTACTGAAAAGTGCAGAGTAATTGATATAGTCAAATAACACACTGATTATTTCCCTCCGGAGATTGCTTCATGAAGCTCATCTAACACTTCCGTTACTGCATATCCAATCCTTTTCCAAGCCGAGTCAACAATCTGGCAGATAAAAGCAATTGTCTTGGAATCAACTGGATTGTCTGGCTCAGGATAAAACTTAACTGGTACCCTTTTTCCATCATCAAGCTTTTTGCTTGCTTCAGACAGTACATCTTGATACCGCCTTTCCTTGTGTACACCTATACACTTGAAAATCACTGCATGTATGATAGCTGGAATGGAATCATCATCAGACTCTGAGGATGTGATATCATCAGGAGAATTGAGAGGGGATGGTGAATTGCTCATTGAATGATGTTGACTGTCAGGTGTCGAAGCCCTGGAATCTTCCAACCAAACCCATCTCCATAATACAAAAACCTGGTTTCCTTCATACAGATTGTAACCATCTATATCAACAGATCTGCTGAATTCACTGCCCTATATAACATCAAACTCCATAGAATAGCTCTGATGTTTATATCAATGCAATACAAATAAAGTGTAGAATAATAAATCACAATATTTATTGAGTAGCTCTAACACTAATGAACCTCAATCATAAAAGCACTGTTGTAATTATTGGAGATGTATAATGAGGCAGGAAGAGGGTGGTCCAATGCCTCACAGTGATGAGCAAAGCCATCAAACATCATCAGTTCTTCGTCACTTTCATACTGAAGTTTCACCTCAGTTAACCTTTACGGGAAAATTTGGAACGATGTATTCCACTGTGTCACCCTTAGCTAGAGCCGTTATTGTCGTTAAACCTCAACATCATCGAAACACTCGTGCACCACACTTTCCACCATTTTGATACAATCATATGAAAAGTATTTAAAATATGCAATTAAAGCTTATTAATTTTGCAAGCGCTTATATCGCTTCCACCCTCCTCTGTTGCACACCTAATAGGATTGCACACTATATCCAGAAATGTGATTTGATTTAATACTGTTATCCTATTCTCTTATATAGGGAATTAAGCAAGCTGTGATTGTGGGATTGAATTCTGCCAAACAACCTGTGATTGTGGGATTCAATTTTAATACATCAACAGTAGTTTGTTTTTTACTTTTGTAAATGTAGCAATTAAAGTAACATAATTAATATATTAACAAAAATAAAACTAAACTACTGTTTGATGTATTAAAATCGAATCCCACAATCACAGTTTGTTTGGTAAAATTCATTACAGCTTACTTGGTTCCCTATATAAGAGAAGGGTATAGCAACTAAATATTTTGTTTATTAGGTGGGTCTACATGCTAAAGTAGAACATATTTGTTATACCACGGGCACTCGCGTTTTGCCTGTATATATGCACTTGCACTCGGGCCTGCGGCCATTGTGCTTGTGTGTATATATCAGGTAAAGCACTTGTGCCCGTCGTGTAACTAATACATAAACGATTGAGGGAAGTTTAGTGACGGATTTCTATCTTGCTATGCCTAAAAACCCAGGACGTAAAACAACCCGTCAAAAGGCTTGTAATAAAGAAAAACATTACCCAAGCAGCTAGTGAGTCCTAGAATCCGTTTTATTCTATGTCATGCTTGCAATTGCACTACAACAACGAAATTTCCCAACTAAAAGAACAAGTAGCCACACTATCCTCAAAAATCCTTGGAGGAGACAGCAATCAACAGTCTACCCAAACCTCAACATCTGGTTCTGGCAGCAACACAATTACTCAATCCTCAAGTACAGCCCTGCCTAATAATGTAACCAACTCATCTCATAAAATGGCCAGCACTGAGTCTACCTCAGCAAGAGAATTCAACTCCAAAGTCACTAAAAAGTATGAATGTGATCATACAGACTTAAATATAGCCACTGCCATCCTAGCTAACTGAAGTAGATAACTCCGTGCAGCCTTTTTCTATCAGAGACACTGTGAGGCTGAGGAAACGCAATCCCACAGGTCGTCCTAGACTGGTCTTGGTTACACTTAACAGGTCCTCAGATGTGGCATCTTTGCTTTCCAAAAAGGCTCAAGTGAAATCACCTTTTGTTATAAAACCCAACCTTTCACGTGAAGCCAGAACTATTGAATCTCATTTACTCAAAGCTTGATGGTCTCTGCTTCAAGCTAAGACTCCAAAATCTGACATTAAGATCCGAGGCGATATACTGTATGTGAAGGGAAGGCCATTTGGCCAAGCTGATACTACAGGCTTCACACCTAGCTCAGGTGTATCCAATGCTGCTACCATGGATACTACCACTAAAACTTCCTCTTCTTGACTCCCTTCTGGTGTACAAGTCTGTGTGCAGAACTGTAGGAACTTGAAAAAAATTTTATATGTGACCGGATCTGCGAAAAAGGGACATAATCACACAAGCCTAAATTTACAGTATAAAGCATTGAATACATTGGGTGAAATACTTGCGTATCATTGAAAAAATTCCATAATTTTTTAACCCCTCTTTCGTAGTGAAGGAAGGGACTAACAATAAATACCTGGATATCATCTTATTCGCCTACTCAAGAGGAGTTGGAAAATCTTTGTTTCGTTGCAGTAGACTGAAGGATATGGGTGTTAAGAGTGTATACATCACATTGAAGCGATTGCACGCGATCGATTTTTCTTCACAAATTTTGCGTTTGTATGCAGTGAAGAAGGGCGAGTAAAGGAAAAACCTATCCAGTAATTGATTCCCCTGTTCATGGTGAACACGATGGTGACATTTTAGCACCGTACCTCAATCCATTGGTAAGTTACCGCGGTTTTTGTAAGTTCCTGTAATTTACTTTCCCTATACTTGCTGCACATATCAATTTTTCTGTTGTTGCTACTTTGTAAAGCTGTAACTCCCATAGTTATTGGCAAATGAAGTTGAAACTTTGCCAGTGGGTACACTTGGCTCAGTAGATTATAAATATTAATAAACAGGAATTTGAAAAATGCGATTATGTCCTGTTTTCGCAGATCTGGTCACATATATGCCTCAAATTTCATAATAATTGGCCTGTCTGAAACATGGCTATAAAATGCTGTGCTTGATTCTGAAATTTTGCCACATGGGTATACAATTTATAGAACATATAGAGGTTCCCGTGGTGGTAGGGTGATGATTGCTGTTAGTCATGAGTTTCCAAATGAACAGCTTCCAAGCCCTCCTAATTTGGAGGTTGTTACTGTTTCTACACCATTGGTACCAGCTATAATCTGTTGTATGGTGTATGTACCTCCCAATGCCAGAGTGGAATATCATACTGAACTTATTAACTATTTACAGTCCTTACCCAGTCATTAATAATATTTGGTGACTTAATATGCCTGATATCGATTGGTCCACTCTTGCTGGAAGCTCAACAAGTTCTAACAATTTTTGTTAGTTCATATTCTAATCTAACCTTGAACAACTAGTCACTTCTCCAACTCATAAACATGGTAATGTCCTTGATTTAATTTTGACTGATAGTGCCGATAACATAGTTGACTTAACTGTTCACCCTCTGGAGTACCAGTGCATTTTATCTGACCATCACTTGATTACCTTTGCCATCTGCTGCAAGAATATCACACCAAGGGCTGTGATTAGGGAGACATTCAATTATGCCAAAGTTGGCCTTAATGAATACCTATTGAATTGTAACTTTGGTGTAATTTACAACTTAACAGATGTAGAAGAAATCTGGAGCATACTAAAGAATCACGTCCCGTCCGGTATGAACCTTTTCATTCCTAAAGTGAAAATAAGAGTGCGTCAATTTCCTGCATGGTTCACCGCTCACCTATGTCATCTTAATAAGTGTTTATGGAAACACTTCAGCGTAAATACACTGAACAACCTACTACTAACAATTTTGAAAAGTTAGCCAGAGCCCAGTGCTCTTTCCAAGATGCAAGCAAGGCGACTAAGTCCAATTATGAGTGAAACCTTGTCCAAAACTTTGCAGAACATATAAATATATAAAACATTTTACTAAATCTCGTACTCTACCTCCACAGTTACATTTCAGTTCTAATGTAGCCAACACCGATCATCATAAAGCCAAGCTTTTCAATCAGTACTTTTTCTCTGTTTTTACTAGAGTACTTCCCTAGAACCAAATCCTGATGAACTAACAGTTCCAGCCAACTCCCTCGATGCAATAAATTTTACAGAGTCTAATGTGTGTAATGCTTTCGTTAATCTTAATCCACACAAAGCAACTGGAATTGACTACATTGCTCCTATATAGCATCTTGAAAAATTGTGCAACCTCTCCTGTGGCACCACTGTTTCACCTATTTACCACCAACTTAAACACCAGTGTAATTCTAACTGAAATGGAAGTCACATTAGATCATTCCAATTTACAAACCTGGTGACAAAACGTCCGTCAAAAATTACCGACCTATTTCCTTGTTATGCAATGTTTCAAAAGTATTAGAAGACTTGATATACATTAAGATGATTGGTACTGTGGCCAAGTGCATTACCCCTTGTCAATTTGGTTTCCAGAGTAACTTGTCAACCCTACACAATTACTTTTATATCACCACCAGTTGATAACTTCAAAGGATGAAGTGGACGTTGTTCACATAGACTTTCGAAAGGATTTTGACAGTGTGCTGCACAATCAACTATTGGTGAAACTCTGGAACATTGGGATCACTGGCACTCTTTGGAAGTAGTTTAAATCATACTTATACAATAGGTAAAATACATTTCTATCAACAACTGTTTGTCTAATTACTTACCCGTATTGTCAGGTGTACCTCAGGGGAGTATTCTTGGCCCCTTACTTTTTCTAATTTACATTAATTCTGACATTTTAAGGTATAAGAACCATTACCTCCCAGTCTGTCTCACATATACATCACTTGCTGTGGTATGGTGAATGACTGATCAACACTGCCACATATGTCTTAAACCAGTCCATATATAAGCCTTTTCCATAATGACATCATGCTAAATTCTATTCGGGGTACTCTTGCATTTTTGAGTACTGTTTCCTATGATGTGAATGTTTATGATTCAATATTACTTGGTCTAGATTAATAAACTTATATCGAGGTGCAACGATCAGGTACGGCAATATTTCCACTCTACTTAGAAAACTAGCTAAAAATTTTGTAAATAGCAATAGCAAATTCCGTTTATAGCATTATAACATTATAGTCATACCTGCCAGATTTACCGTAATAGCTTCTTTCTGGATTACTATCATCATTTATCGCCCATAGGATCCAATACTCGAAAATATTAGAGTACCACCAGTTGATAACTTCAAAGGATGAAGTGGACGTTGTTCACATAGACTTTCGAAAGGATTTTGACAGTGTGCTGCACAATCAACTATTGGTGAAACTCTGGAACATTGGGATCACTGGCACTCTTTGGAAGTGGTTTAAATCGTACTTATACAATAGGGTAAAATGCATTTCTATCAACAACTGTTTGTCTAATTGCTTACCCGTATTGTCAGGTGTACCTCAGGGGAGTATTCTTGGCCCCTTACTTTTTCTAATTTACATTAATGACCTTTCCTCTGTTATTTATTCATCCAATATGTTTGTCTTTGCTTATGATACAAAGTGCTTTATGAAAATCAAGTCTGAGCTGGACATTCAAAGGTTTCAAGAAGATGTGTCATCAGTTTCTCATTGGAGTAGTAACAATAACCTAGCCTTCAGTGTTCCAAAATTTATTACTTTATGTTACCACAACAAATTTCATTCATTGTATACTATCAATGGTAATGCCATTCCTTGCTCCGATAGTTTTAAAGATCTTGGTATCTTTTTCTCTGATAGTTTATCATGGAGATTACACCATCAAAACATTACTTCTAAAGCTTATAAATCTTTTGCATTACTTCGCCGCATATTTAAAGACAGTTACTGTTTGGAGACTATATGGAAATAATCTGTATGTTTCAATGATTAGATCTACTTTAATGTATTGTTCTTGCTTGTGGAAGCCGTAATTACTTTCTGATATTGAGCTGTTAGAAAGAGTGCAATGGTAGGCAACCAAATGTATTCTTAATGACTACACCAGTAGCTACAAAGAAAGGCTTTTGAGACTGAAACTTCTTCCACTCATATATATTTACGATCTAGCTGACATCTTGTCTTTCATAATGTAATTTATTGCAACGCAATAAATTGAAGTTAACATGCCTTGGTGTGGGAGTAGAATGGATACAGTGCAAATCTATGTACCATACCATAGTAAATGAAGCCAGCATCCTTTAGTGATAAACTAGCCTTTCAAGTAAAGTAATTAAATTCAGCAACACAGAATCCTTGAGTTGACTGTAAGGTCCATTAGAGAGGAATTGTATATTAGCAGTGCTAGCACCACAAACTGAAATCAACACTTGTTTCAGGTAAAAGTTGAACCAATCTTGTAGGATACATGAAACGTAATTACATCATAATGATTCATTGTAATAAACTGGTTTGACAGGTTTGAGATCACGAGATCATGCCATTGTGCATGGCGTGTTGGTGGACAGAAAAACTTTTGTCCTTGGTTTCACAGGAGAGTCGCTACTACTCAGGGTCGATTTGGAGCAGAGTTGGTGAAGTCTAGCGGAGGCGGCATGGCAATAAACTTGGATCAAACGGACATTGTGGATGCTCGGCAGCGTGAAGGATGAGCAGGCAGAGCCTTCTACCGATTCCATGAATGTTGAATAGGATTTTCTCAGTTAGGCGATGGCTACCGTTGATGATTCCCAGTGAGTTTGTTCCATTATAAAACTTTTATACAATTGCCACGTGCTGTTGCAGTTATGAAGTGCTAAACTATCATCAGTATTGCGTGATCGAAAACGAGCTGGCATCTAGTTTGACACAACATATTGTTGTGGCTGAGCATTTTCAGTGTTTTCAGCAAGTTTAGCGTTATTGTAAGGTAATGCAGAGTTGTCTTAGCTCTGCTTGAAAAATAAAGCCTTTCGTTGGCTGCCCATGCATATAATTAGCGTTTATCAAGTAAAAGCCTCTCATATGCGTACAATTGTACCTATTGGTATTTATCTACACTGGTCAGCAAATTTAGCTTTATTGTAGCGTAGTGCAGAGTTGTCCTTCCTCTACTCAAAAACAAGGCCGTTCTTCACCGCCCACACATTTAACGACCAAAAGCCTCCCATATGTACATATTGGTATTTATCTACACTAGTTGTAGATGTGCAGTTCAGCATATCATTCAAAGTAAATTTGAAGATATAGACTATCGTTATCTTCTACAAACCTACAGCCAGGCTTATCTACAGCCAGGCATACAGCTATGTTCATCATGGTCTGAACCTTTCTTAACTTTCCACATGGTAGGCAAGCACCTGTATCAGTCCACTAGCACATTTTTGTTGATATCTCATTTCTGTCATCTCACGGTTTGGTGACCAATGTTATGGCTGACCAACACTAATGCATGGACTGTTGCTACCTCATTGTAGGGCTGGTTACTGAGGGTTAGGGATGGTGTTATCGGGAACTTTAATACTAAACAGTGGCTTTGATGAATACCGCAAGCTAGGCAGCTTGTATTTGCTTTGTGGCTTATTCAGCATGATATTTGCATGCGTGTTAATTATTGCATGTGTGTTATTGCATGCGTGTGATTGCATGCGTGTTATTGCATGCGTGATATTGCATGCGTGTTATTGCATGCGTGTTATGTGCATGCGTATTATTGCATAAGTGTTATTTGCATGCGTGTTATTTGCATGCGTGTTATTGCATGCGTGTTATTTGCATGCGTGCTATTGCATGTTTGTTATTTGCATGCGTGTTATTTGCATGCGTGCTATTGCATGCATGTTATTTGCATGAGTGTTATTGTATGCGTGTTATTTGCATGCGTGCTATTGCATGCATGATATTGCGTGCGTGTTATTTGCATGCATGTTATTTGCATGCATGTTATTGCATGCATGTTATTGCATGCGCGTTATTTGCATGCGTGTTATTGCATGCGTGTTATTTGCATGCGTGTTATTTGCATGCGTGTTATTTGCATGCGTGTTATTTGCATGCGTGTTATTTGCATGCGTGTTATTTGCATGCGTGTTATTGCATGCGTGTTATTGCATGCGGGATATTGCATGCGTGTTATTTGCATGCGTGTTATTGCATGAGTGTTATTACGTGTGGGATATTGCATGGATGTTATTGCATGCGTGTTATTTGCATGTGTGCTATTGCATGCATGTTATTTGCATGCGTGTTATTGCATGCTGTTATTGCATGCGTGATATTGTATGCATGTTATTGTATGCGTGTTAATTGCATGCGTGATATTGCATGAATATTATAATCACAAGCTATTATGGCTGCTGCTTGCCTCTTCGCTTATACGTACGCTATTACTGTTGTTATTACATGTTTAGCTTTATCTGTGATAGCAAGTATTTGGTGTTTTACAGGATACGAAAAAAAAACTTGATAGCTTGTGCATTCAATTTCCTTATGTGTAACCGCTATGCCATCCAATGCCCTCAGTTCCCAACTTTTGTACATCATAGTACACGTTCTTCACACATTCTTCATACATTTCAGCATACAGCCTGCGTGATCACAGGACATCGTGTACTAGTCTTAAGTATTATTAAATATTTCAATATGCAATTACAACCAGAAAACCTGTTGTCTCTCTGCCATGAGTGCTAACAGGTACACCGGCCTGTTGTCAGTCCTGTTTGGCCCTGTGACTGATGAAGGCTGATTATACCCTACACCAGCTGTACTAAGGGATACCTATGGACCATCAGGATATGATTTTAGGCTCCCTGTCATTCCTGCTAGCATTAGTGTCTCACTACACTCATTCCCTGATATTTATCAAGCTTAAGGGATACTTTTGATGGAACAACTAAATTGCATTAGGGTAAACGAATGAATATCCCTCAGTCATTTATCCTCAATAACGTATGAGAGATGTTTGCAAGAGCATCGTTATTCCTCCTTCTAATGCAGATAAACCATGCATTCACGAGGGATGGTTTAGTTGATTCATGTTTCAGCAGTATAGTACTATTACACTGGGAAAACAGTTATTAATTGCACATACACAGTAAATATTTGTTAATTGTACATACACTTACTTGCATCACTATGTGGACTCCACAATACGGTTACGCAAGTCAATTACATAGTGCTTTGGATTATCTGTGTTGAATTTTCTCACTTTCACTAAACACACAACTGATTGATGCTATCTTTGCATATGTGATTCACTCATACTTCTTCTCTGAATACTTATCAGCATAATACACCAAATCAATACCCGCAGATTTCGCTCATTAAATTATGTGTAATTTTTTTTCTTCTGTGAGCTATGCTACATGTTCGTTCTTATAACTTCTTCCGGTACTGTTATTGTAAGCGTATCATTACATGCATGACATTGCAGGTGTGTTGCTGCATGCGTGTTGCAGCAGCTGTGTCACTGCATGCATATTATTGCATGTGTGCTGTCGTGCTGTGTTGGCATGCATGTTGCTGCATTTGCATTGGCATGTGTGATGTTCTACTTTTAGCCCTTTATTATCAAATGGCTAATATATTGCCACAACAAGTTCCTTTTATAAACGGAGCCATAACTCCTTTTTCCTAGGGGCTACGAAGCTGAAATTGCTACCAAACTGCTCAGAAGGACTGGGCGCTTCTAATGAAGTTTACCGTTCGGCGATAGGTAGAAGCATGGGTATGTTATGGCACTTGACAATATAAAATAGCGTATACAAAACAATAATACCTGTTTAAAACTCCATGTTCGCCTTCTCCCTGCTATTAGGAGGCTTTGGTTAGAATTACTCCATTCCCCACCTGATAAGGATTCTAAAAATAAATAGTGTGATGTCATCGCGTTGATTAGTAAGATGGCGACGCCCATCTTTCAATGCCATGGCGATACGGAGAAGATACGCTTTCTTCGCTTCATAGCGCGTGAGTTGTGTGTGTGATCTGTAAGTATTCTAGCTGTGTTGGTAGAAGAGAGAGATGGCTATCAAACACTATATAGCTTCATGGGTTAATTAATGGGTGGGGTCCACTCGTATCGCACACAGTTCACACAAGCCATAAAAGTTTTCACACTTGCGGTTTTGTAAAAAAAACTTCGGTAATAAAGGGTTAGCAGTATGAGTATGATCTGTTCACTTCCATACATACAAGGCTATGAATTACATCATTAGGACGTCAACATTTGATCCTGCTTACAGGGATCTCCAGCTGTTTTCTTGTGTTTTGCTACATCCTACCAGGCAACGTAATCCCATTGTACTTCGCCAATTGTTGCAATAGCAATACATTTACTGCAGTTTATTCCCACATATAAAAATATATTATTTCCAGCTACCTATATGCTGCATGCGTGTGGTCAGCAACCGTGTTTCTGGGCTAGACGGATGACTTGACTTTTTGCTCTTTGTGTTGCCGATTTGCTTTTGTTATTTGTGGCCTTCGCAATACACTTTTTGGCACGATATGTGTTTGAACTAAGAGCTACTTTTCATTTCAGATAAATCAAATTCTGCTGCAACAAGCATCATTACTTATGACTGTTACATATTCCTAATGCGCATAATTTCACCTTGCATGTTTTATAGATATTTGCCCATTGGATATATGCATTATTTCCCTTTATGTGTGTGCATTACCAGCTAATATGGTAGAGTGTTGCTATAACAGGGTGATAGGGAACTGAGGAAGTTTGGGGAGAAATTGGGTGTATGGAGTGCTAATTATCTGTGCATGGCCAAACCAAACCAATTACGCTAAATTTAACTTATAAGATTATTCATTGGTTGCTGCTATCACGTTGTGTTGCTATGCGTATATGGTGCGTTGCTGCAATCTTGTACTAATTGGAACACATCTTTGCTTCGTGGTCAACTGTAAATCCAGTTATGCCATACCCACAATGCTTGTTTGCGTGGCTTGTGCAAAAGTTATTACACCCTACTCCAACAATTTCCTCAGTTGCCCTTTCCCCAAAGTACTTGTGTATAGATATCTGTATGAATGTTATTTGTGTTCTGTGCTGTTATGTATATTTAATGCAATGGTGTAATGTTATGTGGTAGATATTTGCATGAGTGTTTTGTTTGTTTGTTTGGTGTTGTTGCGTACACTTTATGGCTTTGTGGAAAATGTTATTGTGGTTAGAGCTAGGAAAAGTAGGCAATAGAGCTAGGTGCAGTGGATGGGTGGTGTGTATAGCTAGGAAAACATTATATAGTTGTGTCTATCTTGTATGCACACATACTAAATACATGGTAAGTGGTGATTGCACCCTGGGGGTATGCACTGCTCAAATATGTCGAGTGCACACTGCCCTGGGGTGTTTCCACACCAATCAGCATGTTAAAAGTCAGTAAAATTTCCATCTGAATAGTTCAACATAATAAACTTTGTAGAATTTGTCTCTGAACCCACAAGATCAGCGGGATATAAACTCAGGCACATGACAGCATCTAAAATCAGTGTACTGAATTCCTATTTTTACTCTATACCCAGATTGTGGAACAGTTTACCACCAATTTACCTATCCCAAACCTTCCAAACTATCAAATTTAAACTCAAAAATTATTTATGGAATCACTTTGTTAATAATTTTGACCTATGTACTTTTACTTCCGTTGCCCCTACTCCAAATGTTAAAACCTATGTAGCTCTGTGATCCCTAATCCGATTGTAACCAAATTTGCTACAGAAGTGACAGCCAGGTAGGGTAGTCTACAGACAACATTTGAAGAAAATTGCTCCAGCTACAAGCAAACAAAATTTCATTTTAATTCCTTCATTTTTTCTTCATCTTCATTTTGCACACTTCGCAAAATCCACCATAAGACACAAATGCGTGTTCCAATTGGGCTGAAATTTGGCACACGTTAAGGGCTCATTAGGGTGGATCTCAGTACGAACCTTGGTAGGAATCCGATGAATATTCACGGAGTTATGACCGATTATTTGTGTAAAATAAGGTCGAAGGTCAGTCACGCCTACACGGTAAATCCCTTAGAGGAATGAGTTGAAAGTTGATGTGTGGATGGAGTAACCATTGTAGGAGTGCCTTTTTGTGGTTTGAAAGGAATCGAGATAAAGACCATGGAGATATGACACAAAACCCAACCTGTGTCAAATATATGCGATCGTTTTTTATGAATTAAAAGAAAAATTATTAGTTTTCACGTCCACTAGGCAAACCAAGAGCAATGAGTTGAAAATCAGCATGTAGCTGGAATAATCATCATAGAAAGTACTTGCAGTAGTATAGAAGAAACGGATTACAAACCACTAAGTTATGATTCGAAAGCCAACTACATGTAGCAAATGCGAGATCGAGATACTCTAATAGAACAGTCATCCTAATAGAGCATTCAGCTACGTTTATAATTTACTCCATTATAGAATTATATTACATTGCAAGTTATTCTGTAGGTCAAACAGTTAATCTGATAGACAATTCAGCTGCAGACAAGTCACCCTGTAGAGAGTTCACCTAGAAACAAGTCATCCTGTAGAGAGATCAGCTAGAAGAAGTCACCTTGTAGAGAGTTCAGCTACAAAGAAACCATCATGTAGAGAGTTCAGTTGCAAACAAATCACCCTGTAGAGAGTTCAGCTACGAACAGATCACCCTGTAGAGAGTACAGTTACAAACAAATCACCCTTTAGAAACATCAACTAGAAGAAGACATCTTGTAGAGAGAGTTCAACTACACAGAAACTACCATGTAGAGAGTTCAGCTGCAAACAAATCACTCTGTAGAGAGTTCAGCTACGAACAGATCACCCTGTAGAGAGATCAGCTAGAAGACTCCTTGTAGAGAGAGTTCAGCTACAAAGAAATTACTATGTACAGAGTTCAGCTACGAACAGATCATCCTTAGAGAGTTCACCTACAAACAAGTCATCCTGTGGAGATCAGCTAGAAGGATCATCCTGTAGAGAGTTCAGCTACAAAAACAAATCACCCTCTAGAGACAAAGTAATCCTGTAGAGAGATCAGCTAGAAAGATCACCTTGTAGAGAGTTCAGCTACAAAAACAAATCACCCTTTAGAGACAAAGTAATCATATAGAGAGATCAGTAAGAAAGAAATCACCTTGTAAAGAGTTCAGCTACAAACCAAATCACCCTGTAGAAAGTCAATTACAAACAGATAGCCCTGCAGAGAGTTCAGCTAGAAACAAGTCACCCTGTAGAGGGAATCCTGTAGAGAGTTCATCTACAAGCAAATCACTCTGTAAAGAGTTCAGCTACATATCAAGTCACCCAGTAGAGAGATAAGCTGCAAACAAGTTATCCATAGGGAATAATTGACATGTAATAAATGTATGAATTATGTGTACATTTACTGATAAAATCTGAATTAGTTAAAGTATTTAAAATCTCTTTCATCTTTTTCTTCTTCCTGTGGTAAAGAAAAAAAGATAGGTTAAAAAAGCCCTAAAGCCGGCCTATCATTGGGGTATACAAATACAAAAAGAAGTTAAATCTACTCCAAAACAGCCAAGCTGTAAAAAAAGACTACGGCTCTCAGAAAGGCTATGGTGAAAAAAGGTATGAAATCCAAGGTGACAGCCAAGAAATGGTTGTGATGGTAGGTTAATGGTAAAAATTTTAATAACGACAATTCAAGTGAATTTGCATTGCCTCCTCCACTAGGATTTGGCACCAAATTCACCTGAATTGTCATTATTAAATTTTTTACCATTAACCTACCATCACAGCCATTTCTTGGCCGCCACCTTGGATTTCATATCTTTTTTCACCATAGCCTTTCTGAGGGCTGCACTCTTTTTTACAGTTTGGCTGTTTTGAATTAGATATATATATATATATATATATATATAGCTAATTGTAATTTGTAGGTAATTAATTATGGCTATCAGTGCAAGACACTGGTAGACCTTCAGGTCTGTAATTTAATAGTTATGCTTTTAAGTTTAATTTTGTAAAAAATATATATATGTAGTAGTTGTAACATGGGTACAAGTAATTTGCCTGAAATATACGCACAAGCATGAGGGCGCAGCCCGAGTGCAAGTGCGTATATTTCAGGCAAATTACAAGTGCCCATGTTACAACTAATGTATGTGACCGTCTCAGCAAAAACCCGATTTGTTTGCACAAGCATGCGTATCGAGAAAAACGAAATTTAAAAATACGCCCATGCTACAAAAAAATATGCAAGTTTTTATCGGGCAAAGAAGCAAGACTCAAATCAATTAAAACTATATACCATCTTATTCGCCTGCTCATGGAGAGTTCGAAAACTTTTGTTTCGTTTTTGTAGCTTCAATGGTATATATGTCACATGCGTTTGTTTACGATGCGGTAAACATAAACAAGATTGTCATCGTTTCTTCTACAAACCGCTTTCATATCCATATGCACAAGTGTCTACTGGGCTAACACTATACTGTGGCTGATGTGCTGATCCATGGTGAACATTTTAAGCCAAATTGCAACCTTGTAGACTAATCCAAATGGAAGTTATGACTGCGAATGTAAGCTCCTGTAGTTTATTTTCAGTATAGTCGCTGTACAAATCGATTATCTTACTCTTCCTACTGGCTAGCAATATAATTTCAAAACTACACACCACAGAAGGCTGAAACTTTGGTGATCATTCCATGGTCATTGCTAATAATGCTGAGTGAATACAAAAAATTTAATTGTGCGATCAAGTCGGACTTTTGCTGAGACGGTCACATATTCCACTTGGGTGATTCTCCTGTAAGCGTGGAGAAACTGCTGGAATGCTTTGTGAGTGTATTTATATGGGACCATGTGAATTTCGATTGTGGATAATGTCGTAAGAGCAATGACAAGGTGCTGCTGAGAGGCCCAACATAAGTGTATCAACACAAGCATGCAGATCGCTTCGATTGTGGATATGCAATTAAACACGGAAACCCAAATGTGAGCTGAACAGCTAATAATGAAACTTAAGTAATACTATAAAGTACTTACTATACTAGCCATGAATAAACTAAAGCAGTGAATATGTTTATAGTGCTATAATGGTCTAGTCAATTAAGTGCCACGCCCAGTCACTACGTGCGTGTAACATCGCGCCAGGTGTCAAAACAGCAATATAAAGACAATTCAACTGCACTAAACTACTTACCTTACTAACCATGAATAAACTAAAATAGTGAGTAATATTGTTAACACTAATGGCCAAATCAGTTTAGCGCTACTCCTAGCTACTCCTGGTAACGTGTAACTCCATACACTACCAATACTACGGGTGAAATTCAAACATGGCATCTGGTGTTACTATGTATATAACTGGTTACATCATTCTCACGCACAACAGGGATGCATTGAATGGGCTTCTACTCCATTGTCTAGTGTGAAGGTAGTAAAGTTGCTTTGATAGGAAGATCGTCGAGTCAAAGGTAAAGCTTGGAATAGTCAGCGGAGTAATTTTGCGTGATTATCAACTGTAGAAAGACTGTCCTGCTAAGCCTGAGCTACTATTCCTCAGTCGTGCCACCATAGCCACTGAACTTCGTTTCCATAGCTTCACTTCATTGCAGCGGAAACGTGATGTATTAGAGCATGCACCTCCACATAATATCCTAATTAGAAAGTTTTAAAAGCTACTAATTATAGTACACGGCAGCCATGCTTGAATTTCGTTCTTTATGGAGTTACATGCTCCCTTGTCCATAGGATTCATTGCGCTCCTGTGTATATATATAAATTACTTTTGTACTACTATTAGGAGGTGAGGTCAGTGTCTAATGCAAAGTATTTGGGAGTTATTCTGGATGAGCATTTAACATTTAATGGACATAGTAAGAAAACTGTTAATAAAGCTAACCAAGTTAAAGGTTTTTTACAAAGAAGCATTAGTTCTTGCCCAGCTAGAGTGAAAAAGCCTGTTACAAATCTATGGTAAGATCAGTTGTGGAATACTCTAGTGTTGTGTGGTCACTGTTTACGAATACAAACATTGAATCGGTGCAGCATAGAGCTGCAAGATTTGTGACCGGCAATTATGGCTTTATATCTAGTGTCACAGGGATGTTGAACTCACTTGGATGGACGTCTTTGGAATGTAGGTGAAAACTCTCACAGGTTATCATGCTTTTAAAATTTTGCATAATGAAATTTCCATTCCCAGTCACCACCTTCCTATGTCAATAACTACATGTACAAGAGGGCACTCTCAAAGATTCAGACAGGTGTCAGCTCACTTAAACGTGTATTCTCAGTCATTTTTCCTGCCACTATTAATATGGAACAGCCTCCCAGCTACTACAATTGAAGCAAGCAATATAGATTACTTTAAGAAAAGGATTGTAGACTTTTTTGTATTAACCCAGCTATAGACTAAAATGTTGTATGCTTTCTGCTTATGTATGTTTTCTTGTGTGTATCTGTGCTTTATACTCCATAATGGAGTTCTACACAGTATCAATAATAAAATAAATAAATAAAATAAACACATGTCTACAGTTGTACAATGTTGTACAGCAATATACTGTACATATGCTTGTGCAAGCCCACACCATTAGCCCATTAACAGAAGTACACCACTGTGAATGATGTATTACTGCCAAAATGCATCGATACTGCACCTAAACGTTTCTGGCTCATTTTACAAACACAATTTTCTCACTGCTTATAAAACATTTGTGTCATTAATTTTCAATGGCCATTTATGCTACCCAATATTTTGATGATAAATTGATATTTTAAAAGTATGTACATACACATACATGCATACATACATACTACATACATACATACATACATACATACATACATACATGCACATACATGTAATAGTTGTAAAATGGGAATGAGGGCATACATATCAGGCAAAGCTAGGCACCGGCCTATTATGCCCAAAATTTTGCCTATTATGCTTTTGAGCATTGCTCAAAAATTAAGCCTATTATGCTCAAAATTATGCTTTCAAATCAAGATTGTGCTCTAGAACTAACTGTTTTATTAGAGTATATCAGCCTTTCCTGACTGCTGTATTAGAGTAAGTGACTGCTCTATTAGAGTATCTCGATCTTATTTCTGCAAAGT
The DNA here is from genome assembly GCF_963678975.1 of Dysidea avara. NCBI lineage: Eukaryota > Metazoa > Porifera > Demospongiae > Dictyoceratida > Dysideidae > Dysidea > Dysidea avara. The sequence goes on from NC_089284.1 coordinate 139,043, forward strand.
GTGAATAACCAACAAAGAAACGGTTTAATAAGTTATATTACGTGTTTTTAAACATGGAATGCACTAATAATATTATTAGCAGGGAATATTTGCTTTCTTTCAGGCGCGCGTATTGGCGCATTTTAATTAATTTTCAAATATCGTCCCTATTATGCTGGCATTATGCTTGATGCTTTTGGTCACCTTTTATGCTTTAAATTATGCCGGCATAATCGGCCGGTGCCTAGGCAAAGCCCGAATGCCCTGTGTTACAGCTAATATGTATAGTAACACTTATCAGGCTGATAGCCCATACAGGGCAATCAATCACCCAGGCCAATATGAATGCAGCCACTGGATGTATTATATATGCATACCTAAAATTTTTGATTGTGGGTCAGCAGCTAGTACGTTCTGGTTACATTAGGTTATGGTGTATAGACATATCCTAAAGATATCATGGAGAATTTTGGTTACGAGAGTTTTTATCAGTGCTATTGAATCATTTATGGAAAAGTACAAAGTTCACTAAAGGCTAGATAGGTAAGCTTGCTTGTAGAGTGATTACTCCATCAAGAGTGGTAGCTTCGTGATGTGAGTATGTCCATGCGGAAATGATTGGTGAATAATATATAGCACTAGTTTTCACTTTAACCCAAAGTTTTGCAACTCATAGGATGGTAAGGATAACAAAACGCTCTCTTGTGTGAGTGGTTTTCATGGCAAAATCCAAGTCGTGCATCCTAATCATGTGAGTATTAATAATTTATCCCTTTAAGGACCAAGAATTGTGTGCATAGTCTACCCTGAAAGCCCACACGTTTTATGATTATTGCACATTTAGTGTTTTTTAAAAATATAATAAGTTTATAGCATTGACAAAGCCCCTACAAGTGCTCAATTGTATAACAAATCATACTAAAACACTCGCCTGACAATAATAAACAACATTATCTAACTTACCAAAGTGTAGAACCAATGTCTTAAAAGCACTAAGGTGAGTTTCAAACACCTACACGTGATCGATTTCTTCGTGACACAATCAATAAAAACAGTCCGCCATTTTATTTTTTAAAACCGCATCACGTGATATTGTATATCAAATTATTTGCCTCTAAATAGTGAGCACTCTGAGCTTCATTTGAAGTTAATACGATGAACACAGCCAAAGTAATGGAGCGATTTCTACAAGGTTAGTTTTATTGTGTAAATATTAAATGTTTGTACTTTGTTAGGAATTTTACACAGGCTTAGTTTTGCGTGATAAGTCGGCCTTATATATCAAAAGAACCGCCTATGAATGGCGAATACAATGGCCCCTGTTTCAATCTAATAGCTTCATTTGTTGCGGAGTTATAGCTCTTTGTTTACTGCCAGTAATCTTGGACGTAATATTACGGCGCTGGTCTTTCAAGCAATACCTACTTTGGATGTAATATTACGGCAGCGGTACTTAAAGGGTTAATCGATCCCCACAATTGATTTTGGCCTCAACATCTATATAAACACTGCTAGTTGTAGTTCTGCCACATTTTGTATGTAACCCGGCTAGCTGGGCTGCATACGAAATATAGCCCAGGTGGCTCCTTTGATCTGAGGTGTGAAAGTGTTACATACAAACATACATACATACATACACGCACGCACGCACGTACACACACATACATACATACGTGCCTGTATATACATACATACATATACATACATGCATACGTACATGCACATCAAAAGAGACTAACTTGCAGCAGCCTTGGTATACTTTTCCTCTGAATACTTCCATTCCAATAATGGCATAAAAATAGTACACCAATATTAGCAGTATAACAATACTGACAATGCGAGGCATTAGGATTGCCAGTGTGTTGAAGATGGCTCGTAGTCTTTTGTTAAATCGAATTAGTCTATAGTATAATCATTGTAGTTAAGTGTGCATAATACCACTCAATGCATTTTATTCTCTGTATATATAACAATAGCATGTGTGTACAAACATTGATTTATACATAAATTATGCACCTTAGGAATCTTAGTGGAATTACAAAGATCAATTTCTCAACACCAATTTCAAATAATTGAGTTATAAAACTAATCATGATCACTGTGAAGTCAAAACTGCAACAATAACACAACAACTATTTAATAATCCTGCTTGTCACATTCCAAAATTAAGTGCACTGTTGAGCATGTGCTGTGAGCATAAGCAGTGGGTGGGGGGTTTAGTCCCCCCTCAGAATAAGATTGCTGAAATTCTTCTTGGAGTAGGGGTGAAAACTGTGAGAAAAGATCAATATTATACTCTAATAGAATGTTTAAATATCCTAATAGAGCAGTCAAGCACTTCTCTATCTATGGTTCCAGCTATAGAGTACACCTTGGACAGACCTGTGGAATAGCCATACAAATATACACAACGTGTTAATATGTGTGTAAACTGTGTGAATAAAATGGTATTTTATCTAGTGAAAATGACCAAACTGTCTGATAGACCATGTACTTGTCATGTACTGATGAGAAAACATTATCATCATTACATATTACTTACTTATTCCAGTAAGATCTGAAGTAGTGCACAGGACCCAAGGCAATTAGTTTCAACACTGTCTCTGCTAAATAAACTATACAATACAAAGAAATTCACCAAAGAAACCTCCAAGTATGATCTATCACTTACTGCCTATGTAGACAAAATTGATATCAAGCTCATGATGAGATTCTTCAAATCTGTGAGCTGGTGCTGCCGGAATAACACAAAAGGCCATGCATAAATGTGCAATCATAAATATGTACATGGCAGGGATATGGAATACATACTGCCAGTAAACATTGATACATGACTACTTCACATACTGTCAATATTTGAAGTAGATACAAAGAACAAAATCATGTTGCTAAGAATAACAAAGTCTGTAAAAACATATATGTATATATTATTTCAATGCACCTGTTTGAATACTTACTCATAAAAACTTTAAAGTAGATACTATTTACAACTTTTGTCAGAATTCTCATCTTTGAAGAGATAGGGTCAGGCAGGATTAAGTACCAGCGAACCTTCTCACCATAACCTGTCACCTATATACATATATATATATACACTAAAGTTATGCTAAACAAAGTGTTAATTGAACACACCCTACTCCAACTTAATCTTTGAACATCATAAAACGAGTAGAACTCATCAATTCTTTAAAGATAAACACGTGCAGTAATACAAGTTAAGTATATACATGTACAATAAAGCACCTCAAAGACTGGTCATCACCAGGCATCCTCTCAATCTTCAACATTGCTTTGTATGTGCAGATACTACGCAACTTTGCTACAGACACATTTTTGAAATACTTTGCTAAGTATATGAAATATGAGCTGCATGTTACTAGAAAATTGGTTAGATATTGTTAGACACGAAAATGATTAAAATAGTTACCTAATTGTATAATTTACATTACATACTGGCTAAGAGAGTCTTTTTATCTTGAACACCACCACCAGTAATAGAGGACACCATCTAAAACTTTACAAACAAAGAGCCAGAACTTCAATAAGACAGAACTTTTTCGGCCATCGGATAATTGATCAGTGGAATGACTTACCTAGTTTTGTTATCACAGCACCCACAATTAACTCTTTTAAATCTAGATTAGACAATTATTGGTCTGTAATAGGATTGTGAAAGGCCTCAGGCCTAATGTGTATACATTGTTTTATCCATAAATAAATAAACTGTAGTGCATAGATTAGGCGTGATGGCTATGACTGGCCTTCTGAAATTGTACAAGACATCCAGGAAATAAATGTCCATTAAAAAGCGCAGAATATTTATGGCTCACTCAGTGAAAACCCAACTGCAATTTTCTCAAACTGCGTTATGATCTTCATGGTGAGTGACCTGCTTCATTTCTGTACTACAAAGCAAATGTGAGATGTATGTGTTGTGGTGAAACGTAACTTTATCGTCTCCCTTTCTAAGCTTGAACAGCCTTCTGTTTGGTAGTATGAGTGAATATAGGCCTATTGGAATGCCTTGACGAATTATCAAACGGTACAGTCGTTCCGTTTAAGTAGGAATCCCGGTGAAACTTTTGCGCTCTGCCCAAATTCCGCCTTTAAAAATCATCCTAGAGATATCTTACAAGACGAAAATCAGGAATAGTACTAGTCCATGTACCGTATAGCTGGTAATTTTCGAAAGGTTTTTATTTTTGGATATTTAGAAGAGACCCTTCTCTTCGAAAATAAATTCCCATGTGCAGTTATTCTTCAAAAATAAATTTCCACAAGTGAAACAAGAAAGCAACGATCCAACTTCTCAGTGGTGATTCGCTTGTGTATTCCTCGAGTTTTAGCTCAATATTACTGATGATAAAGGGTAAACTGCATCATTACTGTGCCAATAACCAGAAAACAGGTGATCCAGAATGGGAATTGATGCCGTCTCTGCATCTGCTCTAGAATCAGTATGGTAGATAGCTAGCTATGATCGGGCACGATTAAGCCAGTGAATTTACTCCACTTGAGACTCCCTCAGTCTTCTCTCCAGTGCACAGGGATGGGGATTATTCCATCACTAAGTAAGCTTTGGCAAACATTCACCCATCTTTCATATTTTGTGACACGAATTTCCGTTTATTTGAAATCCACCCGGACTTCGAAATATGCACTCTTCGAAATTAAAATCCTTCGAAATTCAGATGTGCAAAATTTTCTGTTTCGAAAATAACCTGCTATATGGTAATACATAAAACAGCATTAAATTCAACAAAACACTTACAAGTGGCTGGATACAGAATTTTAAAAAAATCACCAATATTTGAATTTTATACTGACTGCCTGACTGCCCTTCTGACCACAGTCGCAAGCCTAGAAGCCAAACAAAACAGTGCACGGCCACCATTTTACGCCACAATAACAAACTCACCAGTGGGATGTGGTGCCTTTTGGGGTTCCGATGAGTGTGTGCCCTATGTGCCTTGTCTTTTCTTTTTTCTTCAATCAGGTTGCTTGTCTTCTTCATCCAACGAAACCATATCGAGGCATTAATTTTCCGTATCAACACTTTCTTTAAGCAGCATAATAGACGCCACAAGATTACTTAAGGTGCTTAGACTACACCATGCTACTGTACGGAGGTACTGGTACTAGACAGCTTTCACGATAGGTCACAAGTATCACACCCATTCTTCATTCTACATATTGTCGATCTATCGATTAAAACCACTGATGACACACCCCTTTTACGCTAGCTGTATTTCAGTGACCATAAACCTTCAAGTTGGAATGCTGATTCGAGTAATTGATCAAAACCACACCCTTTTTAGGGCAAGCACACATATTTGCAGGCTGACTCAAGATACTCTAATACAGCAGTCATCCTAATAGAACAGTCACATGTTTATACTGTATGCTTTAGCAAAAAACTAGTATATTTAAAATTATAAATTTAAAAATAAAGTAGGGATCCAAGCAATAAAAGTAGTAAAGCAAGAGATGAATGATGCTAGCTACTACAGCATAGCTCGGTGGGAAATCCCTACTTCGGCACTGAACACAAAATAATTGTTATACCATGCCAAAGTAGGGATTTCACACCAAGCTATCCTGTAATAGCTACCATCATTCATCTCTTGCTTCACAGCTTTACAGTGGCCTGCACTGAAGGTCTGACAGCAACATGTTTGGATTACTCTAATGTAACAAACAAGAACTAGAGTCCATTGTGTGCTAGTGACATATGATTGATTAAATTAATAAACTCTTGTAATTTATTTTCCATATAGGCATTGCACAAATCATTTTGCTCTTCTTGCTGTGTATTGTTAAAATTCCAAAAGTACTCTCCTGAATGTTTAATAGCCCATTGGCCATTGGTTTATCCCTCTAGACAACAATAATGCATACCTTATTAATTTGTGACTGGATCTTCGAAAACCCAACATAATGGTGCAAGCCTAAATTTTCAGTATAAGCCATTGATTGCAATGGGTAAAATATTTGCGTAATCGGAAAAAAAATCGTAAAATGTTTAAACGCTTTGTTCTTTGTGAAGAAAGGGTCTAATGGTAAAACCCTGGATATCATCTTATTCGCATACTCAAGAGGAGTTTAAAAATCTTTGTTTACCTGCAGTAGGCTAAAGGATATGTAAGTTATGGTAGTTTGTTTACGTCACGTCGAAACGATTGTACGCGATCGATTTTTCTTCCCTGATTCCGTCTCTGTATGTAGTGAAGAATGGTAATAGAAGATAAAACTTACCCAGTAATGGACTCCCCTATTCATGGCGAACACAATGGTGCAAGTTGCAACTCTGTACTGCATTGCGGTCGTAAGTTACAGCCATTTTTGTAAACGCATGTAATTTATTTTCCCAATACTTGCTGTAAAAATTGATCTTTCTGTTGCTGCTACTTTGTAGGGCTGTAACTCCAAAAGTTGTTGGCATACAAGGCTAAAACTTGGCCAGAGCATACACTTGGCTAAGTAGATTATAAAGATTCAATAATAAAGAATTTGAAAAACGTGCCATTATGTCGGGTTTTTGCAGATCCGGTCACATTTTATTATTGGTTATAATCGCAGGATTGATTGTAATAATTGTGACCAGATTTGTGAAAAGGGGTCTTCCACACACATCCAATTCTATGAACTTGGAAGACCATAACTTTGTGTTCAAGAAAGATACAAATTTGAACTTTTCTACATCCATTAATCTATGTTATTGCCCACTACTGTCCGACGTTCTAGGCAATAACTTATTCCAATTTGAAGTTATGAATTGCCAAAGTTCGTAAATTGGATGTATGTGGAAGACCCCTTTTCGCAAATCCGGTCACAATTATGTATTTATGTACATACTGAGGTTACGGGATACTGCAAACCCACATGTATACTATAAATCATTTTTCGTGATTTCAGGTTTTGATCAAGACACACGGTAGTGTGTAGTGCAGCCCAAGAAGCCGGCGCGCCACACCATAACCCTTTAAGGACCAAAAATTGTGTGCATAGTCTACCCTGAAAGCCCACACGTTTTATGATTATTGCACATTTAGTGTTTTAAAAAAATAGAATAAGTTTATAGCATTGACAAAGCCCCTACAAGTGCTCAATTGTATAACAAATTATACTAAAAGACTTGCCTGACAATAATAAACAACATTATCTAACTTACCAAAGCGTAGAACCAATGTCTTAAAAGCACTAAGGTGAGTTTCAAACACCTACACGCGATCGATTTCTTCGTGACACAATCAATAAAAACAGTCCGCCATTTTAGTTTTTTAAAACCGCATCACGTGATCTTGTATATCAAATTATTCGCCTCTAAATAGTGAGCACTCTGAGCTTCATTTGAAGTTAATACGATGAACACAGCCAAAGTTATGGAGTGATTTCTACAAGGTTAGTTTTATTGTTGTGCAAATATTAAATGTTTGTACTTTGTTAGGAATTTTACACAGGCTTAGTTTTGTGTGATAAGTTGGCCTAATATATCAAAAGAATCGCCTATGAATGGCGAATACAGTGGCCCCTGTTTCGATCTAATAGCTTCATTTGTTGTGGAGTTATAGCTCTTGTTTACTGCCAATAATCTTGGACGTAATATTACGGCGCTGGTCTTTCGAGCAATACCTACTTTGGACATAATATTACGGCAGCGGTCCTTAAAGGGTTAACAGGAAGAACGTAGATGCAGTTTTCACACCTATGTAGCTCTGTGATCCCTAATCCAATTGGAACCACTTTTGTGACAGAAGTGCTGGCCAGTAAGGGGAGTCTACATATCACATTTGAAGGAAATTGCTCCAGACATTTCCGAGATATGAGCGAACAAAATGTCAGTTTAATTTCTTCGTTTTTTCTTCATTTCGCACACTTCGCAAAATCTGCTATAAAATACATGCGTGTTCGGATCGGGCTGCAATTTGGCACACTTAAACGGCTCATTACGGCGGATCTAAGTACCAACTATGGAAGGAATTGGATGAACATCCACAGAGTTATGACCAATTATTTGCGTAAAATAAGGTCGAAGGTACTCATGTCTACAGGGTAAACCACTTGGAGGATTGAGTTGAAACTTCATATGTAGATGGAGTAACCATTGTAGGAGTAACCATTGTAGGAGTAACCATTGTAGGAGTAACCATTGTAGGAGTGCCTTTTTGTGGATTGAAAGGAATCGAGATAAAGACCATGGAGATATGACACAAAACCCAACTTGTGTCAAAATTATGCAATCGATTTTTATGAATAAAACTATTAGTTTTCACGTCTACCAGGCAAACCGCTTATAGCAACAAGCTGAAAATCAGTATGTAGCTGGAATAATCATTATAGAAAGTCCTTGCAGTAGTACAGAAGAATCGGACTACAAACCACTGAGTTATGATTCGAAAGGCAACTACGTGTAGCAATACAAGATCGAGATACTCTAATAGAACAGTCACCCTAATAGAGCATTCAGCTGCGTTTATAACTTACTCCATTGTAGAATTATATTACATTGAAAGTTATTCTGTAGGGAATTCAGTTACAAACAGTTAATCTGATAGACAATTCAGCTACAGGCAAGGAATCCTGTAGAGAGATCACCTAGAAACAAGTCACCTTGTAGAGAGATCAGCTAGAAGAAGTCACCTTGTAGAGAGTTCAGCTACAAAAAACCACCCTATAGAGAGTTCAGCTACAAACAAATCATCCTGTAGAGAGTTCAGCTAGAAGAAGTCACCTTGTAGAGAGAGAGTTCAGCTACAAAGAAATTACCATGTAGAGAGTTCAGTTGCAAACAAATCACTCTGTACAGAGTTCAGTTATGAATGGATCACCCTGTAGAGAGTTCAGTTAGAAATAAGTCATCCTGTAGAGAGATCAGCTAGAAGGATTACCTTGTAGAGAGTTCAGCTACAAACAAATCACCTGTAGACAGTTCAGCTACAAACAAATCACCTTGTATAGAGATCAGCTAGAAGAAGTCACCTTGTAGAGAGTTCAGCTACAAAGAAACCACCATGTAGAGAGTTCAGCTAGAAACAAGTCACCCTGTAGAGAGAGATCAGCTAGAAACAAGTCACCCTGTAGAAAGTTCTGCTAGAAGAAGTCACATTGTAGGGAGTTCAGCTACAAAGAAACTACCATGTAGAGAGTTCAGCTGCAAACAAATCACCCTGTAGAGAATCCAGCTACAAACAAATTGCCCTGTAAAAATATCAGCTAGAAGAAGTTACCTTGTAGAGAGTTCAGCTACAAACAGATAACTAGAGGTGTGCGATGAAAAGCTTAGACTTATCTCAATATTTCCTTTTGAACTTACCTCGATTATCTAACATATCTAGATAATTGAAACAAGTATTTATTTTATTAAAAATGTAACCAGTGAAGTAAGCAAATTACAATTTGAAGTGTAAATTTTTTTTAAATGTTAGTTTTGACACTGTGCCCAGTGGTGGGAGAGCTGGAGGTGTCTACACCATCGGATATTCTTTGGTATACAAGTAATTTACGGTAGTTTACTATTATCTAGATAAATAAACTTATTATCCTTATTTCGATAAGTCTTATGATATCTAGATAATCGGATATCTAGATAATTGCACACCTCTACAGATAACTCTGCAGAGATATCAGCTAGAAACAAGTTATCCTGTAGAGAGAATCCTGTAGAGAGTTCATCTACAAGCAAATCACCCTGTAGAGAGTTCAGCTACATTTCCAGTCACCCAGTAGAGAGATCAGCTGCAAACAAGTTATCCGTAGGGAGTAATTGACATGTAATAAATGTATGTATTATATATATAATTTGTATATTTAATGATAAAATCTGGATTAGTTAAAGTATTTAAAATCTGCTTCATTATTTTCTTCTTGCTGTGGTAAAAAAAGGTTAAAAATCCCTAAAGCTGGCCATGGGTTGGCTTTGGGGTATACAAATACAAAAAGAAGTGAAATCTAATCCAAAACAGACAAGCCAAGCTGTAAAAAAGAGTGCACCCTCAGAAAGGCTGTGGTGAAAAAAAAGATATGAAATTCAAGGTAGCGGCCAAGAAATGGTTGTTAATGGTAAAAATTTAATAATGACAATTCAGGTGAATTTTGTGCCAAGACCAAGTGGCACCAAATTCACCTGAATTGTCGTTATTAAAATTTTACCATTAACCTACCATCACAGCCATTTCTTGGCTGCCACCTTGGATTTCATAATTATCTTTTTTCACCATAGCCTTTCTGAGGGCTGCACTCTTTTATACAGCTTGGTTGTTTTGGATTAGATTTTTCTTACTCCATTGTTACCAAACGTTTACGCATTCTTACCTTCTCATTAATTAACATGGAACTCAAATGTTGTCTGAGTTGTTCCTCATGCCAATTAGTGAACACTATGGACCAAAAATCAGACCAATGATGAACCATGAGAATTACTTACTAACAATTCTAAGGTTTGAAGAACATCACTCGTGAGGGACTAACAAGAGGATTTGTGAATAATGTTTCTAGTAGCTGAAATATGACAACAAAACGGCCTAAAATAAGACACTGTGCATGTGGTCACAAAATTAAGTTTTAAATTCATATCACAAACACAAGACACATTATTTCTTACAAATGGCTCCATCAGGACCTAGACAAGAAGCCAAACTAGTAGTTTGTTTATACAAAATGTTAACAATTTGTTTGATAGCTCTGATTTTTGGTTAAGGAAAATATCTCTTAGTGAGCAAAACTACGCATTGGTGTACAAGTGCAGTTGCTAATTATAAGTGTGTTATTTTTATGTTATCCTGTACTGTTACATGTGTTTTTTTGGACCTTGTACTGGTCCAGTCAACACGCTACTATGTGTTCTCCCAACAATTTTAGCCTATTACCAACTGACACACAACACAATAACACCAAGCCCGCTTAAATTATGAAATTAATTTGACAGTCGCCGTAATCGTAAGATCTGCTTTTTAGCACCATAAAATATGTTGTAGCTGGGAACGGTTACAATAGTAATTTCGATGAAGAAACTTTCTACTGCCAGCAAGAATATTGGTCTACTAAGACAATTTTCAGAGAATGAGCTGATGGAGTAGTTTCAGAAGTACAAAATCTGTTGTGATGCCAATGATTGGTATGATACCATAAAGGCAAAAAAGATACCAATTTATTGGAAGGCAAAGCACTTGCAGTTTAGTTAGAACTGAGTAAAGAAGAGAAGGTAATTATGCAACCAGATGAAGAACTGGAGTTCAGTATTATGTCCACTTCTTTGTTGTCTAACACTCCCTGTATGACAGCTCTGGGTTGGACAGCTGTAGCCATGGCACCAGCTAACTTGGTGGAGTGTCCTAGATGCCCCTACCCCCTTTGGATACTTTCCCCAATGACAACCTCAAACCATATGTCCAAGCTGCCAGTGTTGGGAGTAACGCGCTACTTATGTAACGCGTTACGTAATATTATTACTTTTGTGGTAACAAAGTAATATAACGAAATACGCTATAAAAACAGGTAATATAACTCAAGTTACTTTACTTGCAAATGTAACGCGTTACTTAAGTAACATAGTTACAGTAACGAGTCTAATATTACGTAATATTATTACTACAAGTAACGAAGTTACTAATCTTGTTAGTAACCCACTGAGTAACGCCTAGCCACAACGAAGTAATGAAGCCTACTAAATGAGGCTTATTCACCAGCTACTTACTTATATCAAGACTTGCACATTGTCCAACAACGTATTCGTGTCACGTGATAAGGTGGTAGTTTCACACGTGACAGCTTAAGGCTATGGACACAAAGTAATATAATATGTAATATTATTACAGTTACTTTATTTTATGGGTAATATGTAACTTAACTAAATAGTTCAGCTGCAAGTAATATGTAACTAGTTACTTTTAAAAGTAACTTGCCCAACACTGCAAACTGCTCACACAACTAGCTAAGGTGCGGTTCATTTGGACGTACCCTGGTTGCTGGCATCTATAGTGCACACATTGCATAATTCATGCAAAAACACTGAATTTTTCTATGTTTAGGTGTTAGAACCAATAGTCTAAAAATTCTACCTTGGCTCAAACAAAAATAGACCACAGCCCTCAATAGTGAATAGCATTAGAGTCATTTATAGATTTGAGGTTCGTTTTGTCTTGTTATAGGGAGTTTTTTTAAAATAGTTGTTCCAATACTGAATAAAGACAGGATTAGAATAGGTAGTATTGGAACACTATTTTTGCTGTGACAACACTGAAAGATTGTTTTGTGCACATAACAGACAATGCTGCAACCTGCTCTGTTAGACTTGACACCTGGTCGCTAATTTCTTGCACCTCGCTTGACTGCAATTGTTGCCCAATGTGGCATGGAAACCCACTCACAACTCAATGTGGAAGTAGAGGATTACACATCATGGCATCTGTGACAGGCATAGCTATCTTGTTTAGATCATGTAAGAGACTCCCCAGGATTTAACTTCCATGCATGAAAATCATCAAGACACAAATGGCACTGGCAACATTCAAGAAACTAAATTTCACTGAGTGAATAAAGTGTTGCAGTGGGTTTCTCCACAGAAGCAAACATGACTGAATCATCCATTAGATTGGAGTCAGCGGCAGGTGACAACATCATGGTCAATACATCATTTATATACAAGTATGTAATGACAATTGAAAGGTCACATAGAATAGTGTTACCCATCAGACCCTGGAACAAAGCATTTGCAGAATTGAAGCAACCCCAAACCAGAAAGCAATTTTAGCTTGCATGTACTGGCAACTGCCAATATCCACTCCGGCTGAAAAAATCACAGATCCTGAAAGCTGATTTTGTACTTCACCTGGGAGAGCAAGTGGGTATACACCCTTAACAATTCTTCTAATGAGTTCACGATAATTCACACTGATCCTGATGTCACCTGTTTCATGCAAACAAACACTGCAGGTGTTAGTTTTGGGTTGGAACTATCTTCAGTAACACCCTCCTTAAGTCCTTTTCTACATCCTGACAATAGTTGGCAGTAGGCCCCGGCCAATTATGCTGGCATAATTTAGCATAACAGGTGACTAAAAGCATCAAGCATAATGCCAGCATAATAGGGACGATATTTGAAATTTCAATTAAAATGATACGCGTGCCTGAAAGAATGCAAATAATCACTGCCAATAGTATTATTAGTGCATTTTCACATTTAAAAACACATAATAGAACTTATTAAACCGTTTCTTTGTTGGTTATTCACACATTGCAGAAATATAAGATCAAAATACTCTAATAGAGCAGTCACTTACTCTAATACAGCAGTCAGAAAACATTAATATACTCTAATAAAACAGTCAATTCTAGAGCATAATCTTGATTTTGAAAGCATAACTTTGAGCATAATAGGCTTAATTTTTGAGCAATGCTCAAAAACATAATAGGTAAAATTTTGGACATAGTAGGCCGGGGCCTGGTTAGCATATATTCTGCAAGGAGGTATTTTAGCTGGGTACACAATTGCCAAGCATCCTCTCTGAATCACACTATTACTATTATTTTGGAAGTTGACAGTGTCCTATTGGTGTATGCTGCCTACAGCCCCAATACCAGTAGCAATGGTATCTGTTAAAAGTGTAAATTGGTCAGCAAATAAGCGAAAGCTTGGATAAGTAAGAATAGGGTATTCTGTTAATTTATTAGTAACAGCTGATTGGCATACTTCTTTCCAGGTGAACACAACATCCTTGTGTATACAATGGTGCTGCAATGTCAGCAAAATGATGAATAATATAATTATCTCCAGTGATACGAGTAACTCACTGGAATTTGTGGGAGTGGTCCATTCACAAACAGCAGATTTTTTTGTTGTTGCATATTATACCCTTTTCAGAATATACATGTCCCAGATATCTTATTTGATACACTTTCCAGGGAGAAATGATGTGCAAGTCTTGCAAGCAAGATTCTTACATGGAAAATGTCCCTTTTCTTGCAAGTTGCTCGCATGTATTACAAGTACGGTACTGCCCAAACGCAACGTCGCACTTGCTCGCACATGCAACTTGCTTGAGATTTTAAAAATGGCTAATTAAGGGGCATGACAACCGTTTCGCCTGCAATTGTTGTAAACAAAAAATTGCCACATTGTCTCGTGAGTGAAACAGTTGCCACACCCCTTAATTAGTGATTTTTAAAATCTTGAGCAAAGTTGCGTGTGTGAGCGAGTGCGATGTTGCCCTTGGGCAGTACCGTATCTTGCAAGTCATTTCTCCCTTGGTATTGTCTAAAAATATACTACCAGCTCAGATGTAAAGTTCAGTTAGTAACAGACCATGCCTCACTACAGTGTTCTCCAGTCAGTGAATGGAAGGCTTACTCGTCCAGTGGACACTAGCTGCCCAACAATATGACTTCATCATTAATCATTGCAAGGATAGCAATGCTGACACCTTATCTAGTGAAGGTGAAGGTGTTTGCCAATTTTGGCAGCATCCTACACTCAGATCAGGGTCGTAATTTTGAGAGTTGTACTTTGTGACAGACCCTTAAAACTTTGAGAGTACAAAAATTTCAAACTACCGCATATAATCCACAAGGAGACAGTATGGTTGAACATTATAACTACTCTCTTGTATGTGTGTGATCATATATAATACTTAGTACAACTATCTGATTTTGTGGAAACACATAGAACAGAGGCAGCACATAAACAAAAGTTGTGTTATGATCAGTACAATATATCTTGTCCTACATTTAAATCTTGTTATGTGTATTCTTTATAGCTAACATCGCCCACAGCCAGCAAGCTGGTGGGAGAGAGAGTGGGAAGAACACACCGTAAATGAACCAGTAAATGAACCAACAACATACATTATGTCTGATGGGGAACAAACAAAACTGTTCACATTATTATTATTATATTGTGTAATGGACGAGACGTCAATAACGAGTATAAAGTACATGATTTGTAGCTAAACTTAGGTAAGATTTAAAAGTGTTAATATTGTCAGTTTCTACAACATGATCAGATATTCCACAATCTAATAGCCCTGGGAAATATATAGGAATCAATTCTGGAGGGTAAGTGTAAATATTTCTTACAACTACAGTTAGGAGTGATTTGAAGGATGTGATCATAAGGGATGTCTACGTGATGATTGATAATTTTGTAAAACATTACTAGAGTTAGTTTGTCTCTTCTCTTTTCCATTGTTTGCCAGGGAAGTTTGTGTAGCATGGTTGTAACACTTGAATGTCACAAATATCTCCAAATACAAATCTAGCAGCATTCCTTTGTAACATCTCTACTTGCTGTGTGCTAGCTTTTTTGTGAGGGGACTAAATTACTGCCGCATACTCATACCGTAGAGTCAGATTGTTAAGCGCATGTATCTATTAAGCACATGTATCTATTAAGCGCATATTATTTGTTAATCACATGCACATTTCTTGTAATTAACTATAGATGATAAGTGCACATAGCAAAACGCGATGATAAAGCCACACACAGCAAGAAACGGCAAGAAAAGCTGAAAGTATCCTCAAACATTTACGTTTCCCTTGAGGTCTCTCTTCGCTATGTATACGCAAATCAGCCATCTGGATAGTGATTATCTTGTTCATCACGAAGAATTTTACCCAGAAATGGAGTCAAATATCCTTACATACTGGCGTGGTGACTGGCACAAATTAGTAACTACTCTATTACAATGTAGTGATTCCGTCTTACACTCACCATAATTATTTATTAGGCGTATGCGCCTAACAGATAGTATGATTTTTACAAAAAGTTTTCTCCGAAAATTATAAGCTCATGCGCTTAACAACCTGACTTTACGGTATGTCAGATAGTATTTGGCTTTCACACCTCATGTGCACTGTCCAAAGTTTCTGCAAAAGAAACCCAAAGCTGAATTTGCTCGACCAACAGTTTCTGAGATATGCTTAGCCTAAGACATGAGATAATTAACCTATTTTGCAAATTCCACTTTCTTAATGTTCTGTTAGGTTGATAGTGATGCACATGAGGGAGAAGGTTTGTTAGTAACTATTAGTTGTTCACGCTTGGTAAGATTGAAGGGAAGTTGTCAAATGGTTGACCATTGAGCTAGTTCGTTAAGGTCATCTTGCAGGGTTTGATGGTAGTTTGAATGATGTATACTTCTGTGGATTAAAACATCCTCAGCATAGAGCTTTACTACAGAGTCAATATTACTAGGTAAGTTGTTAATGAATAGCAGAAATAAAAGGGGGCCCAATGCAGATCCTTGTGGTATACCTGAAAGTACTAGAGATGTGGAACTAAACTTGTTATCTACCACTACTTGTTGAAATCTACACTGAGGAAGTCTTTTATCCATTGTAAATAAGGCCTCAGATTCCATAATAGTCCAGCTTATAAAGTATCCGTGCATGAGGCACTTTGTCAAAGGCCTTGGAGAAGCTCAGAAAAAGAATGTCAACTTGGTCTCCAGAATTGAGGTGTGTAACTATGTCATGTATAGTTGTAATGAGCTGTGTCAACAGACAGTGACCTCCAATTCAACCTGCTCTAAAGGCTAACAACATCCCAGCACCAGAAAGTGTCAACCACTGGTTGCCCCCATCCATTATAATTATGGATATGGGAAAATCACCAGCAGAGTCTCATTATCCTACTTGCTATTGTAGACCACCATGCAGATCACTTTAACTAAAGAGTGAGCTTAGAATAGGAGAGGCAAATATGCATGTTTTAACTGTTTTGGTATGCACTAAAACAAAGCTCAAATCAATAGAGCTGTACCGATACCACATTTTGTATCCAATACCGATATCCGACATTTATTGTCTATTTCTGATACAGGTTCTCTCATGAACCGATATGATATACACAGCAAATAATTCACACAGTCAAACCAATATGCATTACATCATAAAGTAGCATGATCACTGTGGCTGTGTTAAATTACTACAATTCATATGCTTTTCAACACTGTAATCCTTTTATTTGTTGGTATTAATGACTGTTCACAAAAGGTTTTATCCAAACTTGTCTGTTTTTTTAGTACTGAACAAAAAAAATCAACCACCAAACAACCAAAAAGTGGTATAAAAACCGTAAGAAGGAGAAAAAAGAATTTCACCAACCTGCGATTTGAACACAGGCCAACCAATGCTAAGTAAGGAGTGCTACGCTAAGGACTCAACCATTTGACAACTAAATCACTTTAGCAAATAATGTACTTTTCATGGTACTTATACTACTTTTAATAGTGTATAAATACATAAGAATTTTCAACTAGAGTTGGGACCATAGCACATCGATAAAAAGTACTGAAACAAGCTGGAGTAGTGCACGATATTAAATCACAGTAAAACAATAAGAAGTGTTATACCCCTACCAGGGGTGGATCCAGACTTATAGAAATGGGGGGTCAAAAATGAACTGAGGCACTACATTGTCTCTGGTTTGATAAGGTGAGACCAAAAAAAAAAAAAAAAGGTCACAGCCAGCTGACAATAGCTGCCCACCTCACCAACCATGCATTTATAGCTGATAAAGTACATAAAAATCCTTAAATAGCTCACTACACACTGTTCTAATACTGTGACTGCTTTATTAGAGTGACTGCTCTATTAGAGTATCTCGATCTTTGTATACTAAAAAATTTTTGGAGGGGGGTCAAGAGCCCCCTTTGACCCTCTCCTGTATCCACCCCTGCCTACTGTGTATAATACTTCTTATTGTTTTACTGTGATTTAATATCGTACACTACTCCAGCTTTTTCAGTACTTTTTATGGATGTGCTATGGTCATTACTCTAGTTGATAATTCCAAATTTTTCTGTGTACTTGTTTGTTAACTTTTTTGTAAATAATTATTACGACTGGTGAACCCACGCATACCTTGAAAGAAATGGTGCTGTGTGCCCCAGCTATATCAAATATCGTCTGAAAAGTGAAGTATCCATTATGCTTCGTTTTCAGCTATGTTCAACCCATTACACAGCATATTGGATCAAGAACTGTTCGAAAAGCACCTCTGCACAATCCATGCATACCAAAAGAAAGAAATGTTGCCGTGTGCCCCAGTTATATCATTTATCATCTGAAAAGTGAAGTATCCATTATGCTTAGTTGTAAGCTATGTTCAAACCGTTACACAACAGTACAAATCAAGAATTGTTTGAAAAGCACCCCTATAACCAAAATAACCACTATGAAAAAATACGGACGATTCTGTTACGAAGGAGGCCATCATGTGCTACCGCCAAATCAATACTTTTCGCTGCCAGCAAAGATGAATGGGATACAAAGGAGGACACTGGTATGTCCATGAAGAATGCATTGTATGGACTGTGGTATGCCAAAAGGCACCTCTCGGGCTGAAGCGACGTTGAACAGTGAATAAATCAAGCCTGTAGCCTTAGCCATTATTGAGCTACATTTGTCAGAAGGCATCAGTCAATTAGGCAGTCAGTAGAAAATTCCATTAAATAAATAATTTTTAAAATTCCGTAGCAACTTGTTGAAAGGTTTCGGAACAATCTGAAGTATCCATTACTGCCTCACTGTCATCAGGGAAAATTGAGGCTGATTTTTGGGTGATGTTATTTCGTGGGACACGCCTACTCCTTTGTGGTCCCTACTATACAGTACTATCGTACTGTATGATACAACTTGATATAATATCGGTATCGGTACAGCCCTACAAATCAATGAAACCTATACACTATCAGATTCGCCTTTCCATGGTGGCATCGTTCAAATGACTTGGTGATTTGTGTTGATTGGTGACTAATTATAAGTGCAGTGGGCACGTGCATACACTGGAGCTACAGAGTAAAAGAACAGTGTACTCAAGAAAAGTATGGCACAATGCGCTAAGAAACTAGTACAAAGAGAAAGACACAGCCAACTAACCTGGAAAGCCATAGATATCAACATCGCGCGTGATGTCTTAATACGAGATTTCATCATGGTCACCATTCTTGAAGGCATGATAGTGAAAGTAACATGTCTAGATGGGGTTTTAGCCATAGAGGTTCAATGTGGACCACTCGATCAAACTAAGAAGGTATTAAATCTGGGCAATCAACAGCGGTCAGATTTACAAGAGGACACAAAGATATGTGGGCTATTTTACGGGCTCATTTTTCATTTGGTATAACGAAGTTCGATACTCTCCCTACCATTATAAGCTCTTGCAACAATGAAATGGTCAAGGCAAACTTTGTTTCTACCACATAGTAAATAAGCACCCATAACTCATATGCCTTATGCTGTACAAGCACAAAACAAAGATTGCTAACTCCATAGGACTTTAATTACGGGCTCATTTTTCACAAGGTATAGTGTAGTTCGATACTCTCCCTACACCATTATAAACTCTTGATTGTTGGAATGGCCTTCTTCTTTGTCCACACAGAGATGTACAGCAAAACACTATACTTTGATCGATTTGTGAGTTCATGGTCAACAGACTGAGCCAAATCCCATTTTCAAGCTTTTTGGGTTGTGAGTTATGATCAATTAAATAAGAACCTGGTGTTTTTCGCTGTATTCTTGCTGTACAAATTTATTCCTGCTTCAACTGTCTAGCACTATAACTCCATGACTATCCAGCACAAAAGGCTGAAACTTTGGCTGTCTACTCCTTTGTTACTACAGATAACAGAGATTCCATAAAATGAAATTTGAGGAATGTGTGAAAATGACTCAGTCAGCTACACTTAGGTATGCAAAACTATTACATCAGTCTTTTGGCACCAGTGTGTCACATTAATTTTATATGTATAAAATATTTGGATGCTAACAAACTTTCCCTCACACAATATATCATACATTAACCAGTGCTAAGATATCCAGATAAATGATAGATACACATTAATATTGATACTCACAAATGAAAGGAGAGTAGCACTGCATTAGTTTCAAATAACTCTGAAGTGGCAATACCTATGAAAAATAGCAATTACAGTACAGTACAAAACAAAATTTAAAAAAAACACTAATTGTATCATAGCACAACTTCTACCCACATTTTCACACAAACACACAGAGAGGCGCAGGCGAACACACACACACACACAATACACATGCACAGACACTGCACACTGATATGCACACTCTTGCATACTTGCATGTATTAGTGCAATGCACAGTTATTGCATACCCTGTGTTTTGTTCCCTTAACTGCCAACACTTGAAAAGCATGACGAAGAGCACTTCTAAATGGTAAAGATATCTTAACATACACACACACACACACACACGTACACATGAACACACACACATGTACACATGAACACACACACACACACACATGCACACATGCATACAGACACACGAGTACATTCATACAATACATATATAATAACTTGCACAAACAGACATACCTTCTATGCAAGTACAATGATCTAAATTTCTTTTTCTGAATATTCTGGAAGGTGCTGTAGACAACAGCCAACAACACATTAGTGATGATGTATAATGTGATGATTAAGAATATAATGAAGAACAATGGAGCTAATGGCTTCCTATTGTATGACTCCATCATGACATCAGGAAAGCTATGTAGGATAGATAATACATAGCTACAATATGGCATTCAAAGGCAGAGAACAGTACTCTAAAGTGGGGAATTATGAAAGTGACTGTCATTAAATTTTAGGGAGTACTAAAATTATGCTATGATTGAGAGTATTTTCAGTACATTTGAATAATGTATTCTATATGTAAATGACTAGCATACAAGTACAGGGTGATATAGATACATCAGTACATGAAAGCCTGCAATACACTTGATTCTGTATAGATACATTCTTTGATGCAGTCATTGCACTGCAGAACCAAAAGTATTATGCTGAATAAGTAGTTAGGTAACTGCCCCATCAGATTAATTCGGTTTCATGCACTCCTGATATTCACTTCAGGTGGTATTGCATTGTCATGTAATCTGTAACTCTAATCCTAATACCGGATAAACAGAAATTTTGATAAATAGAGTATTTGGCATTTGCTTATTGATTTACATATGGTGATAGTTTAATTTGTGCATCTAGTAAAGTGGAGTTCCATTTTCATGGTATTATTATTATTATTATTATTATTATTATTATATATTATAATGTGCAGAACCTCAAAAAGAGTGTGTGGCACAACATTACAAGTGGGTGAGTTGTGGGAAAGGGTGGTGTGACATATTACAAAACAGTTCGTACATACAGTCATGTTATTATAAGTGTTCTTTTGAAGTGATCTAGAGTTGGAGAGTTAATGGTTTGCTGGCTAAGGCTGTTCCACAATCTGATGGCTGACGGGAAAAAGGAATATAAGTGAGTGTTAATTCTTGAGTAAGGGAGCTGATAGCAGAGTCGATGATGGCGAGTGTGGGAGGTATAAGGGATAAGAAATTGGTTGCAAGGCATATTTATCAAGTTATTAGATATCTTATACATCATTGTAGCTTTTATGCATGCTCTTCTATTTTGTAGACTTTTCCATCCAAGGTTGTTAATAAGGTTAGTTACACTAACAGACCAAGAGTAACTGTTCGTAACAAATCTACTTGCACGCCTTTGAATCTTTTCCAACATTAGGATATCTTTTTGAGTATGGGGATCCCAAACTGTGCACGAATATTCTAGAATTGGTATAACTAAGGATTTGTAACAGGATTCCTTGATGTGGGATGGACAGGATTTTAAATTTCTATGCAAAAATCCCAAGACAGAGCTTGCCTTTTTGGAAATATTGGAGATGTGCTCTGACCAGTTCAGTCTCTCATTAATGGTAATTCCTAGGTATTTAACTGATGAAGCTTGTTTTATAGCTGTACCATCCATTCTATAGGTTATGGTTAATGGTGAACGTTTGTTTGTGATGCAAAGAAATTCGCACTTGTTAAAGTTAAACAGAAGTTGCCAATCCTTGGACCATTTGACCAGTCTGTTGATGTCATCCTGGAGAAGGTTTTGATCATCTCTGGTTTCGATTTTGCGATATAATAAGATATCATCAGCATATAGTTTGATTTTGGAGGCTATATTTAGGGGAATATCGTTTACAAAGCATAAAAAAAGGAGGGGGGCTAAAACAGTTCCTTGGGGTACACCAGATGTTACTATGGAAGAATTGCTACTTGTGCCATCTATTGTTACTTTTTGACTTCTATTATAAAGATAGTGCTTGATCCATGACAAGAGGGGGCCTCTGATCCCATAATGTGATAGTTTATTGCATAGTCTGGAGTGTGGTACTCTATCAAAAGCTTTTGAAAAGTCCAGAAAAATGCAGTCCATTTGTGCATTATCATTGAGGCAGGTAGCATGTGCATGTGGCTTTCTAAAGATATATAAATGCTCAACTTGTTGTAGTGTACTGTAGAGACTCCTTCATATGAAAGGGAGGACAGAGATTTATTCAACCCATAGCCAGCACAGCAGCCATCCAAAAAGGAAACGTAGTGATTGGGAGCATTCTCCATGCAAGATCTCTACTGAATATATCTTCACTTCCTTGAGAAGGCGTTAACCTAGTTTCATGCCCAGGCCTCTTTGTTCCCATTTTGTATTTTTTTGACATTACAGACAACTGCAGACTATTGTTTGATAAACTGCAGGCTGAGGTTTAGTATATTGATAGTAATAAAATATGTGAAAGCTGTGCCTCCCATACAGGTAAAGTACTACTATAGCTAGATATCTGACTATAAACTGTTTCGCCACTATCTATCTTAATTTGTAGTTATCAGATTTGACAAAGCTCCACTTGGACATACTTTTGTTAATCTTCATATTTGATGAGCTTGCTAGATGCACACATGCACTTTGCTTCTTGACTTGACCATGACTTCTCATACATGCCAAATTGGTTAAAATATTAGAAACATGAATAATAGAGATAGCAAAATTTTAATTTGGCAATTTTGCAAACGTTCATCAAATCACCAATTTTAATTCCACGATAAAATTTCTTCTCATATGGTAAATCGACAAAAAGTACGTTGGCTATTGGGTAACTACAGTATAGACTTATTTTCAGAGCACAGGACACAATGAAAAGGCACTGCTCCTCCATTCTACAAAACAGGGGAAATTGATCTCATTTTTTTCCTGCTATTTATGCCATTATATGTAGCAACATATTTTAAATATTGGTCTTTAATATTAAAAGTTACTACTACTTACAATTCAGATTTTATATATGAGTCATGCAGTTCACCAGTTGGTCAAAATCTGTAGAAGTAAATTTTATGATATATCTTCCAGGCACTACATTAATTCCTTAGTGGTGCACAGTACTAATAAATACATATGATACAGTACATTTCCCAGTGTGTGTGTGTGTATACATACTTGGCAGTTGTTGCTGCTATGTATAGGCTTATGAAGGATTCTCGCAATGAACTGAATTGCTGTGGGAACAATACATTTAATATTAATACTAGTGATGTGTAAAGTAACCAAACATGCCAGATTTTCAATGAATTACATATATGGGGGATCACTAATATAGTAGTCATAATATTGAGGTGTAATGTATTTTGCGGACTGGGCTCACACACTGGACTCACGCACCGAACTGGAAACAGCTTTTAAACAATAATCTAGGCATTATCCATCCCTTGTAACACTGGAGACACTACTATTGAGCTACAACTGCTGGTACTGCTCTTCCTTACCAGTCAACAAACTAGCGCGTGCACTAAGTAATTAGAATACACTTACGATACACGAGTACTAGCAGTGATAAAGCTTGTTAGAGGCCATTGTTGTAGTGTAGATGTTTCCTTTATTACTTTAGCACTAGTGCTAGGGTTGAAGAGATGAGCCAGTAATAATTCTTAGCAGGGTGGCACCATAGATAATACACCAGTCAATATACCCACTAGATTGGAAACTGCGCCATGCACCCCATAGACTTTGAACTAGAACCAGTGTCCATAAGCTGGTTTTGCGCCTCAACAAATTTAATCCCATTACAGCTGAACTGTGGCATTAACAACTTTATTTTGTAATGGGAAAGACTTGTGTTGTCATTTGATAATTGTTTGGGTAAGTTTGACCACTTCACATCACTTCAGGTTAGAAGTCTTACAAAGACAGATTACCTGCTTTGGGGGAAGCACATTCTTGGCTAAACTAAGTGTTGTAGGTAGAAAAAGAAAGTATCACAAAGTTAACTATGCTAGCCTCAGCTAAATACAGTAGGAGCCATTAAAAAGTTTACACTCTGTTTGGTTTTAAAAACAGTTAAAACAATAGTCAAAATTAATATTGTCACAAAAATGTATTTTAACAAAATGGTCAGTATTGTTATAACTTTGTTAACAATGGTGTTAACTCTCACAATTGTTAAAACAATAATTTAACAAATCTTATCATTAAAACAATAGTTATAACAATTTGTATTGTTAAAACAATCATTTTAACAAATCAAATTGTTAAAACAATAGTGTTAGCAATTTGTGTCTGTACTTTTATCAAATGGTACGGTAGTACCATTTAAGTAGGGATTGTAGTGAAACTTTCGAGCGCTGCTTAAACTTTCGCCTTCAAAAATCATCCTAGAAACATTTTATGCGATGAAAATCACCTTTACGGAATATTACTAGTCCATATAATACATACCACAGCATTAAATATAACAAAACACTTACAGGTGGCTGGATATAGAATTTTTTTTTAAATCACCAAAACTCGAATTTTAGTCTCACTGACTGCCTCACTGACCACAGTCGCAAGGCTAGAGGCCAAACGAAGCAGCGTATGGTCACCATTTTACGTCACAATAACAAACTCACCAGTTGGATGTGCCTTTTGGGGTTCCGATGAGTGTAGGTCCTCTGCGCCTTGTCTTTTCTTTTATCTTCAATCAGGCTGCTTGTCTTCTTCTTCATCCAACGAAACCATATCGAGGTGTTAATTTTCCGTATCAACGCTTTCTTTCAGCAGCATATTTAGACACCATAGAATTATTTCAGAGCTGGATTCAGAAGCGCTTCAGTCTGGTGTTACTATGAGAGGTACACTTGCTAGATATCTGCAACTTCACGATTGCGATCCGGTTCACAATAGGTTTACAGCCACGCTAACTAGGGACCTGCTAATTATGCTGGTATGATTATGAGCATAATAGGTGCCTGAAAGCATTGAGCATAATGCTAGCATAATAGGAAGAATATTTGAGCCATACTACAAACCCTTGATGGTCAAAATACATGTCACAGAAAAAGATCGATATACTCTAATAGAACAGTCAAGAACTCTAATAGAACAATCAGGCAGCTGACTGTTCTATTAGAGTAAGTACTTATACCAATTTTCTGTCACATGCATAATTATTTTGAAGAGCAAAGATGTTCTTTAGCCACTTAATATGTGCCCATAACTGCAAATTTTTTAGCAAAACATAAGAAATGAAGCATAAAGCTTGAGCATAATTTGAGCATACAAAATAGGTAAAATTTTTGAGCAGTGCAGCATAGCATAATAGGTAAAATTTTGAGCATAATAGGCGGGTCCCTAAATAAAGATTTATAATAGCGAAAGAGTACTGAGGCCCGACCTCTAAACAATCTAGCTAGCTATTTACTTAACAATCTAGCTAGCTATTTACTTAACAACAAATAAGATCACTTCAGGTCTAGCTAGCTGCACACCCCTTGGCTGACTCGAGATATACTCTAATGCAACAGTAACTCTAATACAACAGTCACTCTAACACAACAGTCATGTATGATAGAACAGTTACATTGTTATGGTAGACATAGTTATTTTTATAAGAGAAAGAAGCAAGCACAATATAAAATTAGTATTATTGTTCTAAAGAAGACAGGTACAACAACAGCAAGGTCGACGGCTGGAGGCACACAGGGATACTTGTATCTAGAACGTGATCCCCTGATACACATGACTGAAGAGTGCAGCATGGAGAACTCCAAACTACAGTGAAGCCCGCCCATCACCACAGAATATGGGGAACTCCACTTCTCATTGAGCAAATGGGCAAGATGTTTATAAGTGATGGTATCTGCGCATGCCTTTCCCATACCTACAGATGTGGAAAATACAAGTGGACTAATACAAGTTACATTGTAGCTAACTGAGCTACAACAAAAAAAACTATACAAAATAGTATTTTAAAAATTGTTAATTTAAAAGTGAAGTAGGGATTGATGCAAAAAAGTAGTGAAACAAGAAATGAATGATGGTGTTACAGCATGGCTCAGTAGGAAAGTCCCTACTTTGGCACACTAGCTATTATTATTTTGTTCAATGCCAAAGTAGGGACTTCCCACTGAGCTATGCTGTAACACCATCATTCATCTCTTGTTTCACTACTTTTTTGCATCAATCCCTACTTCACTTTTAAATTAACAATTTTAAAATACTAGTAAACAATTTAAATGGTTTAGCCATTGTTAAAACCAGAGTGTAAGCTTTTTAATGGCCCCTACTGTAATACGCCTTCCCATAACTTCTTTGGCAGGTTTTTTGAGATACTACATTTTGACAAAACGGGAAGCGCATTTACTCTGTGATTCTAAACAGTATCGCTACACACTTTATACTACAAAGTCATCAAATAATACTCTGTAGACTGGTCTGGGTGTGAATGGCGTAGCATACAGGGTTTTGGTGCTTTCCTTGAATGTGTCCAAGCCATCACATCTTGCATTCAGTTTTGCTTCTACCGTTCGGACAATAAAGAACCAATTTGCCTCGAAACTCGCTTTTGGCTTCCAAAATGTCTTGAGAAAGAACCATTTACCAGCGGTGAGTCTTGTTTCACTCAGAGAAATTTGTCTTGTTATTGAAGGAATTGCAAAACCAGCCAGTAACCAGTGGCGCTAACTAGTTTCCAATCCAGGGGGTACATTATCTATGGTGGCACCGCCTAGGGTGGTGATGGGGCTATACAAATAAACTGGCTCATCACTACAGCCCTAATACTAGTGCTAAGTACTGAAGCAGCAAAGCAAAACATCTATGCTACAACAATAGCCTCTATATCATGCTTTATCACTGCTAGTACTCGTGTATTGTAAGTGTATACATGCATGCACTAGTTTGTTTACTTATTATTTATTTATACTGCTTTATGGCAAATATTCCAAGGGTTTGCAAGCAACTGGTGCTTGCAGCCCAAAACACAAATATAGTAACTATTAATTTACAATTGTTGACTTGTAAGGAAGAGCAGACCAGCAGTTGTAGCTCAATAGTTGTGTCTCCAGTGTTGCAAGAAATGGATAATGCCTGGATTATTGTTTAAAAGCTGTTTCCAGCTCAGTATGTGAGTCCAGTCCAGCAAATACATTACACCTAATATTTGCCAAATCATTAACCAAAGGTATTACACAACTGCATCATTGTTTTATCTTTCACACAATGTTATGTCACTTACAAAGTTTGTTGGTGAAGTGGTAGCAAAAAGGTAATACCCTAAAGACAAAACTCAATAAAGAGTCACATCATTGCTACAAAACGTACCAGAAATTGCAAAAAGAGCAATGAAGAAGAATAAAAGGCATAGAACATCAATAATAGGTCCCAAACACTGGAATATTTGCCGCAATATCCTACAGTAAAAGTAAGAGGTTTAACATGTGAAAATACTGTTGTTCTAGATGTACGATTCCATATACCTCATATAAAAAGAAACACAATCTCTGATTAACACCAGCTCTTATCATTTACTTAATAGTAGTGATCAGTTTATGGTCAGCATTTCCATTAAAGTATGGAGTAAAACATCCTTATATATGAAACCCATCTAAACCAGTCACCTTTTAGGCCAAAATTTTTGGCCAGTAAGCAGGTGGCTGATTTAGATCGCTGGATTATTTTCTATCAAGTGGCCACAAGACAATGTTGAATAAGTAAACATACAGATGTACAGGTGTGCTCATCACAGGCTAGCCATGAATTCACACCTGATTTTCTAAAATTGGTTTGTGTCTATGTGATTATGTGGCCACACCTCCATTAATTTCAAGCTGTGTACTAGAGGACTACATTCTATAGACTATATAATTGTTGTGTGTAATGGGAAATAATCACTGTCTCTGGGGCAATACAAAACATGGTAATTACACACCTGCAACATCATGGGCTTTTAACTGGATCAGATAACTCAATAGAGGGAGATGTAATGAGCTTGTTTCTACTAGTTAATGTATGATGTCACAAGCAGCTGGGAAGGTACAACAATGACCTGTGGTCTAAATAAGTTTGACATCAAAACACAGGGTTCTACAGAAGTATGTAACCCTCTGGCCTTGTGGTAGTGCCTTTGCTTTTCTCAGGTGCCACAACACTATGCTTTGAAGTCTAACTATTATATAGAGAGATATGCACACATACATACATACACAAGCATATTGCATCCAAATATATGTACCAGAATTAGTACCTTCTCACACCAGGTAATATATTAGAGTCCAACACAAATATTGGACGTAGTGCTCTGGTCACATGTATGTGAGCTTCACCCCTTCCCAGAACAACCAGTGCCTCCACCAACATTACAGCCCACACAATGCACTATAAAAACACACACACCATACTATATAATACTGTATATGTTTCAGTGCAAACATGAAGCAAATATAGCAGCAGAGCTTGGTGGGAGGAAATTCTTCCAAATCTGCAGTGATAGGATTTTGATGGGGAAACGTTTTACAAATTTGCAAGTAGTTATGTGCTGGATGAATGATTTGGCAAATACACTGCTCATTTGTTAAAATTAATGTACCAAACTTTCCTGCTATAGAGTACATGTTTAATACCAAACAAATTTACTACATGACTAATTATAACAAATGTTACCACAGAGTCTGGTTGTTAGGTGCAATTTCTTAACATACTTCTCAAAATAACATAATTATGCTTATTAAAAACCTTGTCATGAGTGTTTTATAGATTGATTTTCTTGGGGGGGGGGGAGATTAATTTGTATACCGATGTTTGGAGTCCAGTTCCTGTGTAAATCCAGAATCAGTTTCATACAGCAGAAAACTGTTTTACTTGGTAAGCACGGTGACATTCATGTTTTTATTAGCCATGTACCATGTAAATTTCAAGCTTGCCGAACCTCTAACATTTCTTCTGTTGCATAGCTAACCTTTGTGTTGGAGCTTCATATTCGTCTGCACGTACCTATCGACCATGATTAAGAACAAGAAACAACTATGTGCTTAATATACACGTGCACTTAACAACCAGGTTCTATGGTAATTACATAACTTTCAAGCTCTACCTCATGAACAAAAAATGTCTAAGGTTTAGTTTTAGATAGAACCCACATGCATAGCAAAGCCTTCACAATGATAATACCTACTGTACTATCGCACATAAATATATTAACATATGATTCATTGGTACCTTAAAAGTTGTCCGATAATGCTTCACAACAAACTTTGGCTTAATCCACAATAGTTTCAATACTACATCACTACTCAGAAATAGCAAAAACAGCAGCTCCAGGAAGGGAGCAACCTACATACATGAAAGCAAATAATAGAGCCAGTTACATACATATATGTACCACCTTTACATCTCACTTCAAAGGAAAGAGAAGGTATACAAATGCCATAAAGCACTGCTATCAGCACTCAAGAATGCATTAAAGAGAAACAGAAGTAGTATTACAAAAATACATTTGTAATGCAGTAGGACAACAGTTTATGGCCTTCTTCTTTGTCTACACGGACGCGCACAGGAAAAAACTATACCTTGGTTGATTTGCTAATTTATGGTGAACAGACTGAGCCAAACCCTGTCTTCATAGCTTGATTTAATCGTCGAGTTATGATTGATTATATGAGTACCTGCTGCTTTTGTCTGTTTCATAGCTGTACAAATCAAATTTATTCCTGTTCCAACTATCTAGCGCTATAACTCTAAGACAAACCATCACAAAGGACTGAAACTATGGCTGTCTGCTCCTTTTGTTACTACAGATAACAGAAAAGCAAATGTACAAAATAACCAGTTCGCTCAGCTAGTTGCATAATATGATTTTAGCACTAGGTTTTTCATTGGTATGCAAAGTGCTATGAATACTATGTAGTAAATTAATGCATTTGTTAAATTTCCAAATGGCTCAGGGCATGCAGTGCCTATATGCTATTTGAGGAAGGTGAAGTTGAAATATCAACATGTAATGAGCATAATTACACACTATCACAGCAATTTAAAGAGTTTACGTGACTACAGACAAAAAATGATGTCATCTTCCGGTATCCGGACTATATAAACTGCCACGTGTCTCCTCTAACTCGGCTCTTTGTAGACTTTAAGCTGCAACTCTACTGGAAGTATGATCCAGTACATCAGTTATACCTATTATGTAGAACAATTGCACATAGCATTACCTATAAGTGTATGGGAAGTGAGTGGGAAATGTTGATATTTCAACTTCACCTTCCTCATGTAATTCCTAATAGCATGCAGGCACTGCGTGCCCTGAGCCATTCGGAGATTACATTTCGGAAGGCTCCATCTCAATATTAACATGTAAGTTTGAAGCTTGGACAGATGACAAAACTGCTGCCCCAAAATATGATTTGTCAACTGATTCTTTGGTTTGACGACAGTAAAACTTTTGTAACATTGTTGCTGACAATCAATCTGCTACATTCAAGATGTCTGCTGTTGTTACCCCAGCAGCTGCAGCTGTGAAGCTTGAAACTCCCCTGACTGAATGAGCTTTAAATACGTTAGTATCAATACCTGCTTCTGCCAAGCATGTTTTTAGCCATCTGGCTATAGTACTGCTAGTGACTGTGTCATGCTTCCCAATCCAAGATAAGAACAACAAGGATTTCTTATTCTCTGATGACCACATTCTAAACTCCTTTGTTCTGGCCTCATATGCTTGCAGTGTTGTCACTGGGAAAATTGTCTGATCTTCTGGATATCTAGGATAAAAGAAGTCTGCCAGAGGCTTTGATAGCCTACTCTGCTTAGACAAGTGTTGGTGACACCTGCCTCCGTGAAGGAGCAAACACAAATGTCCAATTTACTTAAGTCTACAGACCTAGCTGTTCTAGTCAAGGCCAACAGCATAACTGTAAGCAGGCGGAGTGACAATGTGTCATTCTTACCCAATCCTTTCAAATAGCTTAGTACCACAACTACTTCCCAGAAGGTTGAATATTTTGCGACAGGAGGTCTCTCATTAAACGCACCTCTAAGCATCCTAGTAATCAAAGTAGCCATCAACCTTTGAATGTAGTGCTGAAATTGCTGATCTGTAGGAATTCAATGATCGGTAGCGATATCTGTCTTAGTTAGAAAGTTTACTATGTCTTCTACAGGTCCCACAGTGGGATCTCTATTCCTCTATGAACACCAGCAAGACCATTCAAAACAAGGAGTTGTAGTTTGACTGTGTTTTGGGTCTCCATGATGCGAGGAGAAGGGCTGAAGCCTCTGATCTCGTGGTGCAAAGGACTTCCAGATATGGGCCATGCCACTAACTCCAGAACTCCTTGGCTCATTATGAACACCTGACACGTTGGGAGTATCACTAGATCCTCCTTTGCTGGTAAAATTCTGGGGTAATCCTCTAGCATTCCCAGAATCGTCGCGTACCATGGTTGTGATGCCCACAAGGGGGTGATTATCACCACCCTTGCCATCTGTCTCTTTATCTGGCTCAGGCAATGTGCTATCAAGCACCACAGGGGGTTGGTGAATCCCCTCGTCTGAGCCCAATCTTGGTTGAAAGTATCTGTTGTAACCGCTTCTGAATCTGGCCTCCAACTGTAGAAGTTTGGTAGTTGCTTCATCAGTCAGGAAGTCTATCTGCAGGTAGCCCATCTGCTGTTGCATTTGATTGAAGATCTGGAGATTTAGCATCCAGTCGCAGCGATCTTTTGTTGATTGCAACTCCCAATCTGCTGATATATTGTCCTTCCCTGGCAGATGTTCTTCCACCAGAAAGACGTCCCTCTGAATGCACCAGTCCGATATCTTCAGTGCAAACTGACAAAGTATCTGGGAGTGTGTTCCCCCTAATTTGTTGATGTATGTCACTGCTCTGGCATTGTCCAACTTCATCTGAATTGTGACCCCACTGCTGTGCTTGGAAAAGCACTGTACTGCTAGAAACGAGCTAGTAGTTTTATATGGTGAGTGGCCTCCTCTGGGGACCATTTCCCACCTGTCTGGTGGTGGCCTTGTCGGGCTCCCCACCCCATGTTGGAGGCATCTGATTCTATGGTCACGGATGACACCCGGGGCAGGAGGGGAGACTGTGGTTGGACATTCCTATCCAGAGCACACCACCACTTCAGATCATTTTGGGCCTCCATGTTTAAGATCAGGGTGGCACTGAATTTCATTGCCATGCCCTCAGCCTCCATGGAGTGATTCACCCAAGACACCAAGTTGGTTGAAAACTGCAGTGCTCTGTAGTAAAGGGAAGCTTGCCATACAGCTCGTGTCAATGCTGAGGCCTCCCCAACAAACCTTGTTATGTCCCTCACCGTAACACTCTAATGGTGAAGGAGGTGTTGAGCTAGCTGCTTTATTTTCCTCAACTTCTTGGCGGTGAAGATCAGCTGTAGTCTGACTGTGTCTACCTGAAAACCCAAAAACTCCAGTTTCTGGTCTGGAGTCAGTATTGACTTCTTCTGATTCACAACCAGCCCCAGAGCCTCGAACAGCTGGCAAATCAGTGGAGTCAGTTGAACCAGCCCCTCTTTCGACTGGTGTAGCAGTAGAATATCATCCAGGTATATGACTACACAAATACCCATGTGTTAGAGTGCTCCCACCACTGGTTTCATTACTTTGGAGAAAACCCGTGGGGCTGATGTCAACCCAAATGGGAGGCACTGAAACTGGTAGGTTTTGAGTTTCCATTGGAACTGAAGGTGTTGGTGCTCTGCCTGGATTGGTATTTGAAGGGAAGCATCCTTCAGATCCAACTTTATCATCCAATCCTCTGGTTGGATGAGGTTGGGAAGGATATTTAGTTCCTCCATTTTGAAATGTTCATGTTTCACAAACATGTTGAGTGCCTTCAGGTTTATCACCGGCCTCTGTCCACCCTCCTTCTTTGTTACCAGGAAGATCTGTGACACAAAGCCTTCCTGGGAAGAGGTGGTCTCTACTACCACACCCTTGGCCAATAATTCTCTGATCTCCTTGGAGATCATTTCCTTTTGCTCTATAGAGCAGTTAATTGTTGGCATGAGCCTCAGTTGCCATGGTGCTTGAACCAGTTCTAGTTGGTATCCCCTTATGGCTTGCAGGACCCATTGGTCTTGCGTTACTTTCTCCCAGTTTGTTATGAACTGGGCCAACCTTCCAGCTAACATGGGGCTGGTGATGGTTTAGTCCATATGACTCATTAACACCACAAGGTGATGCTTTAGAGAAGCCACCTGTGCTGACAATGTGGTAGGGTTTACAATTGTATTTAAAATTGTAACACATGGTGTTCACTTAATCAAAGGTCCTAATCAAGACCTTCCTTGTGTGGTCTTTGTTCCTGCTTCCTTCTTTGGCTTACTTGCAGGACCATAGTATTTTGGTTGCCACCATGCCGGTCTCAGCTGTTTCATTGAGGGTGGTTTTTCTGAAAACCCTTATGTTTCCCTTTGTCTCCCAGGGGGTTCACAACTTTCTTCAGAGCAGCCGCTGCTTCTATCCTTGCCTTGGCCTTTTCTCTAAAGTCCTCTCTGAACAAAGGGGCTGAGATCCTTTAAAATCCTCATCTTTCATCAGTGTCTGCAGCTGGGGATTCAGATGTTGCATAATACCTTTTCTCCTATGGGAAGAGTGATGTTGGGCAGCATCTCCTAGCAATTGAATGGCCAACTGTGTCATGGGGATGGCTTCCTTGAGGGTGAACGATTGTTCTCCAAGAGAGCTGTAAGTGGAGCAACAGCCTCCATATACCTCTCTTGAGTTCAGAAGGCCAACTTGTCGTCCTTAATGGCAGTATTGGGGAGGGTCACTGCCACTACCGGAGATATCTTGGGACAGGTAGTCCACTTACAATCAGGCTCGCCATCTTAGCTGATCTGGGCCTTCTTTCCTTTATAGTCCAGTTGGGAGTCAAAGGTGGCCTCCAAGAAGGCCTCGCCTCCCTCAGAAAGTGGAAATCAGGTGGTATGGAAGCCATCACTTCCGACTTCCTCGATGTTTTCCTCATCCGAGAGATCACCATCGCAATCTTGTGGGCCACCATCATGACCACCGTTTCCCTCACTGCCACCATCGCCGCGGCGTTTCTGGGGGTAGGTTCTTCCACTATCCTTTGCCTTCGGTACATTGACGTCCTCTGCTATGGTATTAACTTTGGCGAATAGTTCCTGTAGTAGTTTCTCAGTAGAGTTGTTGTCAGGGTTTGACATTGTTCGATGAGTATAGAGTAGAAACAAATTGCTGTCACAGCAAATAAAAGGGCAAGTTAACGGAGACACATGGCAGTTTATATAGTCCGGATACTGGAAGATGACATCATTTTTTTTTGTCTGTAGTCACGTGAACTCTTTGAATCGCTGTGATAGTGCGTAATTATGCTCACTACATGTTGATATTGAGATGGAGCCTTCTGAAATGCAATCTATTCTGTGTGCCACTAACCTTACCAGTAAACATGCTAATATACCATAAAACACATTAGCATGGGTATTTCACAACTAATAAAGCTAACAGTGTATGCTTGACTACATAAAGTAGATCAAAATTATCACATGAGTAATTATTTTATAGTACAAGTACCTTACCCAAACTGGCACGTCCAGGAATGTAGGCTTCTCCAAAAAGGCTAACAGCATTAACAACACAGACACTACAAACTCAGCAATATAATAGACTGGATTATGTAGAACCATGTATGCCCAGTAACTAGTAACAGATGATGGGTGATGATAGAGTTTTTCATTTTCTTCTCCTTCCTGTAGGTATATGGCTGCTTCCTGTTTTAATAAAGAATATTACATAATTATGCAATCATACTTAAATCTAGAATATTTTGTGCCTTGTGAAGCAAGTCATATCAAACAGTCCCACATTTCTTTACCTGAAATTTGCTGCACACGCCATCCAATTTTCTAGCAGAACGAGACTCTTGTTGAAATCGTATTGTTCCAACTGATCTGCTATCTAATAACTCTGTATGAAAACAAAATAGAAGTTGGTTCAAGATACTCTATTGTTAAATGTTTAGTTGAATGCAACAATACATGACTGTTTTATTAGTGTAATCAAGCAATACATATTATGTGTGTGTGACTGGATTTAGCAAAATCAACCATATGGGTGCAAAAGTCAGTAGTGAGATAACACCAGCATGAAGTTGCTGATAGGCTAGCAATTTCCATATCAAACTCGCCTTCAACTTGTTGGGTCTACTTTTGGTGGACTGTTCTCTGGTGGCTTGTATAACCACACCAGACATCTGTACAGGTCTGTGAACAACAGGGAAGTACTTTGGGGGGGTTCATACACTCTGGACAGACGATCAGGGGGCTGAATGTGTGATGTATGTCTGTTTTGTGAGATTTCAGTCTATTTCCTGCATCTGACAGGCTGTTTTGTGGTCTAGTGCCTTCAGTTACCATTCTTGTCCATTTTGTAGTCTATCTCTTGCCTGCCCCACCACCCCCACCTCTTTTTGAGGACTCGTGATACAGCAATACTGGTGAAAAACCTATCTAAAATGGTGGAAAACTCTACAGGGATTATCTTGGCCACAAGCTGCTCTTAAAGGTTGTGAATGGCTCCATCTTTGCTGAAAACTCCAAATGTGTAGCTGCCAAGACTGGTGAGTAACATAGCTTTAAATTAATAAAATACATTTTTTTTCTCTGAATCAGCAATGCACTCATAAGGGTGATTTTCTAAAATCCAGTCACATATGTGACCCAATCTGCAAAAAGGGGTTTTATAGCCTTTTCAATTGCATGTACTTGGCAATCTGTAACTTGACCTATGAATACGGTATTACTCTGAAATTTAGTCCTTTTTAATACCCCTAATGTAGCACTATGGTTTGGTGTAATATGAAGGTGATAGGTTGAAAACATGAGGAGTTATGATTAGTCAAACTTGACAATTTGGAAAGGCTATAAGAGCCCTTTTCACAGACCGGGTCACATATATTGTTAGCAGTGGAAGCTGAGACCATACTCCAGCAAAGGAGACCAATGGGTCAAATACACCTCAGTATAGAGACAATCTTGTCAGATTAAGCCAGTCCAGCATTTTTACAAGTTATTTAATTTTTATCAATATTTTAGCACCTTTACCACCCCCTTTACTGTGATGAATGGAACTCTACTAGTCAGTTTGTACTTGTGTATGCTTTCAAATTTAAATCAACATTACAGTAATCAGATAACTGTTGATTTACAGAAAACCTCAAGGCCACTTACATAGTATATACTTTTATGTGACTATTCCTGGGAAAACTGGTCGTATCGCCTATTGAGTAATGCTGGTTTTAGCATTTAGTGTGTTGTAGCTCACCAATAGCTGAAGCTACATTTACCAAACTTTCACACACTTTACACCAATTACTTACCTCCATTGTACAAGTAGCTAACAGCTAAGTTTGCTGCTATTATTTTTTGATAGCTTTTAACTTGACATTGACTGTATCAGGTGAGCTCCAACAGGAGTGGTAGGCAGGGGGTGAAGGGGAGGTAATGATATTGTTTACAAATCAAAGAGAAACATATAGGGATGAATTAGGTTAAATTATGGGACATTCAGATATTAAAACTGAAAGGAAAATTACAGTACACATCTTTATTCAAACCATGAAGCTGTACAGCCGCTTGGCCAGAGCTCCATTAAGGCTTCAGACTGCTCATACAGCTTGCCTCTGAGCTTGAGAAAAGCATGTAGCAAGCAAAAGCAGACCTCTCAAGCCTGGCTGATATGACAGTGAAATTCAACAATGTATTAGTGTAGATTTGTATCGTGTTGAAAAATCAAACCCACTTTCATGGGTGATAAACCGATTTACCCTGGTCCAGTCACAACTATGTCACAATTGGGACGGTGCAATACAAGTGTGTTAATTATAATGTAATACATCTTGTGTTGCAGTTATCTGGGCAGGTGTACTATTGTCAGAGTCAATGTTCATCACCAGTAATTGTCACAAACAGTTTTTCCACATAAAGTCCATCCTTGGTTATAAGGACCTGTTATGTAAGCACCTCAATTACCTGAGAGTATTTTATTATCTGCATGTATGTTTTAGCATGATGTTTACCAAAAGGGTGTAATCTGATGTATTGAACTTAATGTAACCAGAAGGTATACCAGACATTACATTGGCAATGTTCTCTACAAGCACGATGTGTCTTGCATCTTGTAAAAGATGTCTTCCTTACAATATCAGCATACTGGCAGTGTATCCAGCAAAATGAAGAGTGGCTGTTCACTTAGAGTTCACTCTGTGTGTTCAATTAGAATAGTTGCCCAGAGTTCAAGCAAAGATGTCTCTACTCAGAGAACTGTAAGTTGAAACTGTATTATAATATTACTTCATTGCAGAGTAAACAGGTAATGGAAATTAGGGCTTCTCACACGACCCCCTCTTGTACGGTAGATGTGCATTTAATTTGAGTGAATAAATGAAATCCACCATTAATTTTGTGAACTGTAGGCAGCGACATGTACAATCTTCCTCGTCTTTCTTTGTCTTGCTTGCAGTGCTGTATGCGTTTTGTTTGCAGTAAGCAGTAGGAGGTGTGTTTCATTCAAAATGTTTCCAGAATTCTCCATACTGGTTGGTGTGATTGTTGGATGATATCATATACACCAGATTGTATGATCCATTCTCTGATGTTATAATGAAAAAGTGCAAGGTTGCTCCGATTTTTCCATTATGTTATTAGGTAGATAGATAATGATGTCATACATGCAACATGTGTATAGCGGCCGGAATGCCATAAATGTATATGTACCACTCTGCGTGGGCAGTTCAAAGGCACCGCCAGTGCTATAATTTGTATATTGCACTGCTGCAGACCGCAGCGAGTGCATTATAACTTATAACGTACTGGTTGCGGTTTTGTAGACCACAACGAGTGCATTATAAGTTATAATGCACCGACCGCAGTGCAATATACAGACATTGCACTGGCTGCGGTTTTGTGCAGCATAGCACAAGTGCCAGTGGCCAAGACCACTACGACACCTCACCTAATAGGTGGAAAGACACTTCACAGATCACTCGAATTCTTTTATAACCTGACATGTAAAGGTCGATTGTGGGCCATAACGTCACCAATACGTATAATGTTTACAAGCAGCCAATGGCAATCGAAAAAGCCAACGCAGGTGGCCACAACTCTAGTCTACATTTATATAAACGTACTTATACACCTTACTAGTCTGGTGCCATCTTAGCCCAGATTAAACTGTAGTCCACTTCGACATTGACTCAATAAAAAAAATATATTCTAAATAATACTAACCTTTACGTTCGATTGTGGTAACCAGTTTTGTCATGCCACCAGATTCGAGTTTAGCCAGTGTGAATAGTAAGAATTAGACTAGTATCGTTTAATAGTTAGGTTTTGTTTACTTAAACCGTCTATTTAGCTGCTTTTTTTCGCTCAAGAGAATCACTATGGCGATTAGTCTGGTGCTTAGTCTATATGGCACGCTGGCATGCTGAGCACTACATGATGAGAGTCGAACAGCGAATGCAGGTTAGTGATATGACCCATAGCGTACTAGCTTTCAATATCTCAGGTGGCTGCAGTACTGCAGGGGAAACGTCATCGCAACGTCATCGCAACGTCATCGCAACGTCATCGCAACGTCCGGCTAGGTTACCCACAATCGATGTTAGAAACCTGGCCTTATAAGTGTTACAGCTGTCTTGTGAGACTCTCCCCACCTATTAGGTGAGTGGTACATAACAGTTATACAACGTGCACTCGTGCTCTGCCTGTATAAACACACTTGCCTTCGGGCCTGATGGCCCTCAGGCTCGTGCGTTAATATCAGGCAGAGCACTCGTGGCCGTTGTATAACTATATAATATATACCATAGCTTAAAATGGAGATTCATAACAGAGTAGTTCCCAAAGCATAATCAAAATAATAAAGGCAAAGAGGGAGGGTGGTAACACATTATGGTGCTCCAGTGGGTTTCAGGCAGATTTGTAGCTTCCTACATCAGAGCTTATGATGATGTCTGGGCACCGGAAAATCCTGTCAAATGGCATAAAATATAGATATCTGACCGTAATGCAAATTGTCCAGAACAGTATCCCATCAAAGCACAGGGAGGGAGCTTAAAGGCTGGCATGACTGTTGATTCTATCTATTTGATTATTTACAACAGGGCAGTATACACAAATCAACGAATACAATTACAATCATACAGTATGGTAGTGCTGTATATTAGGGATCCTGGAGAGTTGGGTTTTTTTGGCCAAAAAAATCACCCAAAATCCAACTTCACAATACCATCCTGGCACCTTGGCAATATTGGTTAGGTATAACCAAGCCCAAAAGTACCTTCAGTATGATCCTAGAGGCTTCTGTGTTCCAATAAAAATTATTGTTACAAAATTTAAAAAAAATTATTCTATGGAATTTTCTACTGACTAACTGCCTGCCTACCTGATGCCTTCAGGCAAGCATAACTCAAAAACGGCTAAGGCTATGGGCTTGATTTTTTCACTGTTTGACGTCGCTTCATCCAGAGACGTGCCTTTTGGCATACCATAGTACTTATAATGCACACATCATGGATTACCTTTATCCTCCTTTTGTGTCCCATTTCTTTTGCTACCAGCCCAAGGTATTGATTCACGGTAGCGCAATGCATGCATGGCTTCCCTACACTATACATTTGGAAATCATCCATATTTTCCGTGGTGACTGGATTGATTGCAGAGGCGATTCTAATACTGTTCTTCATTTGTAATGCTGTATAATAGGCTGTGCATAGCAGAAAGCGAAGCGTAAAGGCTGCTGCACTTTTGAGGCAGTAATTGATAGTTGAGGCACACGAAACATTGTATTTTCATCATGTGGTGACTGGATTGATCGCAGAGGCACTTCTTCTACTCTTTTTCATTTGTAGTGCTATGCAATGGGTTGAACATAGCTGAAAGCGAAGTCTAATGGGCATTGCACTTTCGAAGCAGTATTCGGGGGCACGCATTCAGACGGACACATTAATCTTGGCACCATCCTTTCTTTTGATGCGGTATGCGTGGGTTCACTAATCATAATACTGCTACAAAAAAAAGTAAACAAACAAGTGTACGGAAAAATTAGGAATTTTACGTTTGATTAGGGATCATAGAAAGTAGGGAAACAAGGGAGGTTGCCTACACCTGCAGATATCCTAGTGAACATTTAATTCCTAATTCAGTCTTGGTCTTGGGTATACACTGAGTTAGGGATTAAATGTTCACTAGTATATCAGCAGGTGTAGGCGACCTCCCTTGTTTCCCTACTTTTTTTCCCTGTGATCCCTAATAGGACTTAAAATTCGTAAATTTTCCTTACACTGTAAATTATAGCAATAATTATGATCCTGAAGGTCTACCAGTGTCTTACTCTGGTAGCCATTTATAATTAATTGCCTACTAATTACATTAATTATTTTATCTAACTAACACTACTATTTACAAGGAGTATATAAAGGACACAAGTTATACAATTAAATAGTTTGTAGGAGCAGGAATCTTCATACATTTGGAGCAAGGGCAGAGGTAGTGAAAAGCACATAATATTATTTACTATCAAAATTATTGATAAAATCATTCCAAACGTAATCGTTGAGTTTAAATTTAATGGTTTTAGATAGATTGATAAGCTATTCTACAATCATGAGTTCATCACATTGTTTGTAGATACTGTCTTATTCCAGCTAGAGCTGACCTAGTGGGGCCAGCATAACTGAAGATGTTGAGCCTTTCAGTCAATTAGCACATATTTATCGAATCACGTATTGTGGTTGTTGGTGGTATTAAGTATTCAAGTCATCGAATTACATTTAGTAGATGCTGGTAGTATCGCTATTAACTATATTTTTTGGCAGGTGGTCAGGTTGTTTAATCACGTGATCAGGTGCACGTGATCCCCTCTCAACGCAGGTCGGTGACAAGCACGTAGCTGCTATTGCGTTTTCGAGCCTTTGTTGTAATCTGTATGGCTCGATGTAGGATTTTTGGCCCCTGCAGCTAACTCGAGCCTATCTGGACGAGAGTTCCATAGCCCAAAGAAAGCCCATAATGGGGTAGCAGGGGGTTCTAAGTGGCTAGTTGGAGTAGCTTAAACCTTGTCAAAAATGATCATCTTGTTTGAGCTTGGTTTTCCTATCGCCCAGATGAGGTCTTGTCGCCTTTGATAGGCACTGTTAAGCGTTAGCGCCATAGGGTTAGCACGTGTGTCTGCCTATTCATGGCTACCTGGCCACCCGGCTCTGTAAACCGTGCCAGCAGCGCAGTTTAGGAGCTGCAAATTGCTATTGGTTGTTGATACTGGCCGGTATAGAAAGGAATATATTTCAAAACGTTAAGTGAGTGATGTTGTATCAGTGCCATGCCCTGGTCTGGCGAGCAATCCGCTGTCAGTGGACTACCCCAGCTTCATCGATACTTAGCTGCGCGACACTACAGCCTTTGTTTGATTGAAGTTTTATGGTCATAGTTATGACTTATACTAAGACTGCTTGCTATAGGTGTGTCACCAGCGTGGTGCAAAGTTGGCAGTATCAATAGCCGTAGCTATAGCTTGTTATTAATCTATAATGTACGTGTATATGCAAGTGCGTTTTAGTGGCTGCATGGCCTGTTGGATTTTAGCACTGTAGTCATGTGATGACCTAGCTGATGTGCAGTTGCGCTCTGTCCCCAGTTTGCAGTGCAGTCATAGTGAGTAATATTGGCTCACCTATTTGTGCACTCTTGACACAATCATAATTGACGTGTTCCCCGTATCCGGAGAATTGAGGCACAGCCCAGTCTGA
The DNA here is from genome assembly GCF_963678975.1 of Dysidea avara. NCBI lineage: Eukaryota > Metazoa > Porifera > Demospongiae > Dictyoceratida > Dysideidae > Dysidea > Dysidea avara. The sequence goes on from NC_089284.1 coordinate 180,956, forward strand.
TGTGTCTATGTGTCACTAATCTGATACTGCTTAGAGCAATCTCACATCTCTATTTATAGTGTAAGTATGTGTGTTAACCATGCCTGGTGTGATTTCAATAAACTAGTGCATGATACCGCTGGCATGTGGTAATGATCAAATACCTTAGTACAACTTTGTCTTGTTGCCTGAGGTAGTGCTACTAGATCTGGACTCACTCGGTTGCTTTGTTCGGTGGTCGCCATAGCTGTTATAGTGTGCTGCTTATCTGTCACATCCTGACTAGCTGGATGTAGAATAGTCTAGTCTGTTTTTTGTTTGTTTGTTTTTCTTTTTTTTGATTGCTAGGAGTTCTAGTCAAGGTGTTCCCAGCAAGTGAGCTGTACTAGTCGCAGCTGGTCATCTTGATTATTGGTTATTGATTTAGCTGATATGTGTGTACTGTACATGTGCTACTGAACATCGCTGCCACATCTAGCTACAGCAAATAATATAGTCTGGTGCTAACGCTCAAGTTGATGACTGACTACACTGTGCTGGTCACTTAGCAGGTATAGTCATATGCTCTCGGTGTAGCTGAAGCGTGCTTAAACTGTGGCCACAGCTGCTGCAAGTCCTGCCATTTAGTGGTAGTGATTAGCTGATGTGACACTGTACCATGCTACAAATGTAGCCATCCTGTCATTCAGTTAAGTGCAGTAACTGATATGCTACTGTATCGGCAACTGAGTAGCCATTTTGTTTACTGCCATCGATGTTGTCATGTATAGCTGATACATATCTGTAGTGAACTGTGCTATACCACTGTATAACTGTCAAATATACTGCAAATGACACTGTCAGGTGCTATCGTTATAGCTGATGCAGGAACTAGGCCTTTATGATCAGTGTGGGTGAAGAGGAGTCTTTAGAGCACATGGTTGGACATGCTAAGTATGTAAGATTTTGCAGAGACCAAAGCCCAACCTCATGCGATTGCTATGGCCACTGTACTGCATTACTGACATAGTTGTCTCACCCACTGTGACTGATACTGAGTGATAGTGATGCAGTCAGGTGAGAAAGCTCATAGCTGCCCTGTGCTGTTACTATCTGTAAGATCTGTTGATGGTGCAGGTACAAATAACGCAACTAATGTGTAGCCGCAATCGTGATGTGGTCAGGATTATCTATCCTGGCATGGCTGTTACGTCTGCAGCTAATGCGTCAGGTGTTTTCAGTATACAGTTGAAATTCCTGACACTTCTGCTGTACATTATTCGTAGCAATCTATCTGATGTGTGGATGTAGGATCATGACAAAGCCAGATGTCGCATCTACTACAATTGATGCAGTCAGATGTAACAATATACCTGATATATGTGATTGCATAGTGCTACTGATGTAGCTGTCGTGTCCACTGAAGCTGCAATTGATGTAGTGAGCATGTGTGGTTACACTGGTGATATTTCTGCTACCTCCATTGTAATTGATATAGTCTGATGCTAACAGTATAGACTGTACAGTGCTACTGGTGTAGCTGTCCTGATCATGATGCAGTCAGGTGATGATATAGCTGATATGTAGCTGCCCTGCTGAAGTTTCTACCACCTCCGCTGTGACATGTTCCTGTGTAACAATATAGCTGATGTGTGGCTGTTGCTGCAGTGCATGGTAATAATGTATAGCAGTACTATGGCTGTCCCATTTTCGTTTTTTTTTTGTTTTTTTTTTTTACCATTGATGTAGTCAGAAGCTAGCAATATAATGACTGTACAGTGTTGTTGACGTAGCAACTACAGCTGATGCATGCAGTATAGCTGTCGTGTAAATGTGTGATGACAAGAGGTCACGTTCACTGTGATTGATAGTCAGGTAGCTGATGTATGCATGATTGTACTGTGATACCACATAGTTATCACATTAATTTTACTAGAATTGATGTTGCATCATTCATGTTTGAGAGCTACCAATGTAGCCCATGTTTGAGTACTATGGATGTAGCCCACGTTTACTGATGTAGCTCATGGTTGAGTGCTATCGACATAGCTCACGTTTGAGTGTTACTGGCGTAGCTCATGTGTGATTGCTACTGACATCACTCATGTTTGAGAGCTGCCAACTTACCTCATCTGAGTGCTACTGACATAGCTCATGTATGGCTGCAACTAATGTAGTTCATGTCTGGTGCAGCTCGTGTTTGAGTGCTACCAGCTTACCTCATTTGAGTGCTACAGACTTACATAGCTCATGTCTGGGAGCTCCTGTCTGGGTACTATCAATATAGCTCATGTCTGAGTGTTACCAATGTAGTTTCTGTTTGAGCATCAGTGATGTAGCTCATGTAAGCATGTTTGAGTACTACCAACATGGCTCATGATCATGTCCACATAATGCTAATGATATAGCTCATGTTTGAGTGTTACTGACATAGCCCATGTTTGAGTGTTACATGGACGTAGATCATGTTTGAGTGCTACCAACACAGCTCATGTCTGAGTGCTACTGATGTAGCTCATGTTACCAGCTTACCTCTTTTGAGTGCTATGTACCAAGTAGCTCATGTACGAGTGCTACTAATATAGCTCATGTTTGAGTATTACCAAACATAGCTTATGTCTGAAATTGAGTGCTACTGATGTTCGTAGCTCATGTTTGCATGCTACTGATGTAGCTCATGTTTGAGTACTGCTGATGTAGCTCATGTTTGTGTTTGAGTGCTACCAACATAGCTCATGTCTGAGTTTAGTAGCCCGTGTTACCGACTTGTATAATTACCTCTTTTGAGTGCTACTGACATAGCTCCTGTCTGAGTGCTATTGATATAGCTAATGTTTGAGTATTACTGACTGCTCGTGTTTATGTGCTACCAAGACAGCTCATGTCTGATACTGAGTGCTACTGATGTTTGTAGCTCATGTTTGCTTGCTACTGACATAGTTCGTGTTTGAATGCTACCAGCGTACCTCTTTTGAGTGCTACTGATGTAGCTCATAATTGAGTGCTACTCACTCTTGAGTGTTTGCAATGTAGCTCATGTTTTGAGTGCTACTGATGTAGTTCATGCTTGAGTGCTCCCGATATGTTTATGGTGGAGTTCTACTGTTGTAACTCATGTTTGAGTGCTACCGACATAGCTCATGTGTGAAAGCTTTTAACTTACCACATTAATTATGGGTGCTACCGATGTAGCTCGTGTATGGGTGCTACCGATGTAGCTCATGTCTGGGCACTACCAATGTAGCTCATGCCTGAGTGCTACTGACGTATAGTAGTTCGTGTTTACGTGCTACCGACATAGCTCGTATTGTGAGATGTAGACTCATGTTTGAGTACCAACTTACCTCATTTGGGTGCTAGCAACATAGCTCATTTCTGGGTGTTATAGCTGCTCATGTCTGGCTACTAGTGATGTAGCTCATGTCTGAGTGCAACTGACAGCTCATTTTGGGTGTTACCGACATATTGAGTGCTACCGATGTAACTCAGATTTGGGTACTACCAATGTAGCTCATGATCATGTTTGAGAACTGCTGACATGGCTCGTTTGAGTGCTATACCGTCTTAACTCATGTTTCGGTGCTCCTGACATAGCTTATGTGTGAGTGCTACCAATGTAGCTCATGTTTGAGTGCTACCGGCGTAGCTTATGCTGTGTGAGTGCTACCGACATGGCTCATGTTGTGAGATGTAGCTCCTGTTTGAGTACCAACTTGAGTGCTACCAACATAGCTCATGTCTGGCTACAGCTACTGATGTAGCTCATGTCTGGGTGCTACTGACAGCTCATGTCTGGGTGTTACTGACATATTGAGTGCTATCGATGTCACTCAGGTTATTACCGACGTACCTCATGTTTGAGTGCTATCAATGTAGATCATATGTGACTGCTACCAATGTATTTTTCTACAGTTGTGACTCATGTTTGAGTGCTACCGACATAGCTCATGTGTAAATGCTTTTAACTTACCACATTTGAGTGCTACCGATGTAGCTCATGTATGGGTGCTACCGACGTAGCTCCTGTCTGGGTATTACCAATGTAGCTTATGTCTGAGTGTTACTGATGTATAGTAGTTCAGTTTGAGTGCTACTGACATAGCACATGTTTAAGTGCTACTGACATAGCTCATACTGTGAGATGTAGCTCATGTTTCAGTACCAACTTACCTCATTAGAGTGCTACCAACATAGCTCATCTCTGGGTGCCATACGTGTCTGGCTACTAGTGATGTAGTTCATGTCTGGGTGTTACTGACATATTGAGTGCTGCTGATGTAACTCAGGTTTGGGTACTACCGATGTAGCTCATGTTTGACTGCTACTGACATAGCTCATGTTTGCAACATAGCTAGTGTTTGACTGAGTGCTACCAATGTAGCTCATGTTTGAGTGCTACCGTTGTAGTTCATGTGTGAGTGCTACCAACATGGCTCACATTGTGAGATGTAGCTGATGTTTGAGTACCAACTTACCTCATTTGAGTGCTACCGACATAGTTCATGTCTGAGTGCTACTGACAGATCGTGTCTGGGTGTTAATAACAAATTGGATGCTACTGACAGCTCAAGTCTAGGTGTTAATGACATATTGAGTGCTACTGATGTAGCTCAGGTTTGAGTACTACTGATGTAGCTCATGTTCGAGTACTATTGACATAGCTCATGTGAGAGTCCTACCGATGTAGCTCATGTGTGAGTGCTGCCAATGTAGCTGATGTTTGAGTGCTACTACCAATTAGTGTAGCTGATGTTTGAGTGCTACCAACGTAGCTGATGTGAGTGCTACTGACGTAGCTGATGTTTGAGTGCTACCGACGTAGCTGATGTTTGAGTGCTACTGAAGTAGCTGATGTTTGAGTGCTACCGACGTAGCTGATGTTTGAGTGCTACTGACGTAGCTGGTGTTTGAGTGCTACCGACGCAGCTGATGTTTGAGTGCTACTGACGTAGCTGATGTTTGAGTGCTACCGACGTAGCTGATGTTTGAGTGTTACCGATGTAGCTGATGCGAGTGCTACTGAACGACGTAGCTGATGTTTGAGTGCTACCGACGTAGCTGATGTTTGAGTGTTACCGATGTAGCTGATGCGAGTGCTACCAACGTAGCTGATGTGAGTGCTACCGACGTAGCTGATGTTTGAGTGCTACCGACGTAGCTGATGTTTGAGTGCTACTGATGTGAGTGCTACTGAAGTAGCTGATGTTTGAGTGCTACTGATGTGAGTGCTACTGAAGTAGCTGATGTGAGTGCTACCGACGTAGCTGATGTGAGTGCTACCGACGTAGCTGATGTGAGTGCTACCGACGTAGCTGATGTGAGTGCTACCGACGTAGCTGATGTGAGTGCTACCGACGTAGCTGATGTGAGTGCTACCGACGTAGCTGATGTGAGTGCTACCGACGTAGCTGATGTGAGTGCTACCGACGTAGCTGATGTGAGTGCTACCGACGTGGCTGATGTGAGTGCTACCGACGTGGCTGATGTGAGTGCTACCGACGTGGCTGATGTGAGTGCTACCGACGTAGCTGATGTGAGTGCTACCGAAGTAGCTGATGTGACTGCTACTGACGTAGCTGATGTTTGAGTGCTACTGATGTAGCTGCCAATCCACCTGTCCCCAACTGAACCAGGCCTAGCTATCATTCCCCTTTTCCCTCCCTCCTAGGGGCTATACTTTAAAATGTGGGATCCAACCAGCTTAATTTGCGGTCAACCAATCCATAAATTCCTTTCAAAAGAAAATTCCAGCAACCTTATCCTAAAAAGGCCAGGTACCCTCTACGCCTACCTCCAGGATGTACTATATTTCACTCCCTTCCTGTGTGAAGGGAGGAGAATGAGTATAAAATCGATGACTGGTTAGTGGGGACTTCCGGTGGTAGGTGATAACTCACTCGGCGAGACGATACTGGAGCATTTACCGATACAATCAGTTGTGATCTGTGTGTGCCACCGCGGCTAGAGCACTATTGATCAAACTAGTGCCGGAAACTTTCTTGAGAATCTTCCTGGTCACATTCTGACGGCTATCACTGTGGTTCGCGGGGTAAAAGTAGAAGTTGATACCCTATTATTCATCACGATATCATTCCGTTTGAGGTAGAGATGAAATATCATTGCTCTCCGTCTCGCACTTTTACGCACGACGAGTTGAAGTTCGATCACACGAGCCAACAAATGGCGCCTTCTGCATCACGTGCGTAACTGGCTGGAGGCATGCGTGATTCTTTTAGTGCTAACCACAGTTAAGCTATTAACTTCCATTAATAACTGTCACTTGGTTGCTAGGAGATAGTATACATTGTTACAACCCAAAGGAGTGACCACAAATTTACCATTACCAACCCTCTGGTGTATAATACTGTAACCACATGATTATAAAACAGCTGCATCAAGAAATGTGAAACAATAACAATATAAGGTCGTTCTGCAATATGTGGCCAAATCTTCCACGTCCAGTCAATTTAGGCAAGAGCAACTGTCGATTTGTCAGGACATTGTAGCAGAACAACAGAAATAATCATAAGCTCTGCTATATGGTAGTCATGGTAGTTTAAACAGAAATTCTGTAGTCTAGTGAATCACCACTGAACCCAGATCAAAACTTCACCTTTATAAGTGTAGATTAAAGAAATCCAACCAAGAATGACAGGACAGTGCCAGAAAACAGTCAAGAGAACTATTATGTAGGTGTGTATGATACCTGAAGGCAAGGCAAATAATAAAGTACCATGTATGCCATATGCATCCCATGGGTCACTAAAAATTAAACCTTCTCAGTACGCACTGCTCTCTTCCAGCTAACAAATTAAAACGTCTAGTGCTTTTGATCACATTTTATGCCATGGGGATACCATGACAACCTCCTCTGGATGCTTTTTCTCTGTATAAAGACTTGCTTGAACAGTACTAACTTATGAAGGTTAGGTTTAATGTTTAGTCTTGAGAGTATAGAGTCAGTAGGTCGGCATACAATATTAACAGGAATCAGGACAAAATGAGTACAAAAATAACAAATGCAATCAAGGAGCATGTGCATGGTCTCAATGAAATAGCAACTTGTTTACAGCTATAGTGTTTTTGAGCTAGGTTTTGAGCAGATATTTGCAGGTATCATTGGAAGAATGTGAGACTTGTGAATTCATAGATATTTAAGCTACTTAAGAGAAAAATAATGTGGTTCAGTCAGGCTTTTGAAATGACTAGTTAAGTCGATGTGCCCTTACAATTAACCTAGCTAGCTGCTGTATAAGTGAAAATAAGTGCCATTATACGTAAGTGATTGGATAGGTTACATCATTGCAAGTATATGTTTAAGCCAAGTGCAGCTGCTACCACCTGCTATAAAGCTATACTAGGAGGCATACATTATGTTATGCACAGTGGTAAGAACATGTCAATTGATTTGTAATAAATTAAAGAAGCACACAATTTAAAAATCAATTAGGTAAAGTTGTCATGGAAGTGACCTTTAAATTTGTGGTCACCCGCGATGGACATTTCAGCACGAGACTACTGTAGGCCGTTCCCAGTAAAATCAGTGATTTTAGGATCTAGCTATGATTTAGTAGTCACATAATCTATCATGCTACAACCTGGTCCGATAACTTAACCGGACGGCGAGCTCGGCACAGAATCGAACTTCCCTCTACACAACTGAGTCACTTTCGGCATAATTTAACCTATGCTTTCTGTTATAATTACAACATGATACGCTAAAATCTCAACTAAGTGTAATAGTAACTATGGCTTACCTGTCCGGGCGTTTGGTAGAGAAGGGAAAAATTGCACTTGTTTATCAGTGGATTCCACCAATTCATATTCACGCAACAGTGGCTCACTCAATATATTCTCTACCCCACTGACCGTCTGGATTGTGTTAAGAGATAAGGCTGGTTGCTGATCCTTTATTATTTCTTCATCCATATCTCACTCCTCCTTCAACGACGGCTGGGTACGGTGGCTGATCTTGAACGTGTTTGTGGCAGTCACGCGACTATAATATGGGCGGGGCTCACAGTTGTTTTGTTTAACATGGAGGAACCCCAAACGCGGCAACAGCGAGATGATCTAACCTTTCGGTCTAGATGCGTAGCCAGGATTTTCTTGAAGGGGGTTCGGTTTGAAATTTTACTTATGGGCGACTTTGATTTTCCTAGTATTGTGTGGTCATGGTCTACTAAACCCTAATCCAACTTATGGCAGTGAACTTAATAATGCATTTCTTGAGACCATGAATGATGCTAGTTTAGAGCAGTATATACATAATAATTATTAATTTTGTTTATGGATGTACAGGCATAAGCCTTTATCCTTAAAATACAAATACAAATACAAATAAATATATATACGTCACTGAATCCACCCGCCAGAACAACATATTAGACTTGGTCTTATCTAACAATAACAATATTCACAATTTAAATGTAGTTCCGGGAATCTCTGATCATGATGCTATTCAGTTTCAACTCTCAATAACACATAAATCAACCATACACAAGCCTCTACACAAGGTAGCACTATACCATAAATGTGATCTAGTTAATATTAAAAGGGACCAATGGGATTTTGCGAACTATTTCCCACAAAGTGACTCAACCTCTAAATCTGTTGATACAATGTGGTTAGAATTTAAAGACGCTATTCATGAATGCATAGACAAACATGTACCACATAGAACAGTTTGATCCAACAAGAGTCTAACTTGGATTAGCCATGAGATTAAAAAGGATATGAAAACTAGAAAACTTCTATATAATGCTGCTAAGAGGAATAATAGACAAGATGACTGGGATACTTATAAAACAATGAAGATTTAATTAATGTGAAGTTAAAGATGCCCACAATAATTACTATGGAAGACTATTTGACAACTCCTTTGGTGGGAACAAAAGACAATTCTGGAAGTATATAAAAGTGAAAAGAAAAGACACTAATGCAATCTCCACCTTCATGATTGATGGGTCTCCCCACAGATACCTTAAGGAAGACCAAAGCACTCAACAAACATTTTTACCTATGAAGATGTCGACAATATTCCAACAATGGCGACATTCTGATAATGGAAATTCATTTCCCATCATGTTTGATATCACATTCTCCTTAAATGGAATACAGCAAACGCTCTGCAATCTTCAAGTAAATAAAGCAAGTGGTCCTGATCGTATTCCTCCCTATATTCTTAAAAACTGTGCTGAAGAAATCTCTCCAGTGCTAAAAGTGATATTCACCAAATCATTCACCTTTACCTAAAGACTGGCTTACAACTAACATATGTCCAGTTCACAAAAAAGGAAGACATGATGATGCTTCTAACGCTAGGCCCATCTCTCTGACATCTATTTGCTCCAAAGTCCTTGAGCACATCATAATCACAACATCATGAATCACTTAAACAGCAACACAAAGAATCTACATGGGTTCTGAGCAAATCATTCCTGTGTCACCAGTTACTAACACTAACAGAAGACATATCATATGCCCTCAATCACCGGAAGCAAATGGCTTCTCGACTTTGCTAAAGTTTTCGATACTGTTCCCCATCAACAACTCCTTACCAAACTTCATTTTTATGGAATTTATAATGACACTTATAACTGGATTAAGGCATGGTTGTCCAACTGCACTCAGCAAGTCCTTCTTGATGGTATAACATCTAGTTCAGTAGCTGTAACATCTGGTGTCCCTCAGGGCACAGTCCTTTATCCTCTTATGTTCCTGTTGCACATAAATGACATCACCACCAACATAAAGTTGCCTTTACAAATATTTGCAGATGACTGTTTGTACAGAGTTATTAACTCTCCAGAAGACACCATCATATCTCCAACAAGACCTCAATCAAATCTCAGATTGGGTCAAAATATGGCAGCTTAGACTAAATGTTACAAAATGTGCACTAATTCGATGTAGCAGATTCCTAACACCAATAGTTCACCACTATACACTTAATAATTCTCTTCTAAAAGAAACTGACCAGCATCTCTACCTGGGGATCACGTTGAATAAGACATTGTCATGGTCGTCGCACATATCAAACATAGCTAAGAAACCATCTAATGCTTTAAATTTTATAAGCGTAATCTGAGTGATTGTTCAATAGAAATAAAAACACAAGCATATCTTACCATGGTAAGACCCCCAAATGGAGTTTGCCTCAGTTGTTTGGGACCCGTTATAATGTTGATGTAAACAAATTGGAAAAAATCCAGCATAGAGCAGCCAGGTGGGTCATCAGTGATTACAACATAACTAGCTCCATGACACAAATATTAAATCAACTCTCTTGGCCTACCCAACGGACACAACGAAAGTTATCTAGACTGCAACTGCTCCACAAAATTCTCCATCAAGACATATCCCTATCAATTCTCCCATATTATCAATCTGTAGAGACAAACAAGACACTATCCTCCCTTGCATTTTATCCTGCCCACACCATCAACAAAATCTTATCAACAAACATTTTACTCAAGATCAATCAAAGAATGGAATGAACTGCCTGTATTTATTATAGAGATGACAAATTATGATGAGTTTACAACTAACTTGATATCACACTTTACAAACAATCAACACCACACTTGTTAGTATATTATTGTACCTAAGACTGTGACTCCCTTTTTTTCCTGGGCACACCAGCTGTGCTAACTGCCCAGTGATCATAAATAAATAAATAAAGTCTTTAGGGGAAGGCCTGGGTGCCTTGCTCTAGAACACACTTAAACGAAAATGATGCATACACAAAATGTGCCCTTAGGCAGTAACATTAAAATTAAAGGTGCTGTTTGTGCATCTAGCTAGCTAAATCCTACACACTGCTGTTTATCCAGCTTATAAACCTGTAGCTAATACTAACAATCTTCACTTCCAGACAACATACTGCCGACAGCCAGCTTAAATTTCTCTAGCACACGGAAGCCCTACACAATCGAAGTCCCTTAGTTGGTACTACTTTCTTCCAGGTATACATTACTCTTGGCCAGTCCTCCTGTTGATGGTCAGTAACTTCAGACTCATTATTATTAATACTTTACAATACTTTCTTTGTCACCTTAGTTCTTCTCTTAGAGCCTTATTTACCTTTCGTTTCTTCAGAGTAAGATTGGGTGATACATAAACCTTTTTCCATCCTGTACCTTTTCTCAACTCAGTGGCTACTTCGAGATAGATATGGTCAGTAAGACAACAGTAGAACACTATACTGCCTCCCATACCCATACCTTCAGTGGTTGCGGACACTAGGGAAGCCTGCTCAACTTCTCCAACATCCTGATGGTCACCATAACAATTCTCTTTTCTTCTGCAATTCATGGCATCGGGGATTGTTGTGGTGGTGGTGCATTTGGGTAGAATACCTTTTATATTAAAAAGGGACTTTGGTGCTGCCCCTAAAATCACCCGGTATGAATGTCTGCATCTTGATGGTTGACCATTTACACTGCTCACTATCCAATGTGGCTAATAGTACTTGAGATCTGTAATGAGTAACCTACAGGGTTCCCAAACCTTAAGAATATGACCCAAATACATTAACTCAGATTCTAATATTGTACACAATTTTTGAGGTCTTGAGAAAGAGATTTCTCTGGCACATTACAAAGTATGATAATTACTCCATCCATATATTATTCTTCAATGACTTTGCAGTAGTATAATATCCTTCAAAGTTTTAGGGAGTATCCACAACATCCATTTGCTTTGACTGTAATGATTAACTTTTCAACAGATCAAGCCTTTCTACACTGGTTGTCCATCATATCCTTTAGGGGATTTGACAATTCCTTGCACAATAGTGTATATTGGAAAATTCAGTGCTTGCTTGAATTGAACCAGCAGCATTTCTAGTAGGACGTTTAATAAGCTCATCAATTAAACACCTGTGTCACAAGGTTAGCAGACCTCAGTAAATACTATTCATCCCTCCAATTGCATCCCAAGATCTCATCAGAGATGTCATAACACTTAGAATACCACGGGAAGTAACATTCACACTGTATTCCACTTGCAAGAATCTCCACATTAGTTGAGTGGCTAGGCCGTAAGGCCGGACTACTGAGGGAAATACACAAATGAAAGACTCTCATAAAACTTTTTTGAAATTTTCACCTTGGATTTAGGCATTTCACTCATTCTAAATACTGCTCAGCTATAGTCATACAATAATCAACACCCAGGTATTAGCTATAGTGATCTAATAGCAGTTTGTAAAATGTTGGCTAGCGATGTATAGCTAGACTAAAACATAACAGAAGCTTTCCAACATACTCAAACAGTGACAAAAAAAAATTAACTTAACCTTGAGACCAGGGGGAAGGACACATAGTGGTTGAAGTAAGTACAAAGTTTTGTGCTGTAAATTACCATGATTGATGGCTTGCATGACATAATCCCATTAAAGAGGAAAACTGTAGGGATTCTGATTAACTAGTGGGGTCTGGGGCAAACTCCATCAGGTGAAAATTTTGAAATGTACGTGTGCCACAATTGAATCTGGAAGCAATTTTAGAAAAATGATTGAGATTTGGAAGAAAATAGCAAGCTGAAGAAAAATTTTTGAAAATGGCTTGGACCTCTAGTCAAATCCCTCTAGTACATTATACAAGAGTTAAGATGTAAAACACATAGGTAACATTTCGAGTTCATACTTTTCTGTGGTGCAGCTGACAACTTTTGTCTCAAGTTTTATAATTGCCCAATCACCAATACCAACTAGTGTTGCACCAATATGAGGTTTTGTGTTTTGTATATTGGTACTGGATCAGCACCATGATGAAAAAAAGCAGCAGATATAGGTATGTGTATGCATTTAGAAACACATGCTGATGTGCACCAAATGATGTTTACAATTGTTTTCCTGCATTACAACATTGTTACTACTGTTTCAGTGTACAGTCAGCTGTTGTAGTAATGCTACCACTATAAAAAAGGTCAATTGGTCCTTCCAAAAACTAATTTTTAGTAAAAATTGCTCCAAAATAGACATGTTGTGCTATATTGGATCAACTACGTTTATCGGTTTGAAAATATTATCCAATATCGGTTATCGGAATATTGGCAGCCAATATATGGTTTTCCAATAACCGATCCAATCATCAGTGCAACACTATTTTCAACTAGCCAAAGTCATTTACAACTCGCTTATTGGCCACAACTAGCCTCCTTTTTTAGCCCCCATAAATAACTCCAACTCACAATTAACTGTACTGCCACCAGCACTGGTTAATACTGCAATAATATTTTTTATAACATTTATGGTAATAAAACTTGTACAAGTTAAAAAAATAATTCTGAACAACTTAAAAAAGCTGTATATTAGTCAAAATAAAAGACTACATGTCTAAATAAAATTCATATTTACACTCAATCAAATACATACACAATAAACCCAGTGATCTTGTCCTTCAATCGTTGTAATAATCCAAGTGAAGATTTAGTCGGTAATTGATTATAACTATAATTAGGAGATTTTTCAATTTTAACATCATCTGCAATCCATTGCTAAATTAAGAAAAGAAGATGAATACACTATTTGACACAAGATTAGGCCCATATACCTACTAAATTCAACCATTAATTTTTCTTATGTCTATGCCACTATTTTTGGTGATATACACTAGATCCATAGGAAGTAGGACATGTGTTGCATGTTGCCTGCAGTTTCTATTTTGGCATTTCTCATGTGTCTCAAATATCATGAAATCCGTTGTGGTTTAGAAAAGTTGAGAATGCATACTTTGCCTTCAAAGAGCTCAAGAAACACAAATGCAGGAGCTCATACAAAACAAAAGTTCATAACCTTGAAATTAAGCAATATTTTAATGTCTACTAACTAGTACTGAGCTCAAGTACAGTATAATTATAATCATATGAAATACCAAGTAGAAATATGAATTGTATATAACACATGCCCCACCTCCACTTAGCTATGATGGTTGTAGTAATGTGGGCTACCATCATGTTAACAATACTGCTGCTTGCAACAACATGTAGTCTCTGCAAATTGTTATTGCATTAATAGCTCTAGAAATATGCGGCTATCTACAAGTTCAAGCAGTGGTATACTTTTGTTTTTCTGCCCACAACTTGTCTCTTTCTGTGTGTGCACCCTTTACAAACAACTCTTTTAGCCTAGAATCTAAATCACACGATACAGTAGGTAATAGGACAGAAGAGCAGTATAGATATTGCTAGATTGGCTAGGGTAGGATCAACATGATGTATGATACTTTATTCAATGTGTGAATAAAATGTGCAACATGCAGTTCAGTTATTAGTAATATTGTTACATTGTGTTGCACCCTGGTACTATTGGAAGGAGTCATCATAGCTTCTATGAATAATTGGAACAGTTTTCTCAAAAGTACAGCACTACATATTGTACATGTTTATTACTAGTTCATTCATAAATCACCTAGCTCCCATTGTTATAGTATGGCAGTATCCTAACATACACATAGTGTTGTTTTAGTACAGCAACTTCATTTTACTATAGTTCTAGTTCTAGTACCCATAGTCAACTACAGTTTTAGTTAATTTCAGTTCTAGTACAATAGTTTTAGTTAGTTTTAGTTCTGGTACCCCAATTCCACCATATTTTTAGTTAGTATTAGTTCTAGTACTGTAGGATATTGTTCTTTAAATTCTTTACCACCAATCAAACCATCAGTGCTTTTCACAGTACACACACTTTTGTCTTTGATCTTATCATATGTGAAATTGTTCCACACTATACTTGACTTGGGTCTTCCACCTGGTCCAGCACAACTTCCACTTGCCATTGTACACAAATGGCAAAAGTTCTAATATAACTGAGCTTAAATAGCATAAAGAATGCGAAATCCGCAGAATTAATGCTAAATGATTTTTATGGTAGCACTTGCAGGCATCGTCATCTTCAAAGAAAGTACTAAGTGGTTATAGTGTACAATGCTCTTTTATGTAGGATTGCTTGAGAAACTTCTAGTTCTTGAACTAAAAGTTTCAAAGATTTTGGTTTAGTTCTAGTTCTCGAACCAAAAGTTGAAATTATTTTAGTTTACCTACACAGTAGGTGAGAAAGAAATCGGACACAAAGGTACGTCCATGATACGTGCATTGTAGTTGCTGCGGTTGGCAAAAAGGCATGTCTAGGGCTGAAATGATGTCAAATAATGAAGAAATCAACCCATAGCCTAATTCATAGTTGGATGGAGACATCAGTCAGTTACCAGAAAATTCAGTTAAATCATAGAAGGGTTTGGGGTTGCTCTGAAGACATTTATGGTCTTGGTTATGCCTAGCCAATACTGCCAAGCTGTTATGAAGGAAAAGTGAGGCTGGTTTTTGAGTGATATTCTTGGGTAAGAAAGCCGTAATGGTATAGTCATGGGCAAACTTGAATATCTATCAATACACTGTACTTTATTCAGCTTGAGAAGTTTAACGTAAACATGAAGCCCTTCACATTTGTGACCGGAAAAGGTACCATTTCCACACATTTTACATGCCAGCAAACAAAATAATGTAACACTTGAGCCCATGCACTGATTAACTTTCAAAATGCAGCTAGATACTTTAGCTGTACTCAAGGAAAATTTCAGGCAATTACAGTACGCGTCAAAATAAAGTTAACATAGCCGTAGCCGTACTACAGTCGGCTATGGCTACGGTCGGCTACATACTACAGTTGGCTACGGTACTACAGTCGGCTACGCTATGTACTACAGTCAGTAGGAGGGAGTAGGTCTCGAGATAACTCTGTGGCACCAGAAGTAGAGTCCGACAATGAGTCCCCTGAACCTCTCCCTGAGCATATGTCTAGGGTGACTGATAGTGAGGTTAGTAGGAGACTGTTTTATCACCACTTGAGTTGTTAATATTTCCAGACGTATTCTATCAATTTGTACATGAAAAGTGAAGGTGTCATAAAGAAACTCCGTGGTTTTTCAGACTTTGTTACAGTAGAAGAACTATCAAAACAAGTAGGCTGAAGTCGCCCAACAGTAATATCCAGTTGGGCTATTATGAACCTGGATATGGTATCGAGGGGGAAAAGGTTTCTTAATGATGACGACGATGTATTAGAAATGAAACAAGTCCATGAAAGAAAAAAAAATCTTACTGTGGTGCTATGATCCATTCTTTCCTAATTCTAAGGCTAGCAAAAGACCACATGATGGTGATGGTACTGCTGAACCAAGTGCAAAGGCAGGTAGATCAAGACT
Source organism: Dysidea avara (assembly GCF_963678975.1). Taxonomy (NCBI): domain Eukaryota; kingdom Metazoa; phylum Porifera; class Demospongiae; order Dictyoceratida; family Dysideidae; genus Dysidea; species Dysidea avara. The sequence goes on from NC_089284.1 coordinate 197,122, forward strand.
CGAAAATGCCCTTCAGAAGAAAATGAGTAAAGTTGAAGAAGTGTTTGACTCCTTGCCTGGGCGAACATGGTGCAAATGGAAAAGCACCAATCTCTAGATGAGCCTCCTGCAGGTAGATTTTTCAATACTAAAGTTGCTGATAAGGAGAACAGGTCTGGTAGTGAGGTACAGTCTGTTAAACGTGTTTCAGACCAGGAGATACTGTCTCCAGCAAAGAGAGTACTCCTAACGAAGCCAGTGTGTTGAACAACTAAAAAAGTGGCATCGATTGATGGAGAGCGGGACCATATCGAAGGAACAATACGACGAACTGCAAGGCAAGCTGTTTGATAACATCAAAAAATATTAATAGTCAGTCACATAGATACTAACACATTGATTACATATAACCACAACTTTAAATCCAGTGTTTACATTGTGTTGGTGTGATATTGTCAAATGCAGATTTAATGATGTCTAATAGTTGTCAGCAGCTTGGATAATTTCTTCATGTTCTTGAATAACTTTTTTTTTAACATAACTAAAAGTAAGTTCAATAGGGTAATAATCTGGGCTATGGGGAAGAAAGAAAATTACAAATATTCCACTTCATTGAGTACATCTAACACCTCTTCATTGTAGTGTATGGAACAGTTATCCATAATTAAAACCGAATTGTCATTTGCTCCATTGTATGGCTTCACATTTGGAATGAGGGTGCCTTGAAAAAATCTAAACTTCATCACCTTGTACAGTTTCAGTGAATGGATCAAAACTCACTAATCCAGTGCAAGAAATAGCAGCAACAGTTGATATCCTATCTCCCCTTGAAAGTTGGAGTATTGATTGTGGTGTTGTACCTTGTACTGCATATCCATACCTTCTAATTGAATCATGCTTATCTTTTCCAGTTTCATCAACAACCACAAACATGTTCACATTGTACATCAATATTTCAGCCACATAATCACCTCCAAACTTTGCATTTCTTAGTGTAGCAATACATAGTATTTTTTTCCTGGTCAGACCATTCTTGTGGATTATTCTGCAAATTGTAGACAGAGAAACTTTTCTACCTGTGCATTCATACACTTCAAGTACTATTTCTTTCAAGTAGTAATTTTTGTTTTCAAACACAGTAGATACAGTGTAATACAGCTTTCATCGACAATAAATCCTGCATGCTCTTTTACTTTTGGGTCCACATTTCCTGTTTGTTCAAATAGAGTGCATATTCTTTGGATTGTAACTAAAGAAGTATTCAAGTTGCTGGCTATTGTACAAATATCCAGGTCTAATGCAATTCTCTGCCATACTATTTGCCATTTCAGATCATGAGAGTAAGGAGTACACCTACAATATTCACAAAAAATACATTCACTACGATATTTTACAGTGCAAATACAACTATCGTGTGCATTATAAGCATGCACGCCTACTACGTATTGACGTAATAGTTTGTAATGCAGCACGGAAGTTTTCAATGGACATGAAATTGACAGTACTACACAGTAATAAACTTTGTACTACTACTACGCCTAACTACAATAGGTATTATGATGCATAAATTCTGTCCCTATATAGCCGCTAGCTGTTCTAATTTATATTGTACTATAACTATGTACTGAGATAACATTATTACCTTTTCCATTCTGTAGGAAGACTGAGAAGTTTATCTGGAGGCAGCTATAGCTACGTGCATAGCCGGTGGCAGTATACTGGGACAAGTGTTATGGCGTTAGGACTCTACATCAGTTGAGGCAACTTCTCACGGCTTCAGTTCAGGACACCTAGCTCTGATTAGTGTTCTACGTTTTAATATAGTCACGTATTGCTGCCTTTTACATTTCAGATTGATCATGCAGTGAAGGTGTTGGGGCATTAACTATTTTCTACAAAGTGTGATTAAAGTGAACTACAACACTGGGGAGATTAGCTATAAGCTAATTAGCAATAAATGTTTTTCTTTTCAATATCTTGCTGTAACCATCATAAAATTCTTATTACACTCAGTTTATACAACAGCCATAGCTTACCCGTGTTGTAGTTTCCTGGCGACATCACTGGGTACAAGCTGTCCTTGTTACTGTTTACTTTGCTTGTACCAATACTGGGACTTTCCCAGGGAGCTCCCCGTGACTGACTGTATGCTTGTCAGTTAATTGCACATACTGCAATTTGTAGCAACTTATGCTTGTATAAACAAGCCCCTACGTAGCTACAATTCAGCCAAGTATGCAGTGTGGATTGTATGATGATGAAGACTCAGGAGGACTCAACTATGGACTGTACAATGATGTATATAATGACAAGGCCTTCCAGTAGTTCATCTCGATCACAAGGACTCCGCAGTGGCCTACTGACCCCACTACGTACTGCCATGTTATCACCGTGCATGTCTTGAACTTAATTCTTCTGAGTACTCGTTTAAAAAACTTTATAGCGTGTACCCTATTTATTCCAAAAATGGCAATATCTACAGTATATCTGACTGTAGACTGAATAGTGTCCTAGAATTAATTGTAGCTCTAGGCCTTTGTCTATTTTACTTTTATTCATTTACTTACTAGTATTGGCACCTACCTTAAGTGCAGGACCATTTTACATTTTCACACTAGCAAGCCTAATAATGTGAACATGGGATTAACTAAACAGCAGAATTGTATGTCATTAAGCTAAACCAATAGTTATCAAGACATGTGCAAATTATGTGGTACTGTCCTATCTAAAGGTGTACCGATAATCGGATCGGCTACAATATCGGCTGTCGATATTGGTAAATTTAGCCATATCGGGTATCGGAAATAAGCGTATAATTGTACAGATAAACCCGATATGAAGGCGCATGCGTATATAGCACATCTTCTATTTAATGCGTATAGCACGTTATAGCATGAATAAACAAGTGAAGCATGGCTTCATCGCCTGAGTCACGAGATAACTCACTTTCGCCGGAACCACCTGATTAGACATCGTCGTTAAGTCTAACATCATCATTAGGTGAATCATCACAGTCGGGGTCAGTCGTCACGGCTCCGGCCACTCCGCCCTGTCTGGAGATCTCCAGTGTGGGCTTTCTTTGTTATTTCAGAAGATTCCAAGTATGCTAGGTGTAACAAATGCTTAGAACTGGTTGCTCGTGGTGGTAATAATGCAAAGTCTTACAACACCAGTAATCTTGTTCATCATTTAAGGTCGCATCACTCGAGAGAATATGCCCAACTAACAGACATGAAGAAAGACAAAGAGAAAGAAAGGGATGCTGCGATAAAAGAAAGAGCTAAAGCTAGTGGTATTGCTGGTTTGGGCCAACTTACCTTACAAAAGACAGAAGATTGCTCTAAACCATGGGATATCAACCACCCAAGGGCTAAACAGCTACACAAAAAACTAGGGGAGATGATTGCACTGGATAACCAGCCAATTTCAATGGTGGAAGATACCGGTTTTGTGAGGTTTGTTGAAACATTACAACCCCAATACAAAATCCCAAGCAGAAAGTATTTTGCAGAAACTATTATTCCCAGTATTCTGGCTGACATGAAAACTGGGGTAGAAAAGAAACTTTATCCTGAATCAGATAACTTTGCTAGATATTACAGCTTTACAACTGACATTTGGAGTTGTAGCATAGCAGGTGAATCTTTATTGAGCTTGACAGCTCATTGGATATCAGCAGATTTTGAAAAGGTATCGGCTGTTCTCCATGTTTTGACTTTGGAGGGTTCCCACACAGGAGTTTATATCTGTGAAAAGTTTAAAGAAATGTTATCAAATTGGAATATAAACAAAGAACATGTTCATCTTGTTCTGCGTGATAACGCATCAAATATGGAGAAGGCTATGAGAGATGCAGACCTTAACAGCTATGGCTGTTTTGCTCATACCCTTCAATTAGTTGTGAAAGATGGAGTGATTAGTCAAAGAGCTGTCAGTGATCTATTAGCTGTTTGTCGCACTATCGTGGGGCATTTCAAACGTTCCACTATCGCATATGACAAGTTGAAAGCAATTCAGCAAAGGCTTGATCTGCCACAGCATCACTTGAAACAAGATGAACCCACACGCTGGAATACCTCATTGTATATGTTGGAGTTCATCATAGAGCAAAAGGTTGCTCTAGCCGCTTATGGTGTAGATGGTTCCATTCCTCTCTTGACAGCATCACAGTTAGACACAGCTAACAAAGTGGTGAAAGTTTTAAAGCCTGTTGAAGAAATTACAAAATGTATTTCTAAAGATGAAGCTACTATCTCACTTATTATACCATTGGTATGTGCTTTGCAGAAAACTTTAAAAGAACACGATGATGACAGTGGTGTGCGTAGAATGAAGGCAGAAATGCTTAACTCTTTGCAAAGACGATATAGCGATATTGAAACAACAGATTGTCTTGCATTAGCCACCATCATAGATTCAAGGATAAATCTTTCAGTTCCTCATATCAAGACGTTAAGGCTTTGTTGCAGGAGAAGTACAAAGAGTGGTATGAACTAGTTCAAGAACCTCTAAGTCTAGAGCCTCCTACTGCTAAAAGAGTTGCTGTAGATACTGCTAAAGAAAGTAGGCTTTGGGGATGCTTGTCTGAAATTCTTTCCAAAGCTAGTAACCCCACTGATGTTGCCAGTGATAGTTCAGAGAACGAAGTTGATCAATACCTTTGTGAGCCACTGTTGGATTTTAAAACTGGTAATCCACTTAAGTGGTGGAAATGCCACCACCAACGCTTTCCTGTGTTAGCAAAAATAGCCCAGAGGTATTTAAGTGCACCACCTACAAGCGTGCCTTCTGAACGGCTATTTTCTGGTGCTGGATTGGTTTACAATGATAGAAGGAGTAGATTAAATCCCAATATGGCAGAATCATTATTACTTATTCGATACAACCTACCACTTGTTCAAAGATTCGGTAGCATTTAGTTCATCAATTGACATGACTTGGGCATTCACTTGAATCACTTACAGACATTATAATTTTTTTATTGCTTTGATTTTTGTATATGCCATCTTATACAGTGTAAAATGCATAATATAAGAAGTTGTTCATCAGTATGTCAACGCTCATCATATGTGTACTTGATATATCGGATCGGATGATGTTTATCGGCTTAATCTGTAAAATATACATCGGTCATCGAGACAGTAAAAAATCCTACATCGGTACACCTTTAGTCCTATCATGCAGGCACTGTAATATCGTGGTCAACAAAGAGTATTATAGCAGTAGCTATTCTGCAAGCAAAGGTTTGAGCATAATACACAGGTACACACTTCCTCGCTATAATTTAGGCATTGTATAACATCACAAAGAATTGGAGTTACAAAAAGAAGTCACTTGCTGTGCACTAGACAAACAGACAAACCAATTGGCCTGCCCTATACCTATATTCATGGTACCTGCCCTACGTGCAGGACCATTTCATATTAACCACAGTAATATGAATCAGTGCTTTAGGAATAAAGCATTAAAGAGCATTGTCATTATTATTTACAGGAAATAAAAAGAAGGCTGAAGCCTGTAAAGTTATGATACAACTATGATTGTATTATAAAAAATATTTCAAAGAAAACTATCGAATCTTGAAAGCACTTAAGGTGGGTGCAGTGACCAGTTCAGTAGGGAGCTCATTCCAGGAATTTACAATCTGTTGACTAAATGAGTGAGCTTGTACATCATGAGATATATGTTGCTTAAATATCTTGAAGGGGTGGCCTCTGGTGGTATTATAAGTTGGAGAAGAGAAAAATTTATTTACATCTAGATCATAATTGTGATGAAAGATATTATAAACTGTGATCATGTCTCCTCGCAAACGTCTATACTGTAAACCGAGTGCTTTTAATCTCTGCTGGTAAGTAAGATATCTTATACATGGAACCAGTTTTGTGGCCCTCCTTTGAATACGTTCAATTTTATCCTGATCATGTCCTAAACTGAGTAGTATGCATGGTGATTATCGTAAATGCCATCATACAAGCCTAATAGTTAAAGTGATGTGAACATGGAGTTAATTAAACAGTAGATGTAAGCTAAACCAATAATTATCAAGACATGTGCAAATTGTGCTATCCTATCATGCAGGCACTGTAATAATGTGGTCAACAGTATTTGAAGCAGGTGTAGCTAACTGCAAGCAACTGAAAGTTTGAGCAAAATTAACTTAATACACAAGTACACATCACAAAGAATTGGAGTTATAAAGAGAAGACACTTACTCTAATAGAACATATGGGACAATCACACAGACAAACAAACATGCATACCCAATTGGCTTGCCCATGCCTACCCTATACCTATCAAATGTGCTACTGTAGACTATAACTTTTCCAACAGTCCATATGTGCTGTATGTAGCAGGATGCTATGAACTTACTATGAAAAAAAAGTTGGAGTTAGAAAAAGTATGCACCAAAAAGGTGCATAAAACGAAAAAGTTTTTGTCACCGGCAGGATTCGAACCCACACCCTACACAACACAGTGACCACAGGGAGGTGCTTTACCAGCTGAGTTGTTTATCGTGTGGTTAGCAATGGAATGCAGCTGAAGCTTTCTCTACATCATGGCCTTCAACATGCTGTAGTGGACAAAGGAATGTACGTAGAAGCTTGCAATAAACTTTGCAACATAGTCAGATGGTGGGAGTTTCATTTCATGTGTGAGTCATGTTGATATGTGCACAAATTGTTGAGTAATCATCGTCAATAGTTGATATATGAAAAAGTGTGTCATGAAAAGGTAGAAGAGGGAAAAAAAGTTGTTATGGGCTGGAATCAAACCCTGGACCTTTGGGTTAAAAGTTTTATGTGCTAACGCTTTGGCTGTTTGTTCGTGGTTTAGACAGGAATGTGGCACAAGTTTTCTGCTACACCAATGCCTTCAATGCTTTATAGAGAACTAACAGAAGCAGGTAGCAATTTGTAACAACAAACTTGGAGTTACCAGATGATGAGCACACTTAGTTTGTCAAAGTCCCGTCTCGATACGTGCTTTGCTTGTCGAGTTAGCGGCATTGAAGACAGATGGATAGACAGACAGACAGCTTTATATATATATATATATAGATTTATTTATTAAGACCTTACAGTACAAGTGCTGTTTTACAAGCTGTATGTGTGCTGAGCTCAGTGCTGAGCTATAACCTCACTGTGCTAACTAGCCAAGTAAGTGTATATAATTATGCAACTTATGTATGTAAGCAGCAAGCTAACTACAACAAAATATTGCAACATGGAGCAAGTTTATTAATTAATTAATTATAATCGTTAATTATATAAAAGTTTATAAAACGTGTGTTATCAGCAAAAATAGTGATTGCTTGAGGATTCCCGAAGGGATTCAGCTTGAAGACACCTGTGTAACAAACACATAACACACACACATTAGTTTATACTTACTCTGAAATTGTGGCTAGTAGCTCATACAAGAACATCTGATAGTTTCTGATGTCCTGCCGTAGCCGGAGTTAGTGCCAAGTGAAGATCGCCAAACACCCGTGTAGGGAGAAACAATATAGTGTAGCAAGAATAGAGTAACTAGCTACATAGCTAAACATACAATAATCAGCTAGCTAATTGCTTCCTACCCATCAAAAACATGTCGTAGCATGATTGTAGTTTCCATCATACTACCTTGCACTAAATGTTGTAGTGCATGTGCCTGTGATAAGCTTGGCAGTTTGTACCAGTGGTGGCAGCACCTTTGCTGTGTAGGTCCTTCTTTTGGTTATTTTGTTAACACTTCGAAGACCTGGCTAGTTACTGAGGAGAACCTTCTGCCTGATACCAAATAATTGTTTGCCGGTTCTGGTGTCAATGTGACTAGTTACCTTGGGGCTGCAATTGGTATCACTTCTTACATCCAGAACTCTGTCTCTAAGAAGGTTCGAGTCTGGTCTGGTAATGTGAAATGGTTATCTAAGATCGTTGAGACTCAACCTCACGCTGCCTACTGTGCCTTTACTCATGGTCTTTCTAGTCGGTGGTTGCTTATTTGTCGCACTGTGTCTGGCATCTCCTCTTGCCTACAGCCACTTGACAATGTTATTAGCCAGGTTTTTGTTCCCACTATAACTGGTCACTCACCTCCATCTGATTTGATGCATAAGCTGTTCTTTCTCGCCTCTCGTTGGGGTGGTCTTGGCTTATCTGAACCTTCTGCTCTCTGTGACACTGAGTTGGTTGCTTCTCAAAACACCTGTGAGCCTCTCTACAATTTTATTTCTAATTGTTCTCTCCACTTTGCTGAGGTTTCTTCCACTCAACTGCATAGGAAATCTTCGATTGGTAAGGCTAAGGCCGAGGAGTACTCTTCTCTATTTTCATCTATGCATGAGAATTTTGATGTTTAATTACAGTGTGCTGTGGACTTTACCTTAGTATTTATCTCAGTAAAAGGGGCCTCTAGTTGGTTGAATGCCCTACCTCTGCAAGAGCATGGTTTTGCCTTGCATAAGTCTGCTTTCCTAGATGTCCTTGCCTTATGTTATGGATGGTCACCTCTTAGGGCACCTTCACTTTGTGCTTGCGGAGTCCCATTTTCTGTAGACCACTTATTATCGTGCCCGAAAGGTGGACTCCCTTCACTGCAGCACAATGATATCAGGGACCTTACTGCTTCTCTATTGACCAAAGTTTGCTCTCAGGTCATTGTTGAACCAGAGCTACAACTTGTTTGTAATCTTGATGAGTACCCCTTTGCTACTTCCAATACTCAGGATGGTGCTTGTCTGAATGTTGCAATGAATGGCTTTTGGGGTGATTAATCAGAGAAATGTTTTGTGGATGTCAGGGTTTTCGATCCTCATGCATCCCCAATAAGTGTTCCTCACTCTCTGCTGCTTACAAAAAGCACAAAAATTTCAAATGCCATGCTTATGGCCAACGGATCATGAGGTGGAACATGCCTTGTTCACTCCACTTGTATTGTCAGCCACTCAGGGGTTGGCTCATGAAGCCACTATCTTTTTCAAGCATCTGGCTTCTCTGTTATCTTCTAAGTGCATGTATTCTGCTACTCTGGGATGGCTTCACTGTTGTTTATCCTTTTCTCTGCTGTGCTCAGCTATCGCCTGTATCTGTGGTGCCCGGTTGTCATCTGGTCACTTTGATAGAGCTCCTCCCCTGATGGACCTAGTAATAGAGGAGTCCCATTTAATGGACTAATGATTACAAGCTTTTGTTTGTTTGTACTAACTAATTAAAACCCTTAAGGACCGCAGTAATTTATGCAGTGCCTACCCTGAAAATTCGCAAGTTTTGTGAAAATTTGTGCATTCTATTACTTAGCAAGTTTGTAGCGTCACCAAATCCCCAGGAAGTAGTAAGGGCTTATACAAACTGTAGTACAGATTCACCTATCAATAATAAGCAGAACTATCTAAGTTATAAGTGTGTAGAACTTACCATTTTCAACTAACAAAACGATTTGTTAACACCAGTGACAATCTGTCTTCTTCGCAATGCGATCTGTTACAAGCCATCGATTTACTCTTTTTAAAGAATGCCATCACGTGATCTTGTATATATCATTAGATGCATCTCTAAATGAAGAGCACCATAAAGTTTATGTCAGCTCAACACAAGCAACAAGGTGAAAGTTATGGACGGATTTAGTTTTATTATTGTGTAAATATAATATACTTAAAACTAGAAGGCTAGTTCTTTCTAGCGTAGTTTCATGTAATACTGCATAGTTCTTTCTAGCGTAGTTTCATGTAATACTGTATATTGGCATTATCAAACGAATTGTATATTAATGGAAAATATAATGGCCTTTGTTTCAAGCTCATAACTTTAATCACTGTGGAGTTACAGTTTTTTGTTTACATCCTATACACTTGGATGTAATATTACGTTGCTGTGCTTTAATTTCACGTAAGCTTATATTTGGACGTAATATTATGGCAGCGGCCCTTAAAGGGATAATTATTAATTATGGTGGAATCACAAATGATGACTAATTGTTCATTTGTTTTATTATTTTCTAATTGTCTGATGTGATTCAAATATTTTTTTTAAAACAACAAAAAACTAAATGTTGTAGTACAATGTCGTACTACGATACATTGTACTGTTGCTATGGTTAAGCTACAACTACAATTACCACTATGTTATGCTACGCTACGTTAACTTTATTTTAACGCGTACCATATGTGCCATGGTTTTCTGCACAATAGAGCAAAAGTTGTAGCTTCTATAAGTATTTGTGGGGATAGTGATACTATACACTATATGTACTGGGAATAGTTGAAGCATTTCTTCCCAGCATTTAAGATAACGGCCTTGATGGAGCTTGTTTCACTGAAGAAAGTATACTAATAGGTAAAGCTTCTTGATAGCAAACCATTAACTTTCGAACTCTAGATCACTTCAAAAGAACGCTTATAATAACATGACTGTATGTACGAACTGTTTTGTAATATGTCACACCCCCCTTCCCCACAACTCACCCACTTGTAATGTTGTGCCACACACTCTTTTTGAGGTTCTGCACATTATAATATATAATAATATATAATAATAATAATAATGATAAACAGTAAGTTAAAAATGCTCCCACAGGACTTTGATATTTAGTTTAGTTACTTGTGTTGAAACTATAAGGGTCCAGTAATTTGTTAGTCTGGTTTTCAGCAGTGGAGTTTAAAATAAAACATTGTTCTATCATGGATCACACACCCAAGAACAGTCATTTTTTTGCACAGTAAAAATAAATAGTTACAAGTATAAGAAAACATTAGGAATTTTAAACTAGAGTAATATCTTCTTTTTGTGTTACAATAATTTGCTGTCATAATATACTAACTCAAGCTTGTTTCAGTACTTTTTATAGGTGCACTATATTCTAGTTGATCCCTACTTTACTTGATTTTTCTTATACTTGTTTGTGTTCTTTTTATAGAATTTCATAATGATGAATTGACGTAGCCATGGGAAGTCAATCACAAAGACACCATCAATTTTTTTTTTGTTGAACATACACTGTAATTTTGCATATAGATTGGTGTACTGATATTCTACAACAATTAACAGTGTTCATAGAATAAAATACCTTAGTACAAAGAACTTACACAACAAAGCAGTGTATTAAGAAATGAAAACAAATACACCATGCCAACTAATCAGCATATGACTGTTCTACTTTGTTAAGAACAATTTTCTATCCACCCATTGTCTGGCACAGTCAGTTGAATTCAAATACATGAGAAACAAACAATTAACCCTTTAAGGACCAAGAATTGTGCGCATAGTCTACCTTGAAAGCCCACACGTTTTATGATTATTGCACATTTAGTGTTCTAAAAAAATATAATAAGTTTATAGCATTGACAAAGCCCCTACAAGTGCTCAATTGTATAACAAATTATACTAAAAGACTCTCCTGACAATAATAAACAACATTATCTAACTTACCAAAGTGTAGAACCAATGCCTTAGAAGCACTAAGGTGAGTTTCAAACACCTGCACGAGATTGATTTCTTCGTGACACAATCAATAAAAAAGTCCACCATTTTAGTTTTTAAAAACCACATCACATGATCTTGTATATCAAATTATTCGCCTTTAAATAGTGAGCACTCTGAGCTTTATTTGAAGTTAATACAATGAACACAGCCAAAGTTATGGAGCAATTTCTACAAGGTTAGTTTTATTGTTGTGTAAATATTAAATGTTTATACTTTGTTAGGAATTTTACACAGGCTTAATTTTGTGTGATAAGTTGGTCTTATATATCAAACGAATCGCCAATGAATGGCGAATACAATGGCCCCTATTTCAATCCAATAGCTTCATTTGTTGCACAATTATAGCTCTTTGCTTACTGCCAATAATCTTGGACGTAATATTATGGCGCTGGGCTTTCGAGCAATACTTACTTTGGACGTAATATTACGGCAGCGGTCCTTAAAGGGTTAACAGTGTTCATAAAATGAAATATCTTAGTACAAAGAACTTACACAACAAAGTAGTGCATTAAGAAATGCAAGTGATTAAACCATGCCAACTAATCAGCATGCGCCTGTTCTACTTTGGTAAAAATGAGTTATTATCCAATACCTGTCATCTGGGACAACCAGTTGAACTTAAATACATGACAAACAAATGTACCAGCACAAAAAAGTTGAGCAGTGCATACTAAAATAAATTATGAGCAAGAAGTCATTAATGCATTATCGCAAATAAATGAGCACCTTGCATTGTCAGAGAAAAGAACTGGGGACAAAGGAAAGTCATGATGGATGTATTGTACACACTGCAGTTGGTGAAAAGGCACATTTTGGGACAAAACGATGTCAAACAGTGAAGAAGTCAAGCCCATAGCTATATTCATTGTCAAGTTATGCTTGGCTGAAGGCATCAGTTAGTCAGAACAAAATTATGTCAAATAGAAAATTAAAAAAATTCCATAGAAATATTTTGGAAGGATTTATGGTTGGTCTGAAGACATTTTCATGCCTAACCAATACTGCCAAATTATCATGAAGGGAAATTGAGGCTGGTTTTAGGATGATATATTAGGCTGGAAAAGCCCAGTTCTACATGATCCCTACTATACAGTACTACTGTACTGTAAGATGTTATATTACCACAACCTAGTTACTGAAATTATTTATCTCTGCTTGCTTAAAAGCAGGTTTTGCAATTTTTTCATGCCAACGCATTTAAATAATACACTGTAACCTCAACACCTTACAATTATGAAGTGTATTATTAAGGCTTCCCATGGCTATGATCTGCATAAGTAAAGCAGCTGCTCTTCTACTTTGGAAATGGAAACTGGTCAGTTAGTTTTCTAGAAGTATCCCTGACTATATACATATATCCAAGCTGCATGTGACTGAAGTAGGAAGTAAATGTGTACTAATATAGCTGTAGGTATAGGTGTGATCCCTTTATTTCATGGCTATGCTTAATGTTAATTGTTTCTAATTAATGCCAACCCACATAAATTTACTCCACACAATACACAAGCAGAGGAGGTTGGACATGCACACGTGAGCACATACATTTTGTATTGAAAGGTTAACCAAGTGCTCACCAAAGTTGTCACAAATACCACTCGAGAGTACACTTCAAGTTCAGTCTATTCAGCTGGTCTACCCCATTCAACCCCACTACTCCAGGCACACAAATCACTGTTGAAATCTATGGGGATCACGTGTGTAAGCGTTTGAAGATGGAATCGACGTGTAATACTATAGGAACACCTTATCTTATAAGTATTTTAGCACAATAATTGTCGATGAAAGCAATGTGCATACTAACATAGCCTCCCAGGATGTTGAAAAAGAAAAGCGGACACTGCTAGCTTGGTGTCACAGAGAATCAAACATAGAATTAGAAACTCGCACACTTGCCTTGCAGTAAGAATTTGCTGTTCATCTTAAGAAGCACAAGGTAACATGGTGTGGATATTGCTAAACATTTCTTCTATCACTTCCTCCTCGTCACATATTAGAAATATGCAATTAATAAATTTCAGAAGCGCTTACATCGTGTCCAACTTCCTCTGATATAAAAGCATACAATTAACTATACATACTTCCAACTGATCTTCATAAAGTTGCTTCTGGACATCTTCTTTAGTACGTCTCCTACTACCTGCGAACTCCAGTGGTATATCTCTCTACACACATACACCTGTACATAACAAAACCTGTTAATCTTATATACTTTGCTCACAGTAACTCGTTTTCTGAAGGCAGGTGGTAATTCCCATGGCCAATACGGAGGAGGAAATGGTGGAGAAAACCATAATGATTTCACTTGGCCTTTTTCTATCCTTTTGAGTTCTCTTTCACTTACAGGCACTTGGTGCCTTTCTGCATACCGCTCATTAATATTATATTGATCTGAAACTGCATATAAAAATAGTTCACATTGAAACAAAGAACTTGGTCACATTTGAATTCAGTAAAACAATATGATTAGGTGATGATCATGAGTAGGACTCATGTTACTAATGATGGAAATATAATGTATGTATGGTAGATGACGGGTAGGATCAGGATAGCAGTTAATAAAGGGGTAATTACAAAGGTCAAGTTTACATTCCTAATTTGCTCTACTAACACTGTCAACTTAATTAAGAAAGATACTGGCTTCAGATGGCCACTTGAACATGCAAAATCTTTTCTTACAATTCCTTAGAAAAGTTGCTGTGCAGGATCTATCAGTGTTACACTAGCAGAGAATAAACTAGTACACTAGGAGTGAAGCAATACAATTGAGGTAAAAAGTGAGTTTGTATTTTGCATTTGGAAGACGATTATATCTGATCACATACAGATATATGTAAGTCCTTATGATTTACAGCATTGAAACAATGAGCATTAAAAAGTTCTGCTACACAATTAACAAACATACCATTTACATCAGCATGTTTACTAGCTTCTTGACGAGCTAAATCAATCTTGAGTACAAATGCTTCAACAATAAATGCGATCGCCACAGTTAGTACAATCTACAGTACAAAATGTAATGTACATCAAAGAGCTATCTTTTCATTTGAAATGACAATAAGCCAAAAGTCAAATGATTTATCACTGTGACATCATACAGTAAATTTATAAAACCCAGGTATGGGATGGTACACGGAGTGGCACGCATAATACTTCTGTTACAACACTCCTTGTCTGATGAACATTAAGAATTTGGCACCTTTTCCAGTCTTTAGAAATTGTGCACAAGCATTCTGGGTGTTCTGAGAAAGATTTAAAACCATTCTTGTTATTTGCTGAACTTGAATAGACCATCAGTACCCAGTAGAAGCCATCACATGCTACTGCGAATTGACACTAGTACTGTGAGCTGTCAGTGAAGAGAAACAGGACACAAAGGGGACAAAGATAAGTCCATAAATAGCACACATATTCAGCTATCCAGTTATTGCTTCATAGGTTGGAAACAAATAACAGCTAGACAATTTCAATCACAAACGGTACTGCCAAGTGCAACGTCGTACTCGCTCGCACACGCAACTTTGCTCAAGATTTAAAAATCGCTAATTAAGGGGCGTGACAACAGTTTCACTTGCGATTCGTGTGAGGGAAACAGCTGCCACGCTGTCTCACAAGCGAAACAGTTGCCACTCCCCTTAATTAGTGATTTTTAAAATATTGAGCAAAGTGCAAGCAAGTGCAATGTTACGCTTGGGCAATACTGTAATTTCATTGGTACAATTGCCATGCTGACATTTAATTAACGATAGTTTATATCTCACTGTTACACCAGATTTAGCAAGTTGTTGTGCTACTTCTAAAAACCATGCAGTTAATACTATCCACACAAAAACTGCCAACCTGTGGAAAAGGATGCAGCCTTCAATAGCCTATATAAGTAAAAAAGTTGTGAAACTAAAGTGGAGGCCAACAAATGGCTACAGTGATGTAAATGTTAATAATCCAGACAGCCATTACTAACATCATTGCAATCATTTTTTGGCTGTTTTCTTAACTTCACAACTTTCTTCACCCAAGCTATTGAAGGCCACACCCTTTTCACAGCTTTGTTGTTTTGGCATGAATTTTATTTCTTTTTGTAACCCAAAGCCAGCTATAGGTTGGCTTTGGGGTTTGTTTTTTACCCACACTTTCTATCTACAGACACAATGATGAAGACAAAAGTAATAAATGTATTATTTTATTACCCCATGGTGACCAACTCTACAATGTCTGGTTTTGTAGCGTTTTGCCTTGTAACAGTAGCTTCATTTTTCTAACCTTGTACACACCAAATTTCAACTCATTGCCATAAGCAGTTTACCCTGTAGCCATGACAGAAGTTTGATTTTTATGCAAATAAACGTCCATGTACACTTGTTGCAAACTTAGTGCATGAATTTCACATACATACACTAATTATCTGCACTAAATTTCAAGGTACTGTAATCTAATAATCAAGAGTTCATAATACAAGTATAATGGAGAGAGTATCTAACTGGAACAAGTACACAGAAAAAATTGGAATTTTCAACAAGAGTGGGGACCATAGCACATAGATAAAAAGTACTGAAACAAGCTGGAGTAGTGCACAATATTAAATCACAGTAAAACAATAAGAAGTGTTATATCCCTACTGTGCATTTCCATTATGGTATCTTGAGCACAGTAGGGGCACTTCTTTTTGTTTTACTGTGATTTAATATCGTGCACTACTCCAGCTTTAGTACTTTTTATCGATGTGCTATGGTCCCTACTCTAGTTGAAAATTCCAAATTTTTCTGTGTACTTGTTTGTTAACTTTTTTTGCAAATAATTATTATGACTG
Source organism: Dysidea avara (assembly GCF_963678975.1). NCBI lineage: Eukaryota > Metazoa > Porifera > Demospongiae > Dictyoceratida > Dysideidae > Dysidea > Dysidea avara. Next base: position 213,370 of record NC_089284.1, read on the forward strand.
GTGAACCCATGCACACCACATCTAAAATGGCACCACGTGCCCCAATTATTGTCTGAAAAATGAAGTATTCATTAGAGGTGTACCGATATACCGATACATATCGTATCGGTGGCCGATATAGACATTTCTACTATATCGGTGGGAGCCGATATTGCTGCTAAAAACCGATATGATACACCGATATACAACTGAACTATCTTGAGGACACTGTCCAATGATCAAGCCATATTATAAACCCTACTATTTAGCTAACAAGGGCGGGAAACAGTAGTTATCTTCCTCGTCTAAAAGCAGTACGTTACGCGAAGCCATCTAAGTGCGTGGATAATTACTGTTTTGTTGTCACAAAGCTTACCAATCATACCACAAACACTCATAGTGATGAGCCTGGGGAAACAGCAAAAAGATGAACCAAGAGCACAGCATAAAACAACCAGCCATCTCTACAAGCCATTAAAATGCGGAGTAATCCGGACTAATCTTGGCAGGGGCATGTATTAAAATATTTGTGGGTGCCTTATAGTCTGAGCTGTCAATAGAGGCCACACCACCATGGGTAACCAAGCATAGCCAATAATCTTAAGACTGTCTTCAGTAGTTTCTTCAGTAGCTAAAAATAAAGTTAAGCATGGCATATGTGGTTCTTCAAACATAAATAGCTACATTTAGTTATATCGGTATATCGTATCGGTATCGTATCGGTTTGAAAATGATTAATCCATATCGTATCGGTATCGGATCGGTTTAGTTTTCTTATATCGGTACACCTCTAGTATTCATTATGCTTCGTTATCGGCTATGTTCAACCTGTTACACAGCAGTACGAATCAAGAACTGTTTGAAAAGCACCTCTGCTATAAAAATAGCCACTATGACAAATACGGACGATTTCCATTACAAAGAGAAGCCATCATGTGCTATCGCCAAATCAACACTTTTTGCTGTCAGCAAAGATGAAAGGGACACAAAGGAGGACACTGGTAAGTCTATGAAGAAGGCATTGTACATACTGCGGTAGGCCAAAAGGCACCTCTCGGGCCAAAAGACACCTCTTGGGCCGAAGCGACGTCAAACAGTGAAGAAATCAAGCCCATAGCCTTGGCCGTTATTGAGTTACGCTTGTCTGAAGACATCAGTCAGTCAGTAGAAAATTTCATTACATAAATTCCTTTTAAAATTCCGTAGCAACTTGTTAAAAGCGTTTCAGGTCGATCTGAAAGTTTGTCTGGGCTTAGTTTTACCTAACCAATACTGCCTCACAATCGTCAGAAAAATTGAGATTGTTTTTTTTGGGTGATTATATTTCATGGCCCATGTATACTCCTTTGTGGTCCCTACTATACACTACCATCATAGTGTATGATATATTAAGGAAAATCACTGAGTCAAGTACTGTAACACTAGGTACATTAAGCCTGTTCACAGAATAAAGCCTTGACCTTAATAAACACCAATTAATAGTTCTGTATCAGCAGAGGAAGTAATAATTTGATCAAAGGTAAACTTGACTGTGCTTAACACAATGATTTTGTACAGGCTATATTGGAAGTTGGATACTCACTTACTTATACTATAATGCCTTTATATTTAAAACAAGATTTGTAAAGTGTGCAAAAAGAACAATCTATAGGCCCCTGCAAACTCCGTAAGAAAAAAAAACTTTGGCCACTTGTCTCTCACTAATGGCTGGAGCAAATTTAATCAAATTTGCTGTGAGGCCTACCCTACCTGGCAGACAGATAAAAAACAAAATGTTGTGTTTTGGATGAGGGATCATGGAGCTATGCAGGGATGAAAATAGAGATTTCTTTCTTCCTGTCAATATATACACATGTAATTCATAGTTAAAATATCTGCTACTACATAATATACTGTTACCTTTAGATTTGAGCCAATCATACTTAGAATAGCCTATTATGCTTCTGAGCACTGCTTAAAAATCAAGCCCATAATATAGCTACAGTGTATGTTCAAAACTGAAAGTCCACTGTTTTATTGGAGTGTATCACTGTTTCCTTGACTGAATAAGTGACTGCTCTATTAAGGTAAATTTCTGTAAAGTGTGAATAACAACCAAGACACTCTAAAATTAACACCATAAATATTTTCTTTATATGTAATGCAGGAATTTTATGCCTTGTGTTCATAGCTTGCTGCATTTTGGTGCATGCACACATTGCATATTACAATTAAACATCTTGAAAATCATCCCTATTTATGCTGGCATTATGTCTTTACTAAGCCAGCATTAATATCTTTGAATGCTAATTGCTACCACTTTTCTTCACTACACACAGAGACCAAATCAGTAAAGAAAAATTTACCATGTACAATCGCTTTGATGTGACATAAACAAATGCCCATTCATGTATCCTTTAGTCCACTGCAACAAAACAAAGATTTTTAAACTACCCTTGAGCAGGCAAATAAGATGACATCCAGGTTTTTATTGCTACTCCCTTCCTTCACTAAGAAAAAGATGGTCAAAATCTTTACGGATTTTTTCAATAATACGCAAGTATTTCACCCATTGTATTAATATTTTATACAGTAAATTTAGGCTTGCAAGATTGTGTCGGGTATTCACAGATTCAGTCACATACTATTTAATGGTTATCTACAGTACAGCTCAGGGGTAACGTCGCATGTACACGCACAACGCGCGTGAGGCGCGCTCGAGTGACCTGCGTGGATACAGAACAGCTACAGTAATACTCCATGATAGCAAACTTCACTCTAGAGCATCACGCAAGGCAAGATATAACAGGACTCACCTAATGATCAACTGAAGTTTCAGCTCTATAAGCCCAAAACTTTCAAAGCTACAGTGCTACGAAGTGGCAACAGCAAAAATCGATTTGTACAGCGATAATACGCTACAGGCGCTTAATAAAATGATCATAACTTATGAATGCAGTCCTCTACCAAGACGCACGTTGGACCATCGGATTCTCCATGAACAGGCGAATCCATTGCTGGGTAAGTTTTGTCTTCCAGGCCTTTCCTACAACCAGGGCGAACCAGCGAAAGCGAAAATGTGAGAAATAAATTGACAGTGAACCGCTTGTCCAACGCAAGGCAGACTAACGCTCATATCTTCCGTCTCCTTAGGCGTACTGACACGAAACAAAGATATTGGAACTCCTTTTGCTTTGGGGATCACGATGCTACCAGGGCTTTTGGTATTATCACTTTACTTCATTGTGAAACAGGCGTTTCAAAATTTTACAGAATTTAGTTTCGATTTTGTAAACATTCCATCCATTGCATCCTGTAAACATTCCACCCATTGCGTCCTGCAAACCCTGCGTCTATTGCATTCTACTGGCTGTAAAATTAAAGCTACTGTAGCTACTGTAGGCTTGCACAAACATATGGGATTCTTGCAGATCCGGTCACAGTTACTAAACTCAGTGGCGAGTGTTCTCATGCGTGGCGAGCTTCTCGCATGGCTAGTACTTATCCACGCAATGTTCCACAGATCTTGTACAGTGCATTGCAAAAGAATGATCTTGTGAGAAGACACGAGCACTACTCCCATGTGTATACTCGCGACTTTACCTGTGAGCTGTACTGTAGCTAGCCAATTAAAGATTTTCTAAATATTGTAATTCAAGGTATATTATAATATTATGCACTACTAAGAGGAATACTTATCACTTTTAAACACAAACTACAGCATGCATGAAAGTATCTACTCAACAGTTTTATAGCTTGTCTATTATGTAAATTCTCTACAGAAAGCCTCACGCTACTCTTCAGTTTTGTTTGCATAAGTATGGGACAAGCCTCCTTCACTTTAGTGTTCCTAGTAGCCTATGAGGCTAGATGCACCATTCCTGTTGTTTTTACCTGCATAGCCCATTGTGAAAGGCATTCTTAAATATCTTCATGAAGTACGGTAGCTTCACCTGGTGCACACCAGGTTTCATGAAATTATTTTCCAAAAATAATAACATGCGTGTTTGTTCATCTATCCGTGCCCACGTGAACAAAATGCTTTACACTAAAAGCATCCTGTGTATGAGAAATGAAGGCAGTATAGAGCCTGTATTAACCTTCACAGGTAGTACAAGTTCTGTGGTTTATTTTTGCCAGTTTGAAATACAGACAACTGGTATAAAAAAGGGAGATCCAATGATACTGTACTATCCAATGTTTAACTTACTGAGGTAGTTAGATGAAAAATTATAAAGAACAGTCGACTATGTTTATTATGTGCATGAAAACCCTCCATGAGAATCCACCAATTGTTGATTACCATTGCTTCAAATAATGTTACTAAAACAGGAAACACATGATACATTAGCAGGTAGTTATAAGAGTTACAACTCACCATAACTCTGAGATATACTGTCAAAGTTATTCAAATAATAGACATTACTTCCATTACCAGTGTAGTAATCCTGAACACCACTGCTAGTACTAAATATATGAACAACTAAGATATGTTACACAAGTGTGCACACAGCAAAATGTGCATAACTTGTGTCTAGTAAATTTTTATTTTTAAAATGTATGTAGTTTATGGAAAGCTACAGATACAATCCCATTCGTAAGTTTACCAAATATGATGTGCAGTATCAAAGGCAAATCCAGGATAAGAGCATACCCAGGCAAGGTAAGTTTTCTATCTACTGTACATATAGTGTCAATGTGCACTTAACTATACATCATTATTGAATCTCAGAGGCCTGTACAAATCAGGCAAGTGCCAATGCAGCAAATAGAGTATGCACTTTAAGATAAGGAATATCTTGAAAGTTGCTTTATCAAATTCTTTTTGCAGTTACCTGGTTAAGTAGAGCCTGGTTATGAAATACGTAACTGTGAGGAGGATGCTCCTGTTCTCCATTTATAACTGTCATATACAGAATACAACGTAGCTAGCATATTTTACAACCTTTCCATATACTAACAGTGTATGCAAGGAGGCTAGAGTGGATATTTTCCCCAAATGCCCAACACTAGATTTTCCGCCATTATGTTGTATACAGCACACTAACTTGCAACAGCCTTCATAGACATCTCCACTAAAGATTTCCATTCCAATAATGGCATAAAAGTAGTACACCAATATTAGCAGTATAACAATACTGATGATGCGTGGAGTGAGCACTGCCAGTGTGTTGAAGATGGCTCGTAGTCTCTTGTTAAATCGAATCAGCCTAAAGAATTAATATTTATTACAGTACAGTAGTACTGTTTAGTAGGGTTCTCCAACCAACAGATACTACTCAATAGTAAAAACCATCATAGAAACATTATGTGATGTAAATAACTTTTACAGAACATCTAACTTCACATTCAGTGTCAAAAACAAAACACAGACGACCAGATATTGAACTTAAAAATATAAAAAATGTCAAAACCCATATTTTGGTTTGCCTTCCTCACTGCCTGACCACAATTGCAAGGCTAAAGGCCAAACTATGCAGCACACGGTCTCCACTTTAAGCCACAATAACAAACTCACTGGTGGCCACCCAATGGGATGTGCCTTTTTTCATTCTACCTATGCTACAACAAAGTTAACAAAGTAGTACAATTAAAATTATTAATTTAAAAAATGGAAGTACGATTCCAGAGATACAAAGTAGTGAAACTAGAGATATGAATGATGGTAGCTATTACAACATAGCTTTGTGGGAAAACTCCTACTTTGGGATTGAACTCTAGCAGGGTTCTGCCCAGGAATTTCTGAGTGGTGACCTAAAGTAAACATGAACTGACATGCTGTGTGTTATGTTAGGGTATATTACATGTGCATCACGTGATATATGCAAGAATTGTACTAGTCAGATTTAAGAAGGTACTGGTCAGTTTCTAGAGTTACTGGTCACTTTGGACCACTGCCAACCAGTGTGGGCAGAACACTGTGTAGGAATTTTCCTGTATAGCTATACCATCATTCGTAATCTTGTACTTTTTATTACTGGAACCCTTTAAATTAACAATTTTTTAATTGTACTAGTCAATTTTTAATTGTACTAGTAGCAACAATAGTTCCAATTTCTCAACATTACAATTGTGTAATTAAAGTCAACTACTCTAGCATGGCAGCTATGTACTAGCAAGCAAAATATATGGATAGCTAAGTTGATAAATATGAAAATTTCTGAAGTAAAGAATTTGTGACCCAGTCTTGGAAAACCAGTCTTATCGCCCATGTCAGCAGATTCGATTTTTCACCAAAAACACAAAACTACATGAATAAACTACCTAATTTCACATTAGACTACAACAAGTTTGATACTGAAATTTGATTGGCTGAAAACGTGGTCTCTAAATCTCGTAGAGCCTCGCTCATGTCCAATAGAGACCACGCTCTGAGGCGATACGAAACACGATAATTACGTGCCTGTAACATTGGCAACGCACGGGCGTTTAAATGGCTAATAACAGCCGTACTGAATTAGAGGGAGGTGTAATGGGCTTGTTTGTACTAATCAACACTACATTACTTGCTTACAAGCAGCTGTCGAGGCACAACAACAGCAACAATGAGTTGTAGTCTAGTCGCTGAGTCCAGTACTTCGATACATAGCACGCACCTGTAACATTGACAACGCATGGGCGTTTAAACGGCCCCGCTGAGGTCCCGCCATGTAGGGAGGTGTAGAGGGCTTGTTTCTAGTAATTAGCCATACATTTCCCATTTACAAGCAGCTGTGAACTCAAGGTACAATAACGAGTTGTAGTCTAAATAAGTTAGACGTCAAGAACCACTGGGTTCTACGGGATTTAGAAAACCCTCAGGCCCTTAGTAGCGCCCTCGCTTCGTTCGGGCGCTACAGCCCAGGGCCTTCAAGTTTTCTAAATCCCGTAGAACCCTGGTTCTTGACGTCTAACTATTATATAAAAATCAGCTAGACTTGAGTGGTACTGTATGTTTTTGCTGGCTGCTTTTCCCAAGCCCAGCGACTATCCGCATGTGCGGTGTGGGGCGTTAATGGAGTTCTGGTCAGCCTGGAGATGGTTGCATGTGGCTGTACAGCTCTGTGATGTTGAAGAAACACCTGTGCTGTGAATTTAAGCCAGTTTAGAGACCTGAATGGCCCATAACTTGGTTTAATTCATCCCTACGCCTTCCTTTTCAATTTTTAGAATAGCCTCTTGCCCTCCTTCTGCGCCGCTGCCTTCCTCCCCCTTTGGAGCTTGCCTGACACAGTTAACCACGGTTTACAAATTATCTAAAATGGCAAGAAACTTAGCTGTTGGCTACTTGCACAGTGCATGCTCAGGACGGTAAGGAATTGGTATAAAGTGTGAAAATTTTGTACACATAGCGTCAACCATTGGCGAGCTACAACACACTAAATACTTAAAACCAGCATTTCTCAATACTTTTAAATAGGCAATAAGACAGGTTTTCTCAGACTGGGTCACATTTGGTATACAGTCTACAACTCTTTCAATGAAAATTTCCAAAAAGCCACAACAGCCCTCAATAAACGTTTCTTCCAAATTACATACGCTTGTATGTTTTTCTTAGTTGTACAGTATTGCTGTGTGTATACAGAACACTTACTGTACATACCTGAAAAATCTTAGTGGCAACACAAATGCAAGAGCTGGTGACTCAATTTCAATGAGTTGAATTATTAAACTAGCTGTTATGACAATAAAATCAAACCTAAAAAGTATGAATACATACAATATATTAACTACTGCTTAGGGCAAACATTAATGATTGCAATACAAACCAAACAAAATACAGGGAACATTAAATTAATCATAATCACATGTACATCAATTTGTTAATGTCTTGTGGACTGTGTGTGCTTATGTAGAATAGCAGTAGAGATATTAACATTTACACCTATTGGAAGGACATGAAGGCTGTCAAGCAGTCGCCCACTACTGTAATTAAGTTTGAAACATTGTGTCTTTCTCACGATACAGAGAGTACTACCAGAGCTAACAACAGGATTTATGTTCACGCTGTGTAAAGAAAACCATTTCATCTTCGGTGCTGTGTTTTAAGACTGTTTGATAATATTACTTGAAGCAAGTTTACAAATATATGCTAAGCGATAATTGTCACCCCTTTAGGTAACTAGTAATTCTTATGTTCCTATGTATTATCATCACAATGGTACTACAGAACACACAAAACTCACAATAAGATCAGAAAAAGCAGCTCTACTGCTAAAATTCCTAACTGCATCCTGATGGTTATACAGGGGAACATTCCTTAACCTATCCATGACTAGAATTCAAACTTTTGTCCTCTTTTGACCAGCTGTTTTGGGAAAACCTGCACAGCAGGTGTAGTAGTAGGACATGTGCTCAGCTACGCCAATTACATATCAATGTGGATTTCACAGAGGCATGTTCACCACAACATTCTTTGAGAGTTTCTATTCTACAAAAGCTTGTACTGAGGGATTGTTGCAATGTATTCTCTACAAGTGAAATACTTCAACAAGGATTAACAGCACTGCCATGACTACACTGGTAGGGTTATAAGCTATAAGGTTTTTAATATGCAGGGAACCTTTAATCTACTTGAGTGCCACTTTGAAGACTGATGTTGTGCAGTATTTGGTAATAAAAAGTGTGCAAAATAGAAGTGTAAGGAAGGTATTTCACAAGCTGGAAGGGATTACTATAATAACAAGTTAATGTATTACTTCTAAAAACAGGCACCATGCAAAAAAGTTAACTCGTCCGGAAATAATCAATCATGCGTATGTACACTACATACTATGCTAGGTTTTTCATTTATATAGTACATCAATTAAGCCATTGTAATTTTCAGATTTTGTAACCATGAAATACTTCATAACTATATAATTATGTTGCTGTGCACTGCTAAGGAAGCACCATACAAGTAAACTGTTTAAACAACATATTATACACAGAAGTATATTCTCAACAGTTTTATACTTTGCCTATTGTTTTTTTCTGAAATTGCTTGACAAAGCCTCAATATTTTTGTTCACATATGTAGGAAAACACTCCCCCTTTTTAAATCGTAGAGACTTGTTTTCCTGGTAGCCTGTGGGCTCTACTACTATGTTTTCAGTTATTGAATGCCTGATAATTCCAATGGAAGGCCACTAATGAAGTTTATAAAGAATTGCTACACCTGTGTTTTAAAATAGGAAATGAAACCCAAAGTTTACCTGTGCAGAAGTATAATACAGGCTTTATTTCTCACATACTGACTGCTTTTATAATTTAGTGATTGTGGGTGCATACTGACAAACATACTGTACATAGATACAGTAGGTGACTTAAAATGTTTACATTTGGTTTTGTAAAAACCATTGTAATTCTATAGTTTTACGATTATCATTGTAATTGTAAAAAACAAACAAATCGTAATTACAATATGTTCACATCAAGAGTTAATAATAAGAGAGGAGAGTGTCTAACGCCGTATAGTCCTGTAATAGATGATTGCGCAGAAGTTAAACGGCTTCTTTTCCGCGTAACGTACAGACTGGCTAGTATATTTTCGCTTTAACCACAAAGGCTATCCCTGACATAAGGGCGTGCGTTCAACTCGATGTTCAAGTTCACCACGAAGAGCATCGCTCTGTTTCGTAAAGAAGTGTAGCTGTTAACCTCGAAGATAACTCTGGGGGAGAGCGTCTGAGAAACCAATAAACACGAACCAAAGGCGGAGTATCGCTTCGAATTTTCACTGCGTCACCATGTTGCCCTACCTTTGAGCATTCTTGAATTGAAGGAGCACTGTTCCCTGTACATACAGCTCAGTCTTTAGTTCAGTCTTCGAATATTCTCGAAGATTCATCACGGTACGGCTAAACTAATTGCGGTAAGGAAATGCACAAATACTAGAACCCTATACGTTACACGGAAAGGAAGCCATTTAACTTCTGCGCAATCATCTATTACAGGACTATACAGCGTTAGACACTCTCCTCTCTTATTATTAACTCTTGTTCACATGTTTACAACAAAACAAGTTTATTTGCCAGTTGTGTACACAACCACACCCAGAACAAATTAATTGGGTAACTACCAGCTGGATGAGTATAAACTTGATAACAGCAGGGATTTGTAACATTACAGCTATCATGTACCAGTCAATTAACAAAACAATAGTAACACAGTACTACAAGCTGCAAGCAATCGTAATTGTTATTGCAATTACTAAGGAAACTTAAAATCTACTCGTAATCATACAGTACAATAATAACCGTATAGTAGGGACCACAAAGCAGTAGGCATGGCCCACGAAATAAAACAGCCTCAATTTCTCCTGATGACGATGAGGCAGTATTGGTTAGGTAAAACTAAGCCCAAACAAGCTTTCAGATTGACCCGAAACACTTCCAACAAGTTGCTACAGAATTTTAAAAAACAATTTATTTAACAGAATTTTCTACTGATTGACTGAGTAAGTGACTGACTGACTGATGCCTTCAGACAAGCGTAACTCGATAATGGCTAACGCTACGGGCTTAATTTTTTCACTGTTTGACGTCGCTTCGTTCCGACGGGTGCTTTTTTGCATACCGCAGTACGTACAATGCATTCTTCGTGGACTTACCAGTGTCCTCCTTTGTGTCCCATTCATCAGCAAAAAGTATTGATTTGGCAATAGCACGTGATGGCTTCCCTTCGCGTAACGGAAATTGTCCGTATTTTTCATAGTGGCTATTTTGATAGCAGAGGTGCTTGTGAAACAGTTCTTGATTTGTACTGTTGTGTAATGGGTTGAACATAGCTGACAATGAAGCATAATAGTTACTTCACCTTTCAGATGATAATTGATATAACTGGGGCACGCGGCACCATTCCTTTCGGAATGCGTCTCGGTGTGCAGAGGTGCTTTTCGAACAGTTCTTGATTCGAAAATGCTGCGTAATGAGTTGAACATAGCTGACAACGAGGCGTAATGGATACTTCACCTTTCAGACAATAATTGGGGTGCGCAGCACCATTTCAGATGCAGCATGCATGGGTTCACCAGTCATAATAATTATTTACAAAAAAGTTAACAAACAAGTACACAGAAAAATTTGGAATTTTCAACTAGTGTAGGGACCATAGCACATCAATAAAAAGTATCGAAACAAGCTGGGGTAGTGCACGATATTAAATCACAGTAAAACAATATGAAGTGTTATATCCCTACTGTGCTCAAGATACCATTTATATAATGGAAATGCACAGTAGGGATATAACACTTCTTACTGTTTTACTGTGATTTAATATCGTGCACTACTCCAGCTTGTTTCAGTACTTTTTATCAATGTGCTATGGTCCTACTCTAGTTGACAATTCAAAATTTTCTGTCACTAATAGTATTACAACAGTTCTCTGTGGACCATATGTAAACTTTTAAAGTCCCCTACTGTAGGTACATAAACACACCTTATCAGCCTGTCAAACGACAATAGCAGGGCTCTGGATCAAACTGGACCTATGCTGGCATAAACTTAGTTTGAGCAGTATTGCTGGTGACAGGTGAGGTCACCATTGTGATGGAAATTTTTGCTACACACGCAGTAAAAGTCGGTGGGGGAGGTTGACCAGCACAGTAGTGATGACGAGTTAAATCTCCTGAATGACACAAAAAAATCCTCAGACAAAAGAGCCAGTGATCATAGTAGACCTCTAGTAACTCCAGCAGACGAGACAGAATGGCACAAACCAAGCCATCTTGAATGATCTTGGGTTACCTCATACCAAGTGAGAGAACCCTATCCCATCCTTTGTATGTCCCTCAAAACTACATGTACATCTCTCCAAAGCAACTTGGGTCCATGCACCAACTGACAACAATTTATCAACAAAGATGGACTGATGGAGGCATCCAAATATCCTAGCTGCCTTTGCTAACCACCCAGACAATTCAGCATACTGATACTTCCCAAATACTGGAACTTCTCCACTAAGTCTACAACATCTCTCTCCGCTGTAACTGGAGACAACACAGAAGTGTCAGCTGGAACAAGTCACTTCTTTCATTTGTGTGGTGAGAGGTTGGAGTTTGACAGTGAGCCTGATCAAGTCTAAGGGCATAGTGGCAAACTTTGGACAAAATTATCACATGCTGAGGCATAAAGCACAGCATCATCAGTAAATTTGACTCCATTACACAAGATAGTACCAAACGAGATTCAGCCATACAATCTCCAACCAACATATGTCCATGGGAATAACGAAAAGACACACCAGCCTAAGAACACTGTTGACGCCAATCCTCAAAGACAGCACAAAAGTACAAGATAAAAAGCACAGGAGCGATAGTACACCCGACATACACCATTGCACACCTCAGACATGTTACCCTTGATGCAAACAGAAGCCCTCATACTCTTGCGAAAAGAACAAACAACACATAAAAATGCAGGGGACACCATACTTCTCAAGTACCTGCCACAAAGGAACCAAGTCAATGCCTTCATTAGATCAATTAGAGTGTAAAAAGAAGGCAGTTATGCTCTCTAGCTTTCTCCACAAGCTGTCGTGTAACAAAGATCATATCAACACAGCTACACCCCCTAAAAAAAAACTGCATTGAGGATCAGGCAGTACTCTCTCAGCAATAAGCTGCAGTTACTCCTGGAGAATTCTACCAAGCAGCTTATCAGCAACATCCAGCAGACTGATTCTATCACACACATTCAAATAACCTCTCTTATATACTGGGAACACCAATTCATCTCGCCAATCGTCAAACACACAGCCCTCTCTCCAAATCGACACAACAAGACCTGGTGGATGACTGGTTCACCAAACACTAACATCTCTGGAGCAATCCTTAATGTATCACCAGCCTTCAACTGCACCACATACATGTAACTCAGAGTATTCTCAAACTTTTCCTTCGTAGGAGGGTCATTCAAATCCATACGCACCTCATAAGAAGGCAACCCATCAAGATACTCTTGGGTAAACTGGCTAGTTACATTAAGTACACAATGAAACCATCTAGCCATAACTGCAGGTAACTGTTTTTTGTGGTTGCTAGCCTGAAAGGACATCTGGTGTGTTGAGTAAGGAAGGCAAACTACTGCAGATGTAGACACTCTCACAGTACCTGAACTTTTAACAAGGGGAATTGTCACTCCCAAGCCTCTCGCTTAGCAGCCAACAAAGGAGACAGCAGCTGCTCACTCCCCAGAAACCAATCTGGTTGATAACAAGCACCACAGCTAACCACCTTGATGGCAGAATTGACTAAACAATCCCGAAGCTATTCCCATCACCACAAACGTCATCAAACTCCACATCTTCTAACCAATAGGACAGTTTTCTACAATAATCCTCATAGATTGAGGCATCTGCAAACTTCCACATAGCAATAAGAGGTGCCTCCCTATCATGTCAATGATGAGAAAAACACAAGTCAAACCTCAACCTTGCTCTCACCAACTTATGGGCTCTGTCCAGCAAGTAGCAATATACATCAACTGCACATCCAAACAATACCAATGTTAGGCTGATCTAAATACCACAAAGTCAATCATGCTACATGATTTCATTGCAGGATGAGTCCCAGTCTCATAACAAAAAGGATCTTTTCTGAAACCAGGTGCTCATCAGAAATCATTGATTCGGATCACAGTATGGCAGACACATTACGAGGGGAGACAGCTTTCCACACCTCTCCAGCAGCTCTCCATGCAACAGTAGCCCTACCATCCAACAAAATTCCAAACCTGACAGTATCAGTAAATCATAACCTGAGTACAAAAACGTCCATTGGTGAGTGGGCCAGATTTCAGACCAAAACCAGCAGTGAAGGAAATGTTGCAGTTCAGTAACAAGGAGATCCACTTTCCACAGTTGAATCACACCAAGAAGTAAGAAGTAGCACAGGCATAACACACCCCCAACAACCTCCACCAGTGAGTGAACATTCCAAGTGCCAACATACAACATGGTACGCCAATAGTGGTGAAGACAGTATCCCAGAGGGATATGCCTGTGCTGGGAGAATAGCTTTGCACTTCTATGTACCTTCTTGTGCAGAGAATACTCAGGTGGGATTGCAACTCCCACCAGAGGGGACCCCTACCCACACATGACAAGGTCATGGGTGGAGGGGGAGGCTGTTATTAGCCACATCTCTAGCATTAGCCATTCTAAAGAATGGACCATACAAAAGCAACACAAAAAAAACTACACGTACAAAACCTATGATGTGTTTCCAGGCCTAGCACATGGAAGTCGACAGCCACAGGCCACACAAACATACACTACATATTTTAAGAAAACTTATTTCAGAAAACCAGACACGCACCCACAGCTGGTCTTCAGCTGGATATGGGCATGCGTCTGGTTTAAAAAGTGCTTAAACAAGGAAGATCATTACCTGAAATGTAAATTTAATTCCTACTTTAGCCCATATAATTATTATTTTCAATTTGCATAGCAACAATGTAGCTCGTAAATTCCTATGCTTGTTTGTTAATTTTTTTGTAACACAATTTATGATTAGTGAGCTTCTTTAACATCACATCAAAGGAAAGAATAAAGGCATACAAAACTATAGTTGTATAATGAAATGGATGTCTTTATATTAATTACTAATAAGTACTGTAGTCATTTCCTTGCATTTGTTTGTTCACTTTTTTTATAACATAATTATGACTGGTGAATCAGCGCATACTACATCAACAGCAAGAATGAAATAACAATTACTTTTGCATCTTTATGTGTGCCCCAATCAATTGCTGAGAAGTGATTTGGTCAGTATGCTTTGTTTTCAAGTAGTATATTCACCTCTTTACAAAGCAATATAAATGAAGAACAATACGAGAAGCTCCTCTCCAATCGATCCATTCGCTACAGAAAATACAGACCATTCTCATTACAAACGTGATACAGGTAGCTAATGGGGATAGTCAGCTACAGGGAAGCCATTTCGTGCTACCACAAACCGACACCTTGCAGCGGGTACGGTACATGCCACGTGTACTAGTATAAGAATTTGCTACATCACAAAACATTGTACATGAGCCCAATATGCACATTCTAAACATTATACTGATGGCGGACATCACTGGGGATTAAACGATATTCAAGTACTTAAGAAAGGAGACAAAAAAAACCCTGCCAACTGCGGACCAGTCTCTTAAACTAGTATACGCAGTGAAATTATGGAACATATTATCTACAGTATCATTACGTCACATCTAGAACTTCATGATATATAAACATATCAACAATTTGGTTTCCGCAAAGGAAACTCTGCTGAACTCTAACTTTTACAAAACAGTACATGATCTTGCCTTAACTTTGAACAATAAAAGTCAATGTGATGTAATTCTTCTGGATCTTAGTAAAGCATTTGATAGAGTACCTCACCGTTACTTCTAAAGCTTAAACATTATGGTATTGGGATCTCTGTTCTACTCTGGATTCAATCCTTTTCATACACAGCAGGTCATTTGTGGTGATAGTTACTCTAGCACTGCTAATGTTGAGAGTGGTGTGCCACAAGGCTCAGTTTTGGGACCTCTGCTGTTTCCACTTTATGCCAATGACATCCCCTCAACATGCCGCTGTATGCAGATGATTGCATTTTATATATACAAATTAACTCCTCTGCTGATGCAGTTTTTTTAGAGAATGATTTATTTAAATTTGAAGAATGGGAGAAAAGATGGAAAATGTTACTGAACATCGATAAGTGTACAGTTCTAAGAGTAACTTTGAAAAGAAGGCCATTTATTACAAGTTACACTTCCTCTAGCATCAGTCAACACAGCAAAGTATTCAGATGTCACCATAGATTCTAAGTTGTCATTTAATGACTACATCAAGACACACAGCAGTGTGTCGTGCGGCCCAAGAAGCCAACGCACAACACCCATGAGTATATTGACAGGAAGAATGAAAATGCAACTTTCGCACCTCTGTAGCTCTGTGCTGCCTTGATGAAACAAGACGATTTTTGCTG
Source organism: Dysidea avara (assembly GCF_963678975.1). Classification (NCBI taxonomy): domain Eukaryota; kingdom Metazoa; phylum Porifera; class Demospongiae; order Dictyoceratida; family Dysideidae; genus Dysidea; species Dysidea avara. The sequence goes on from NC_089284.1 coordinate 229,265, forward strand.
TGGACACGCCCTCCAACTTCAGTATTCCACATACCAAATTTGAGCAAATCGCTTCAAGTGTTCCCGAGATATGCGACTTCAAAAATTGGTTTAGTTTATTAGTTTTTTCTTTTATTCTTTCTTTCTTATTTTTCTTCCTCTTTTCACACACTCACAAAAACCGCTATAAAACGCGAATGCAATATCCGATTTCCTTGAAATTTGGCACACAGAAAGGGGGTATAAAGGCACATCTATGAACCAACCTTGGCTGGAATACGATAAACAGGCAAAGAGTTATTAACGATTATTCACGAAAAATAACACCAATATGTTGTCACGCCTACAGGGTAAACCGCTTATGAGAGGAAGCTGAAAATCAATGGGTGAATAGGTTAACTATTGAACCACAAACCTTTTGTGGTTTGAAAGAAATCGAGTTAAAAACCAGGAAGATACAACAAAAAAACCAACAGTGTGTAACAATTATGCAATCGAGATTAACTAATAAAAAACGACTACTTTCCACGCCCACCAGAAAAACTGCTATGGATAATGCTTTGAAATTCGCTGTACAGATGGAGTAATCATCTTAGAAAGGCTCTTCAATGGTGTAGAAGAATCATACTTAAAGCCATGGAGTTATAACACGAAATCAAACTTGGTGTAGCAAGTGCGAGATCGAGATACTCTAATAGAGCAGTCACCCTGAAAAGAATTCAAGATATCAGCTAGAAACTAGTAACCTGTATAGAGATCAGCTACAAACAATTCACCCTGTAGATAGAAGAAGTTACCTTGTAGGGAGTTAAACTACACAGTTCAGCTAGAAGAAGTTACCTTGTGCAGAGTTCAGCTACAAAGAAACCATCACGTAGAGAGTTCAGCTGCAAACAAATCTCCTGTAGAGAGTTCAGCTACAAACAAATTAAAATGCAGAAAAGTCAGCTAGAAGAAGTCACCTTGTAGAGAGTTCAGCTACTAACTAGTGACCCTGTAGAGACATCAGCTAGAAGAAGTTACCTTGTAGAGAGTTCAGCTACAAACAAATCATCCTGTAGAGAGATCAGCTAGAAGAAGTTACTTTATAGATAGTTCAGCAACAAACAAGAATTCACCCTGTAGAAAGATCAGCTAGAAGGACTCACCTTGTAGAGTGTTCAGTTACAAAGAAACCACTATGTAGAGTTCTGTAATAAATATATGTATTATATATATATTTTGTACATTTATTGATAAAATCAGAACATTTAAAGTGTTCATCTGCTTCATCTTTTCTTCTTCCTGTGGTAAAGAAAAAAAACATAGGTTAAAAAAAGCCCCAAAGCTGGCCATAGGCCGGTTTTGGGACATACACATACAAAAAGAAGTGAAATCTAATCCAAAACAGCCAAACTGTAAAAAAAGAGTGCAGCCCTCAAAAAGGCTATGGTGAAAAAAGATGTGAAATCCAAGGTGGCGGCCAAGAAATGGCTGTGATGGTAGGTTAACGGTAAAAATTTTAATAACAACAAGTCAGGTGAATATTGTGCTAAGACCAAGTGGCACCAAAATTCACCTGAATTCTTGTTATTAAAATTTTTGCCATTAACCTACCATCACAGCCATTTCTTGGCCACCACCTTGGATTTCACATCATTTTTCACCATAGCCTTTTTGAGGGCCACACTCTGTTTTTACAGCTTGGCTGTTTTGGATTAGATTGATATTATCTGTAAGAAAGCCAACTCTACACTCTCTTTCCTCTGCAGAAATTTCAGTTCTTGTCAGCATAAAGTTAAATCTGAATTGTATTTAACATACGTTAAGCCTATCATGGACTATTCTGTATCAGTTTGGGCTCCTCACACTAATCATGCCATTAACCAACTAGATTCAATCCTGCTCGTTTTGTTAAGTCAGAATAATGCTGCACCAGTAATGTTACATCCATGTTGTCAACACTGCAGTGGTCCAGCACTGAGACACAACTCAAAGAAGCTCATTTGATTATGTTTTACAAAACTATTCATAAAATTGTTAATATTCCACTATAGTATGTTCACGTTGAGCTGAATCCTGAAAAACAGCTAAAAATTAAAAGTGGATTTTTTCTCAACAGAGTTAACATTTCAGCCAACCAGATGATTATTGGTAACAGCAAAGGTGTCAACAACAGACACGTATGGTTTGGCTCCACTACAAGTTTGGGAAAGGGCTGTAATGGACACTGTACTTATATGGCTTTCCCATAGGAAATGTATTGTGAAAATTTTGATTGGCCGTAAATATTATGTCAAACATTTGAACAAAAAGATTTTGAAACATTTTTAGCGGGTCAATCAGTACTACAAATGAGCCAAATTTCAAGAACATGTGTAATTGTATCTGTGAGTTATTAAATGTTTTTGAGGGTTCAGCTCAACGTGAACATACTATACCTGTTTACATTTGTGACCGGATCTGCGAAAAAGGGACATAATCGCACAAGCCTAAATTTACAGTATAAAGCATTGAATACATTGGGTGAAATACTTGTGTATTATTGAAAATATTCTGCAAATTATTTTAACCCCTTTTTCTTAGTGAAGGAAGGGACTAACAATAAAAACCTGGGTATCGCCAGCTCAAGAGGAGTTGGAAAATCTTTGTTTCATTGCAGTAGCCCCAAGGATATGTAAGTTATGAGCATTTGTTTACATAATGTCGAAGCGATCGTATGCGACCAATTTTTCTTCACAAATTTCACCTTTGTATGCAGTGAAAAAGGGCAAGTAAAGGAAAAACTTACCTGGTAATTGATTCTCCTATTCATGGCGAACACAATAGTGAACATTTTAGCTCTGTACCTCAATCTGTTGGTAAGTTACAACCATTTTTGTAAGCGCCTGTAATTTATTTTCCCTATACTTGCTGTACAAATTGATTTTTCTGTTGTTGCTACTTTGTAGGGCTGTAACTCCAAAAGTTGTTGGCATATGAAGCTGAAATTTGCCAGTAGGTACACTTGGCTAAGTAGATTATAAATATTTAATAAACAGGAATTCGAAAAATATGCGATTATGTCCTGTTTTCGCAGATCCGGTCACATTTGTCGGCCATCAAGACCTTCAAGGGGAAACCATCTTAAATATACACAGACAGCAGTCTATGTAGATCTTTACAAATTAGCTTCTACCCTTCCATAATCAAGCTCTGGAACAATTTACCTTTACATGTTGTTGATTGTAGCTCATTGCATCGTTTTAAGGATAAGATTAGAATGTACTTTAATTGTTGATGACTTTATTTCCTTCCCCCAATTGTAATGTACTCATTAATATGAGGTCATACAATTATGATTTTATTATTATATTATTATCATTTATCTGTACTTTACAATGATGCGAATAATGTAACTATAAATAGTTCATTAAGGAGAAAACTAGACTTAAAGGAATGGCAGTACAGACTTCCCACGAAGAGTCACAACAATCTTTAAATGACCATATACAATCGTTCATTCCTGATATATCACTACTAGAAGTCCATTTGTATAACCCTTAAACCCGCAGAGGGGAATGCGTGCTTACACAATATGGGCACTCATGGCGACACTAGGTCGGGTACTTAATTCTTACAGCCTACAAATATACAACGATTAAAAGTCTGTTCACTGGGCTACTTGGTAAGGTTAAATGAACACTGTGGCTTACTTGTTATGAAGCAATGAACAGTGACAAGTCGTATCTCCATATCTCAAAATTCTTGCCAAGTGTTTAATTTTGACTAAGGGTTTACTCACGTGAGTCATATCTGGCCCGATAGAGAAATTTAATGGCAAATTGAGCAGAAGTTGTTGCAAGGTGATAGGAGCAACCACCATCAAGTTATTGACCATTATATAAAGGTATGTAAAGGGTTTGCGTGTTTCTTTACTGAAAATATATTCTCATGGTTAGTTTTGGCCTCACTATTAGCATTATGGTAAAACCCTATGTATCATTTTAATCCTTGTTACATCACAAGTAGAATGATGCAAATTGCATAGCCATAGGATGGACGCTTTGAAATTTACAGTGCACTGTGCAAGGCTAGTGTATTTATCAAGTTTAAATACAATTTTCTGGATTACGCGGGTTTAAGAGATAAAATACTTTTTACTAATACTCTGGTGGTTTATTAGTATTCGCAAGTGCATGCAGTACTCCCTGGAAAACTTGCGTTGCCAGTGAGAACAAATAGGAGTGCAAAGGTATGTCCACAATGCATGCATTGTATACATTGTACTGCGGTATACCAAAAGGCACCTGTTGGATTGAAGAACATCTTACAGTTAAAAATCAAGCCCATAGCCTTCAATCAGTCAGTGAGTCAATCAGTCAACAGAAAATTTCAAAATTAAAAGTTTGAATCAACCTATTGGAAGCATTTCAGGTTGCACCGAAGACGCTTTTGAGATTGGGTTAACCAATACTGCCAAGGCCAGTACTTTGAGACTGGTTTCTGGTTAATACTTGAGAATGTGTCAACCTCTGTAATCCCTACTACTGTACTGCATATGTAGTCCCATTTTATATCGTACAGTACAATAGTACTGTAACACACGCAGTAGTACTGTATAGAATGGCTATAGTGCAGCCTCATATTTACTCCATGGCACTTTGATATTATTGGAGTAATTAAGTCCAAAGTTTCCTAGATTCAATTAGGGATTGAAGATCCACTAGTATAACTTGTACAGTGTACTTGTATAGATAATCTAATCAAAAACAGCCAAGCTGTTTTTGATTAGATATCACTTCTTTTTGTATTTGTATATTGCAAAGCTGGCCAATGGCTGACTTTGGGGATTTTTAACCCATGTGTTTTTTCTTTACCACAGGAAGAAGAAAAGAACTTAAAGAAGATATTTAATACTTCAATTATTTTTGATTTTATTAGTAATTATACAAATTATATACGTATATTTATTACATGCCCATTATTCCCCACAGGATATTATTTTGCAGCTGATCTCTCTACTGGGTGACTTGAAATGTAGCTGAACTATCTATAAGGTGACCTCTTCTAGCTGATCTCTCTACAGGGTGATTTGTTTCTAGATGAACTCTCTACAGGTGATTTGTTTGCAGCTAAACTCTCTACATGGTGGTTTCTTTGTAACTGAACTCTCTACACGATGGTTTCTTTGTAGCTGAACTCTCTACAAGGTGACTTCTTCTAGCTGAACTCTCTACAGAGTGATTTGTTTGCAGCTTAACTCTCAGAGTCTACATGATGGTTTCTTTGTAGCTGAACTCTCTACAAGGTGACTTCTTCTAGCTGAACTCTCTACAGGGTGATCTTTTTGTAGCTGAACTTTCTACAGGGTGATTTGTTTGCAGCTGAACTCTCTACATGATGGTTTCTTTGTAGCTGAACTCTCTACAAGGTGACCTCTTCTAGCTGATCTCTCTACAAGGTGATTTGTTTCTAACTGAACTCTCTACAGGTTATTTGTTTGCAGCTAAACTCTCTACATGGTGGTTTCGTTGTAGCTGAACTCTCTACAAGGTGACTTGTTTCCAGCTGATCCCTCTACAAGGTGACTTCCTCGAGCTGATCTCTCTACAGGTTGATTTGTTTGTAGCTGAACTCTCTACAGGGTGATTTGTTTGCAGCTGAACTCTCTACAGGGTGATTTGTTTGTAGCTGAACTCTCTACAGGATGGTTTCTTTGTTACTGAACTTTCTACAAGGCAACTTTTTTCTAGCTGATCTCTCTATAGGGTGACTTGTATCTAACTGAACTATCTACAGGATGATCTGTTCATAATTGAACTCTCTACAGCTTAATTTGTTTGTAGCTGAAATCTCTTGTTTCAAACTGATCTCACTGTAGCATAACTTCTTTGTAGCTGAATTCTCTACAGGGTGACTTCTTCTAGCTGAACTATCTCTCTTGTTTCTAGCTGATCTCTCTAACTTGTTTGTATAGCTGAACTCTTTACAGAGTAGTATTTTGGTTGCTGAACTCTCTACACGGTGACTTGTTTGTAGCAAAATTCTTTACAGAGTGACTTGTTGGTAGCTGAATTCTCTACAGAGTGACTTATTTGTAGCTGAACACTGTATAAACATAAAGTGACTTGTCTGTAGCTGAACTTTCTTAGTAGATGAACTCTTTACAGGGTAGTTTCTTTGTAGCTGAACTCTCTCCACAGTGACTTGTTTGTAGCTGAATTCTCTAGAGAGTATAGTCGAACTCTCTACAGGGTGCATGACTTGTTTATAGCTGAACTCTCTTCAGTGTGACTTGTAATGTTCTGAATCACTACAGCGATATATTTGTAGCTGAACTCTCTATAGGGTGACTTGATTCTTGCTGAACTGTCTATAAGATTAACTTTTTGCAGCTGAACTCCCTACAGAATAACCTGTAATGTAATAGAATTCTATAATGGAGTAAATAAATTAGCTGAATGCTCTATTAGGGTGACTGTTCTATTAGGGTATCTCGATCTCGCATTTGCTACACGGAGTTGGCTTTCGAATCATAACTCAGTGGTTTGTAATCCAATTCTTCTATACTACTGCAAGGACTTTCAATGAAGATTATTCCAGCTATACACCGATTTTCAGCTCATTGCTCTAAGCGGTTTGCCTAGTAGGCGTGAAAACTAATACTTTTTTATTCCTAAAAATCGATCGCGTAATTGTGACACAGGTTGGGTTTTGTGTCATATCTCCGTGGTCTTTATCTCGATTCCTTTCAAACCACCAAAAGGCACTCCTACGATGGTTACTCCATCTACATAGCAATTTTCAACTCATTCCATGAAGCGGTTTACCCTGTAGGCGTGACAACAAATCGATCTTGTTTTACACGAATAATCGGTAATAACTCCTCAATCATTCATCAGATTTGCACCAAATTTGATGCTAGGATTTGCCTTTGGACTCCCCTTCTGTGTGCCAAATTTCAAGGCGATCGGAGTACACGTTTGCGTTTTATAGCAATTTTTGCAAGTGTGCGAAAAGACGAAGAAGAAAAAAAAATGAAGAAAGAAAAAATGAAGAAAAAAAAAACGAAACTTTTAACACTCGTATCTCGGAAATGGCTTGAGTGAGTTCCTTCAAATTTGGAATGTAGACTCCTCTAGCTGGCGGGCAACTCTGCAGCAAATTTGGTTCCAATCGGATAAGATATCACCGAGATACAAATGTGTGCAAATGACGTTTTCTTCTTCCTGTACGTGTGGCACGCCGGCTTCTTGGGCTGCACGACACACTATCGTGTGTCTTGATAATGCTGTACATGCATGCATGGTTACTGGAAACTTTAAGGTAGGCTATAGCCACCTTTACAATAACTATTACAGTGGAATCTATGCTAACGGTCACCTGAATCAAGCAATCACCTTTGTATAATGGCCACTGTCACAAGGTCACAAATATTCTCCATACAAATGTATGCATTGTGGTCTGTTTTAAGTGGTCACCTATCTAATGCACATAGCGGCCAGCCTAGAATTCACTTATGAATTATGTATACACATCTTCAACTCTCATATGATGGTTACTGCCTTGTAACGAAAAGCAAGTGGTTTGTCTGACACTATGATGAGTGTTTACATAAACTCATAATTATTACACTTGCTGCATTTAAAGAATACCATATAATATATCTGGCTTCATTGCTTAAAAGTATTTAGCAACATTCTCACCTTGTTCCCGTAAAATGGAATACAACAGTTGGTGTAATGTTAATTACCTATCATGAACCACGGTAGTGGTTCATAATAGAGATCGCCTATGTTTTTCGCCAAAATCCTAATAGAATACTCACCTAAGAAAGCTCCTCCAAACAAAAAGAATCTTTACAAGTTGATTTGGAAGAAGCATAGGTCCACTGGAAATATGAAGTCAAAAGGAACCAATGAAAGTACTTTATAACGTTGCTGCTACAGTACCACTGCCTACTTGATGCACTGTAATCACAGAGCTGCACAAGTGTGCACATGTAGAAGAAGCCATAACCAAATGAACCACAGCATGTTATTACAATGTCTACTGTTTGATATATCAAAGCTGTATATAGGTACAAAGTACACTCAAGGAACAACACACTGGTGATTATTAACTCTGACAATATTAGCTGAACACTTAACAGATACCGTACATGATGACTAACTTGAAGATTGTGTAATATTATCAAGCACCACCAGCACTTCTTATTATTGTATACAGTACAGTATGTTTACTGTTCTATCTATACGCTGATTTATAAAAGTAAACAAACCAGTGCAATTTAAAATATATATATTAAAATAGGGGAAATAGAGATCACTGAAAAAAAAAGAAACAAGAGTCAACCAAGCCAGCATGTTAAACACATAGCGATCTCTCAAATACACAGAAACATTCTCATTTATGGTAGCTACCTTAGTCTCTAGCTACCATATCCATTGAGTCCAAATAGAAATCTGTGTGTGTTTAACACTCTGGCTTGCTTGACTTTTGTTTCTTTTGTATTTCTCAGTATTTCCCATTATTATCACACTAGTATGTATAATGGTCATATAGCCACTAAAATGCTGTTGCCTTATGAAAGTTTTCTGTGTAACAGCCATCTGTATAAAAGGCCAACACTTTCTGGTCTGAAGGTGACCATTGTACATAGGTTCCCCTATATTACAATCTCTTCAACATTATGTATATCATGGCTCTACTTGTTATTACACCCTAGTTAATATTAGGCCAGTATATGCAGTATATATCAAACAGTATGACAGTAGGGACAATGAAGGTGTGGGCGTGGCCAGTGATAAAATATTACACAAAAGCCTGCCTTGATTTTTCTTCCCAATGAAATGACAGTATTGGTTGGGTAAAATCAAGCCCAAAAAAAAGTGGCTCCCGGTCAACCAGAAACATATTTGTCAAGTTGCTACAGAATCAGGGGCTTCTCTAAAGAGCGGTAGAGTGGTGCAGAACCACTCTACTATACTCAAAACCCTTTTGATGTGGTAAAAAGAATGTATATAATTAACAAACTGACTTTGATGTTGGTAGTAAATTGACAGTTTTACCGCTCTACTTTATTTTGCTGGGGAAAGTTCTGAGAATTTTATTATTTTTAAATTTATGGAATTTTCTACTGCCTGCCTGATGCGTTCATGCAGTCAAGAATAGCAGAAAACTGGGTATAGCTACAGCTCTACTTCTTTCACAAAGATGTTTCAAATTCACTTAAGAAGAAAAGAAACCTTTGGCATATCGATAAACATACTGTACAATGCGTGTTCTATTGTCTTGCCTTTTATTCTTCTGTACCAGTGAAGGCTCTTCATCGATAGAAGGGCTTCTATCCACAGGCGTAACTACATGTTACATAGCATTAAGCAGTATAGTATTACATAATGTGTATGCCTGTGGACATTGTAAACATTGCAGTGTTGAGTGAGCTGTACAATGACCAACACTGTTCACTATATATAGTCAGTACAGCCCCTGCCAAATATAGTAATATCAAAGAGGTGAACATGTGTTCACTCCCAATGGCTTTGTACTGGAACAAGTATGTTTTCATGTTATAAATATGCTTGCACATGTTATAAAGCCACATAACTTCACAGCACTACTAATTGTTTGGGCAGCTGGCCCACGTAACAAGAGTCATTAGCAAGAAACAAGGGCTCAGGTTCCAGGTGAACAGGAACAGACTATAGCTACAGGCATGGATCCAGACTTCTAAAAGGGCAAGTTCCAGCAAACTGCTAACAGCTAACAGCGATGATAATGCAAGGCTTGACATTGCAGCTAATGGTTTTTGGGGAGGACGATTTGAGAGGTCATACTTTGATGTCAGACTTTTTAACCCTAGTGCACCCTCAAATCAACCCCTACACTCTGCATACCGACATCATGATAAGAAGAGACGTGAATACCAACAACGGGTTCATGAAGTAGAGAATGCCTCATTTACTCCTTTAATTTTCACCACTACCGGTGGAATGGGTGATGCTGCTACTGCAGTTTAATAAAAGATTGGCCAACCTTTGAATGCAAAGCACAGTCTTTCTTATGGAATAGTGATGGGATGGCTGAGATGTAGATTAAGCTTCTCTTTGTTGAGATCTGCAGCTATGTGCATTCGCGGTGCCAGGTCCAGTTTGCACTGTCCCTGAGGCACCGATTGCTGTGCAGGTTGCTGAGGCCCATATTTAAGTTCACTTGTATTTTGCATTTGCTTATTATGTACTGTTTAAAATAAAAAATATATATGTAAAAAGGGCAAGTTCCATCCTTAATGGTAGACATTGTTTCACTGTTAAATCTTACCACCTAGGTGTTTAGAAATGCAAATGAAGCCAGTTGCTGTAACAGCTTTAGATGATAAAGACAAAAATTATTTTTAGAGGCACCTAGATAGCAGTTTCAAGTGGTATTCAAAGCATTATTGCTGTAAACAAAGATAAAAGTAAGTATTTTCACTGTTTTGTCATAGTAATAAGTCTTTATTTGATTGATAAACTGATTTTAGTTTATTGAATTGAAAAAAACAACAACTTGTCAACAGTTTACTGAGTCAAATGGGGGTTCCATGGAATACTTTGAGTACCCCCCTCCCCAAATTTGCCCCTGCACTAGCTGCTTCTCTTGTTCACTTCATCATTATCCAGACTGGTAGCATGCTTTTCTTTATGACTTTCCTTGTGTTTCTCTTCACATGATGTGTCAAGCAAACCACATAATGGCTATAGCTACGTATATAAGTGTTACTAATACCATGTAAACAAAGTTAGTGAGCGAACCTTGTGTTGAACTTCTATGTGAATACAGTGACAGTTTAGCAATAATTGTGGTGTGTAATAACATAGTTTTAGCTAATCAGCAAAGGTTTGCTGACTACCTGCATATGCCCGTAAAATTATAGTGCTGTCACTAACAATAATTGTGTAATATTGTGACTAGTGTTGCACTGATATACCTTTTTTCACATTTACCAATACCGATTATTTGCTTATTCCTGTAACCGATATACCGATATTCTTCAGAACAGGGGAGGAGGAGCAGGACTTCACAATTAATGTTTATGCGTGTAAATTGCATTTGTAATGACAATGTAATTAATTGTGTAGGCGACCAATTTCACAATGTTTGCTAAAGTTTTTCCATTAACCTTTTCATGAAAAATGAAGCCAAAAGTAGTTATAAAACAGCTACCCCAGCTTATCAAACAGTGTTTTTAGTGGGATTCCAGACCCTTTGTGAAGAAAAATCAACTAAATGCATGGATGGCTGGATAAATATACACAGCCTGCTATAACCTTGCAGCCATACTTTCACAAAAAAAAGTGCAAACAGTTGTATAACAATTACAGCAAATAAATGTTGTACCACTTACTGCTGCATTCACCATTTTCTTTACTTTCACTTATTCATTGCCGTCACTAATGATTGATTGTGGGTTTCAGTTAATTGGCAAGCTTCGTAACTGATACCGATACTTGTAAAATTAGCTATTACCGATACGTAATTCAACTGATTATTGGTGCAACACTAATTGTGACCAGTTTTTTTGAAAAGGGTCTTTCCACGCACACATCCAATTTTCTATGATCTTTAGTGTTAAAGATCTATTTTCAGAAATCCATTGTTAGGGACCCGCCGATTATGCTGGCATAATTATGAGCATAATAGGTGCCTGAAAGCATTGAGCATAATGCTAGCATAATAGGTAGAATATTTGTGCAATAGTATGAATTCTTGCTTACCAAAGTAGCTATTACAGAAAGATCGATATACTCTAATGGAACAGTCAGTAACTCTAATAGAACAATCAAATAACTGACTGTTCTATTAGAGTATATTGATCTTTTCTGTAATATGCATTTTGACAAGTAAGTTTGTGCTTCAGCCACTTATTATTTATCCATAAACTGGAAATTATTAGCAGAGCATGAGAACTGAGGCATAAATAATTGGGCACAATTTGAGCATAATAGGTAAGTATTGAGCATAAATTTAAGCATAATAGGTAAATTTTTGAGAAGTACAGCATAACATAATAGGTAAAATTATGAGCATAATCGGTGGGTCCCTATCCATTGTATAGTGTGTTTAATGGTCAAGAACTGGCAGAAAAACAAGAATAAGAAAAAAATTAGGGATTTTAATCTAGAATAGGGAGAATGTAATACCACAATAAAAAGTTCTGAAACAAACTGGATTCGAGTAGTACAGTATGTAATGTCCAATTGTTGAAAAACAATAAGAAGCAGATATCCCTACTGTGCTGTGGAGATGAAACGCACAATAGGGATATTTGAATCTTATTGTTTTACAGCAATTGGACATTACATACTACGCCAATCCGACTTGTTTCAGTACTTTTTATCGTGGTACTACATTGTCCTTACTCTAGTTTAAAGTTCCTAATACTAGTGAAATAATAAAACTTGTAAAACAGGAAAGCCGTACATATAAAGTTTAAAAACCATTTTAAAGTTTCAAATCAATAATGATGTGTATGCATACACAATAACTTACACATTCCAATATGATCTGAAATAATGGATAGGACCCAACGCAACCAGTTTTAAAATTATTTCACCCAAATAAACTATTAAGAATTTAAGATGTAATTTAACATACACGATAAAACTTCAATTACCTGATATGAACACAAAATTGATTATCAGAGCTTCTTGAGATTTGTCAAATCTTTTGTCTGGATCTGAAAAGATAAGTAGCACATATATGCATGCAATGATCACCGTGAAACTTCAAACAAGCTGCCAGGTATATATTTAGGCATATTGACCTCAACTATTACATCACAGCCGGAGTAGTATCAAACAGTACGGTAGTACTGTTACCGTACTGTTTAAGTAGGGATCGTATCAAAAAAGCTGTCTTAAAAATTCATCTTTGAGACATCTTACGTGACGAAAACTACCTTTATGGAATAATTCAGGGGATGTACTAACCCATCTAACATGAAATACAGTATTAAAAACAAGAATACACTTTCATGCGACCGGATATAAAATTGTTTTTTAAAAATTGAAATTTGGTCTGCCTTACTCACCGACCATGGCCGCAAGCCTAGAGATCAAAACTCACTGGTAGGATGTGCCTTTTGGGGTTCCGACAAGTGTGCTCCATCTGCACCTTGTCTTTTCTTTTATCTTCAATCAAGATAGTTGTCTTCTTCAAGCATCGAAACCATATCAAGGCAATAATTTTCCGTATCAACACTTTCCCTGAGCAGCATATTTAGACGCCACAAAAATATTTCAGCAGGGGCTTACGCCTGTAACATTGTGGAATTCAAGCAGAAACAGCTTCTTTTAATTCATCAAAATAACCTTTGTTATCATATTTCCTCTTCTTTAGACAAAATTTATCCGAGTCTTCTTTGCCCAATGCTTGGTTAAGTCAATGTGGCTCAACTAGCAGATTGGCATATCTGTTCATTACAATGTTTGAAATGGTCACATCAGTATTGATGACGGTGTTACATGAACTAACATAATTAAGTACCTGAGTATGACATGAGCTTGCCTGGGCAAGTTTTGATTTGTGGATTACTAAGAGACATGATCAGTTTCCATCAACTAATTAAATGATCGATATAAACCACTGACCCATGCACTGTATGTGAAAAAAACTGCAAGTTGAATCAATAGCTCATTATCGGTATTAATGACAGCCTCTTCTCTTCTCAGTTCCCTGATATATTCTCTTACTTGGTGGACTACTGTAAGTACTCGCCAACCAGTAAAGGTCTACCTCTTTTCTTAGGAACTAATTCCTGAACTACACTATCCGACTCATCTCAATATATGGTGAATGCGACCTGTGTGCTGCTTCTTTAACTTGGTCTTTGACTGTGTCATGGTATAAGTGGTTCCATCGTCAAACTGTGGTTCCTTCAGAGGGGGAGAGATTCCAGTATCAATTAGATTAGTAATGCATAGCAGCAGTTGTACCAAATTGCTTACATTCCAATTTCAAACTCCTGTGCAGGGTCTAGTGTTGTGTATGGGCCTCAAGTGCCCAAGGCAGTGCCATTCTCTAACACTTTGCAAACACAAACATTTGCAGACAAAATCCCCAAATGGGCCATTTAGAGGCTGTTTCACTTTTTTCTTTATTACAAAGTATTGAACCAGTGCCATCGATAATAGAGCACTGAGTAGATTGTAGCAATGAGACTGGAATGCATGTGGGCATGAATTACCTGTCCGCTTAACTATATTATCCTAAACTAAATATCAACAAAGGGTTGTTGAATGGAATACTTGGGGAAGGCTGAATAACCGCTGTAACAATATTCACTCACCTGTTATGAAGTGATGGAGAACAGCATCTGGTATTCTATTTTGAAAAACATGGTGAGTACCATTTTGGCAATTCCATGCAATCTCACCAAACTTTTCTCCTGCCAAAATTTTCTGCTATATGGTATAACAAGTCAAATTGTCTCATATCTTTGAATGGCTGGGCACAGGGGCGGATCTAGGGGGGTGGGCTTTGGGGGCTGAAGCCCCCCCCCCCCTTCATATTTAGGCTTTACTTGCTCAATATGCTGAGCATTATAATGAAATTTTGTCTTAGCATAATTATATGATCACTAATAATACAAATACTCATAAAACCACCTTATAAACATCTTTCCAAGGTATTATCAGTGATTTATGCTAAAGTTTATGCAACAAGGGCCCGGATCAGCATTGGAGGTTTACAAGATCGAGACACTCTAATAGAGCAGTCAGCTAACTACTCTAATAGAACATTCACTGGAAACATGTAGTTGGTTCTGTTATGGAATTTTTCCAAATCTGCCTGCACCTATACATACAATGAAGTGCATTGGTCTGTTTAAAGTACTTCATTCATCTACTTGTGTGGTTAATATGTATGGCAATACTTAATTCAGGTACACAATTTCCATTGAAAATGCTCTCAGATTCAATCTTGTATTGTTCAAATTTCAAAATTTTCCACTTTCAACATTATTATTCTAACATACACTTATTCAGTGTTGTGCAATTGTGAGAGGGGTGTATCATGTACTTGATTGTCTGTACCTACCCAAACCTTTCCATTAGCAAAATGCTTTTGCAGAGTGCCATACCTATAATCTAAAGGCAGTATATAAAATATCTAAAGGCAGAAAATATTATGAATTATATGTGGAAATGTCTCCAAATTGCAGTATTTTAGCATCTATTTTTCAAAATTTTCCTGGGGGGGCATGCCTCCAGGCCCCCCTAGTTTTTGCATGCTGGGAAGTGTGCTTCACACATCTCTACCCAAGAGATTAGTACCTTGAGTTAGCCCCCCCCCCTTTTATAAATCCTAGATCCGCCCCTGGGGCATAAAGCCATGAGCAAAACACTTTCCCATGATATTGCCAGGAAAATATGTGAGTTAAATGCCAAATGGTGTCTTTGAACACCTCATACTGTAGGTAATATATTTATATCACCTTTAGCACAAGGTGTTGTGCAAAGGTGTCATTCGAGGTATGTACGTAGATCAGTATGATATAGATGGCCATTAGTGGGTTTGTTTACAAGATCTATAGATTTACCCTGTACAAAACTGAAGATGCACCTAAATAAATCACTTGAGCTACATGTATACAGTAGTATTATTTCTACCAGAAGCTGATTTCCAAAACATTAGTCATATATGTAACACAAAAAGTCTGCTACATTGTATGTACAGCTGTATTATTGTGCCTCCCTCAAACATTTAAAATTACTTACTTCCTGCATACCAAATCGCAAACTCATTTCCAAAATAGCAGTTATAAAATGCTACGCCTAGCTGACAGCTGTAGTTAAGTGGATGTAACCACTAATTTAAAATTTACGGCCAAATAATAAGGGACTACTCACTGAATTGCCAAATTGCATCATACTAACCGTCCAATATACAGAACCATATACCTATCTACCTAATCCGATGCTCAATGGGAGCCATAAATTTTGCTGGATTAAGGAGGTGGTTGGATTAACAAGTCACCTCTGTAATCCGACATTGTACAATATCTAGAATTGTCGGATTATGTAGTAAATTACAGGTAAAACGGATCACACAAGGTTTTAAATAATTGTAGAATTTGCAAGTATTTCTATAATTGTCAACAATTAAATGCTTTGGTTGCTTAAAATTAGATTCTGTAATGCTTTATTCTCTGTCAGAATACAAATGTCAAAAACAATGTATTTCAAAGTGTAGAGAATCAAAATTTGTGTCAGATTACAGAGGTTGTTTTTTACACAAAAGTATTGGTAAACGACATTTTAGTTGGATTAGAGAGGATTCTGGATTATGCAGGTGTCGGATTAGAGAGGTTCAACTGTATAACTCTTTGTCATCAATTAATATTTTTCAACTCGAAGAACAATTATTTAATTCACTTATTATTTATATAAAAGGTTACACTTTGCACTATTACTTAACAAATGCACACTAGTACAGGAAGGATCCAGTTAACCCAGAAACAGGACCTCTATGGGCATGTCTGTTTTAGTACTAGCGCATCTTGCTATGAAACGCATTTTACAAGCTACAAGTACACAAAAAAAATGGAATTTTCAACTAGAGTAGGGACCATAGCACATCGATAAAAAGTACTGAAACAAGCTGGAGTAGTGCATGCTATTGAATCACTGTAAAACAATAAGAAGTGTTATATCCCTACTGTGCATTTTTATTGAGCACAGTAGAGATATAACACTTCTTATTGTTTTACTGTGATTTAATATTATGCACTACTCCAGCTTGTTTCAGTACTTTTTATCAATGTGCTATGGTCCCTACTCTAGTTGAAAATTCCTAATATTTTGTGTACTTGTTTGTTAACTTTCTTGTAAATAATTATTAAGACGGGTGAATCCTCACATTACCACATCTGAAATGGTGCTGAGCGCCCCGGCTATATCAGTTATCGTCTGAAAAGTGAAGTAACCATTACACTTCGTTGTCAGCTACGTCCAACCTTATACACAGACAGCATCACGAATCAAGAACTGTTCAAAAAGCACCCTCTGCAATCCATGCATAACAAAAGAAAAAAAATGGTTCTGCGCGTCCCAGTTCTACCAATTATTATTTGAAAAGTGAAGTATCCATTACGCCTCATTATTGGCTATGTTCAAACCAATACACAGCAGTACGAATCAAGAACTGTTCGAAAAATACCTCTGCAATCAAAATTGCCACTATGAAAATACGGACGATTTCCATTTTGAAGGGAAGCCATCACATGCTACCGCCAAATCGACACTTTTCGCTGTCAGCAAAGATGAAAGGGACACAAAGGAGGACACTGGTAAGTCCATGAAGAATGCATGGTATGTACTGTGGTATGCCAAAAGGTACCTCTCGGGCTGAAGCAACGTCACCCCGTGAAAAAATCAAGCCTGTAGCCTTAGCCGTTATTGAGTTACGCATGTCTGAAAGCATCAGCCAGTCAGTAGAAAATTCTGTTAAATATATATATATATATATATTAATTCCGTAGCAACTTGTTGAAAGCATTTCGGGTAGATCTGAAAGCTTGTTTGGGCTTGCCCAACCAATACTGCCTCATTGTCACCTGGGAAAATTGAGGCTGACTTTTGGGTGATGTTATTTCGTGGGCCACACCTACTCCTTTGTGGTCCCTACGATGTATTGTACTGTAGGATAGCAAGGCTAAGTGAGTTATGATGCCATACCGCCATATGGCAGCAGTGGCCATTAATGAGTTAACAGTTTACTGAATGGGACTGTTTGTACATTAGACACAACTACATACCGACACATACAGTACATATGAATACCTGAAACATGTGATGTAACTATGAAGAAGAACAACAAGTTGCTGAGGAATATTAAATCTACAAAAAAAGTGATTAGACATCATATACAATGTCTTAGCAGTTAATACTAGAAGATCTTATTACTGATACATGTTCCATTGACAATGCTTACTCATTGCAGCTTTAAAGTAAGTACTCTTGACAGCTTTCGTTAGCTTTTTCATTTTAGAGTAGAGGAAATCTGGTAGGTCTATATACCAGCGGAGCAGCTCCCCATAACCTGAAACCTATGCACCACAAAAAGCAGTTAGAAACGTAAATCATCAAAGTGGTGATTACCTTGGTCCAACTCAATCTCTGAATATCATAGAATGCATAAAACTCTTCAATCCTACAACACAATGTATGGGTCTTATGGATCATTGTCTGAATAATGCATTTGTAAGTAGTAGTGATGTACCGATTAATCGGTTAATAATCAGAAATCAGTTTATTGGCCACATTTTTGAAATATCGGTATCAGTAATATTAGCCGATTAATTTTACAGACCCTGATGATATTGTTTTCATAAAAATAAGACCAAAATAGTGTTTTAAAAATGACAATTTTACCAAATACATGTGAAATTTTGGTTAACATAAACATCGGATCGGTTATCGGTATCAACCAATATGTGAATTTCAATATCGGCTAATCGGATAATCGGCTAAATCTCTTATCGGTGCATCACTAGTAAGTAGATGAATATTTCTCTAACTATAGATAATATACCCCCTAGACTGGAAGCTACACTGCACACCAATAGACTTTGTACAAGAGCCAGTGTCCTTTTGCTGGTTTTGCACTTCAACAAAGTTAATTCTATTACAGCTGAACAGTGGCATTAACAAATATAATTTGTAACATGAACAACTTGTGGTATTACTATGACCTTTTTGTCACTTTGGTTAGGAGAAGTCTTACAATGGTAGTACCATATGCTGTTGGGGAAACACACTCTAGGCTAAACTAAGTGCTGTTGGAAGTATCACAAGGTTAACTATTCTACAAAGAATAGACTCGGCTTAGGCTAAACTAAGTGCTGTTGGAAGTATCACAAGGTTAACTATTCTACAAAGAATAGACTCGGCTTAATAACATGCTTTCCCACAACTTTTTTGGCAGTTTTTGAGACAGCATTTATGGCAAAACGAGAGGCACATTTACTATGTGATCCCAAACAGTAGCGCTATACAATTTATACCATGAAGCCTTCAAATAATACTCTGTACACTGCAAATAGTGTAGCAAACAGGATTTCTGTGTTTGCCTTGAAAGTATCCAACCCATCACACCTTACCTTCATTTTAATTTCTAACATTAAAAAATGAACATTTTGCCTCAAAACTCGATGGTGGCTATACAAACATCTCAAGAAAGAATCCTTTACTAAAGAAACCTGTACTGTTATTGAAGGGAGCAAAAACCTCCAGTAGCGCTCACTAGTTTCCAAGGCTAGAGTTATTTAAACATCTGTACACTACCCACTAAGCCCAATCTTGAAAAATCACAAAATATTAAATCAATGTAGAACCACACCGTAATGAAGTAGCATCTCTGCTGTCATCATAATCACTGTTATAACTATCATCTTCACCATTATCTACTTCTTCACTTTCCTCCAGCTGTGTTGCTCTGTCAACTGTGTCATCAATATCCTTCACTTTCATCTTCATTGCTTTGAAAGTGCACAAACCATTCAGTTTTGCTGAAACATGCAGCAACACAGTATCGATGTACACATAAGAAGTAGCATAAACTAACATGTGTACTTTGAATAACATTTCATCATTTCAAAGTAGCTGGACAATGGCAGAACCTAGTTAAAACAACAAATATCTAACTTAGAACAACACAACAAGTAGATACATACCTTGTGTTTAGTTCCTCTGACTGCTAGTACATGGAACACATGACGAATTGCATTCCTGAAAATACATTATTAGACATTTTAACTTAACAAGAGATAGTAGACATACAAATCTAGTTATCTTAATACGTTCTGTACGTATACTAACTACGCCTTAAATCCAATGCAAGTGTGTAAATGTGCTCAAGCCCAACAAACGTGTGTACACCTGTAAGTTGTACTACAAATAACTAGAGATGCACCAATATTGATACTGGTATCAGTATCAGCCTTACTTTGGCAGTATTGGACTTGTATTGGCAAAGCTAACAATGTCTGATACCAACCGATACTTTAAATGATGTCATTTTATTGCTTTTCAAGATGGTGGCATACATAGCGTACCAAAGGGAGTTGAGCAAGAGCTGATATACAGTAAGCTATGAATTCTTTGAAAGAAGCCACTTACTAGCATTATTAGTACAGTGGAAATGGCAGTAAGCCATGAAATAAGATTCATTAGAGCCATATACAGTGCACTATTGTTATCTTGTGTAACAGATAGCCACAAAACCAGCAAACTGCAGTTAATGAGATTACCAAATGTGTTCAGTAAGCTGGCTTATTCAAATTACTATATAGTCTTGTAAGAAATGCCTGTGGGGGAAAATATTGGTATCAGCCATTTCTGGTCTCAAATGTATTGGTAGTAAAAAAGTGGCATCAGTGCATCACTACAAATAACCACCATGTTGTTAGTAGTAAACACAACTGGCTTTCTTCAGTATTTACGTATTCTTGAAGTAGCTTACAGTGTATGTGGAAATGTATACATAGGTTGGACACTGAGATGACCATACTGTACTGTAGATTGCTGAGTCCTACTCAAATATAATAACAAGTATACAGTACATACCTCCTATGAAGATACAGTGCTCTAAATTTCTTTTTCTGAATATTCTGGAAGGTACTGTAGACAACAGCCAACAACACATTAGTGATGATGTATAATGTGATGATTAAGAATATAATGAAGAACAAAGGAGCTAATGGCTTCCTCTTGTATGACTCCATCATGACATCAGGAAAGCTGCAAGCACATACACTAGTAGATATGTAGTATCCACATACATGTGTCGATCAAATCAGTACAGTTGCAAAAGTAACTTCAAAACAGTATTAAAAACATGTGGCTCAATCAAAGGCAGAAACAAAATCTTTGTTTACATTACACTTTAGCTGTAACATATGAGATTAGAAATGTTATAGTTGAGTAGAATCAAGGTCAGTGGCAGAGGAGGTAGGACATGATGTCATGATAATTGTGTGACGTATGCGTACTGTACATTTTGCCATAGGATTTAGTCTAGTAAACTGTGAAGATTAGCATTGTATTTATTGTCAGAAATAGAAATCAATAGTGAAGAAATCGTTTCATCTACTAAGCCCGGCTAAGCCTCAGTGATATTATGGTGAACTTTGCAATAGAGCATTATTTAGAATAAATTCTGATCTTAGTTTCAGGTACCTGTGTTTCTGTTCGCTGTATTCTTACTTGTTAGTAGTAAATGCAATCAAGTTCGGTGTCTACAATGATGTAAATAGCTGATACATTAAGTTTTTCATCTTGTAATTATCATTGGAATTCAAATAAATTACAGAAAAAATTGTACACGTTATGACATCATGACCTACCCCCTTGGGTCAGTGAAGCCAACTAAATAGTGGGAGGGACAACTTTGGTAATAAATGGTTCACAGTGGAGTTTGAAGTATCCAATTCTATAGGGGGTCATGGCAGGATATTATAGAAGCTATTTACATAGTATTAGACTCTTATTACCATGTAGTTAGTCTAGTTTCCAGTAAATTAAAAAGATGTGACCGTTGTATTAGCATTTCATTGTACTATAGTGTCTCAATCTAATTTGCATTGATCAATAAAACTGGGGGACCAGGTCCCCCTACTTGTACCTCATATGATTTGAATTTCCTTAATATTTACATACTGCATGAGCTAGTAATCTTGCTATGTAGACTACATTTTTATGTTCTCTATTGTGTTTTCTATTACACTAATACTCATGACTATTCTTTAATAATGCCAAACAGAAGTTTAATAATACATCTGTAAACATGACCGACATACAGTATGACTTCTAACTCCAGTATGATATGGCTTGGACTCAACTGAATGTGTAAATCATATTGTCTTTTACATTACAGGATTCTCAGATTTATTATAAACAGTTGTATACTTGTACAGTAATTATACCAGCTCTACATGGCACACAATGGTGATGGATAAACAGCAGCTGGGCAATGACAAACATACAACCAATCATCCTAGAACTAACTTAGCATGAATGAGCCGACAAGGTTTCTACACAACTCAGCAACCCCATGGTGATCTGGGCGTGTGCTACCCACAAATTAATTACCTCGGCCGCATTAATTGTGGATAGCCAAGCCCACATCGTCAGAGGGGCACAAAATAATGTAGAAACTGACGTTGGCTCGTCCTAAGTACTTTAGAAAATTTCTCTGAGTGAAGCAGACAAAAAAAGATTGAGAGAAAGTGGCACTGTGGGTACTAGCATCAAGATTTACCCTTCCAGGTGTCAGCACCACGCCATAGTAGCTATACTATGCCTGGATGAGTGAAAATGATGCTTATCTAGTCCAGAAAATAAGCTATAACAAGTGGCAAAACAGCTGCTAGCATCAAGAGATACCCTTCGAGTTTATTAATTGTGTCAGTGCCACACTGACATAGCAGTATGGTGTAGCTATGGCTCATTCTAAGTAGTTTAGAAACTTTCTCTGGGCAAAGCCGGGTGGCAAGTACAGAAAGAGTGACAGAAAGTAGCAAACTGTGGTTGTTGGTATCAAGATGCACACTTCAAGTTGATAGTGTCAGCACCACAACTTGTGGCACTAGTGTATCGGCCCAAGAGATGCGTGCCTTGTCCAGAAAAGAAGCTAACAGTAAGGCTATTGTGTATTTGGCTTAGCCGATTTTCGTTTGATCAATGTAGTACCACAGGTTTCTATTGGATTTAGTACCCTCATTAAAGGGGTGGTTCGCCAGGCTTTGTTTATGTCGAAGCTGTTTAAGACCTTGCATAATTTAATAGCGTAGTTTATTACGTGTAAACACGGTTGCATCACGTTTTTGCCAATAGTAGCAAGGGCGGTAATGGAAGACTGTGCATCGACTACCTTCGCTTCTGACTCAGTTTATCAAAGAACAGTAGGGAGACCAAGGAAGTATGCTGGCACTGCAAACAAAAGGATTTACCTCACGGAAGAAACGTTGGAGAAATTGAAAACTATTAAGACTCGCGATGTACTCGGGAGTAATGAACCAGCAGTTCGACACTTGATAAAGTGCTATGAGCATTTGTGTACTATCGAGAAGTAAGCTTTAAGGCCAGTGCTAAAACTGATGCCTTGAAGGAGGCCAATCAGACATTCCGTAATTACAGCTCGAACACTGACACTGCAGTGCAATTACCACCAGCAAACTTATTGCCCAGCTCTAGCGCTTCAATAGGTAAGTCGTGCTGTTGGTTTACCTTGTTGTGAAGAACTCTCATTCTTTTCAGGGATGCTATTATCCCTTGAGAGCAGCACAAGGCTTCAAGTTTTGGATGGGTGAGTAAGGGAATGTTCTTCAGTGGTACAAACTTTGCAATAGGGTAAATCCCTCTATAACGTCTACACCAATTGCTAGCAGACACAGAAATTGTACAAATAGGTGAGTAGACTAATTCTGTAATAGAGGCATACATATGATACAAGGGGTAGTCATTTCTATACTGTCTGTTGATACACTTGAGACCGGGATCAAGGTAATTAAAATACTGCCTTGATCACTTGATTTCCCCGTTTTAAAGGCCGTGATTATTAATCGTCAATCGTAAAAGCCCAATAAATTCTCGTATAGGTGCTTGACTGTCAATTTCATGAACGTCTTGATTACTGAAAAGTCCTTTGATCGCTTGATTGAATCTTGATTCAAGTCCTAAGTGTTTAAACAGACTGTGTTGAAATGACTACTCCTTGTGATAGTTTTATATGTACCTATTAGTGAATCACAACCACTGGATGGAGCATCTCACCAGTCAACATCTTGTTATGGAATAGTGACTGAGATGGATACGTTGTAAGAGATCTTGCTATAACACTGCTATTGATGTGTTCATATGTTGCACAGAGCTCAAATTTTACTTTGTGAAACTTTCGGTATACATGAACATTGCTTGCTTGAGAATGTAGTGTGAAGCACACAGTACAAATGAAACGCAGTCTTATTTCCACTTTACAGGTCGTCAGATTTTGAGGAAACTTTGAGTGCAACAGAAGATGCAATGGAGATGGATACTCATTCTATTGTAGGTCACAGTGTTGAGGGGTACTGAGTCAATGGTAAGGTATAGTGTATGTACATAACAGGAATGTACTGCTCACTCTATTATAAATTGTTCACTGTACAATATGCCAGTTCCCTATATGTAATTTTCTATGTAGAACATCAGTTGTATTTATTCATTGGTAGATAATACATGTGACATGGACAATCCTGTGACAGAAGTTGATGGCATTGAATTGACAGCAGAGGCTGAGCGAGGGTAAGATTTGGCTGTGTTGCAAACAATCATGTGTATATCTGTATGTTTATAGAACACTGAGTGCTTCACTACTACTAAATGATGACAACTCTGATACTTCCAGGTAAAATTCCATTTTATGGTTTTAGGAAGTTATATTTACACTGCAGTGAATGTGACGGAGACACTACACTTGATGACAATGTTCCAGAAGACCCAGAAGATGAAACGCTAGATGTATTGGATGAAGATTTTGAGAACAACAAGAGAGAAGTGGCTTTGCAGTTTCCAAACATGGAGAAAGAAACTTTTGTTAGATCATTGCAGTTTCTACAAACACACAATTCTTGCAAGGAGATTATCACTGATGCTTCCACCTCCATATGTAAGGAAATGAGTAAGCCTTAATCATTCTAAGGTATTCGTGTTTATTCTATTGTTTACTCCCAGCTTCAAAGCATCCTGACATATTTCATTCCATGGATATCTGGCACAAGTCGAAGAAACTAAGAAAAGCGTTGGCCAAGGTAAGAGTCTTTGAAGTGTGATACAAACACTCCTATATGGCTACAGGCTGGTAAAGTAAAGAACATGAACAAATTGCAGCAGTGGAGCAGTAACATCAATCATATTTGGCATTATTGTAAAACCTGTGAAGGGGATCCTATGAAGCTAAAGGTACAACTTTGTACTACAATTACACCTGCTATAAGCTAACTATTTAGATACAGTGGTCTAGTGTTCTACAGCATGTGCAAAACGTACATGAATGGAATAGTGGAATGTGTGATCATGAGCCACTGGTACGGCCATCCACTGATTCCTGATCTGATGAAGGAGATAGAACTTGAATACAGCAATCACACTACTGCTTTAAGAGTTAAAGTACAGTCATCATATGACAACCCTACATCTATACAAAAGACGATTGGCCATTACCAACCAGAAGCAACGAATAAAATTGTACAAAAAAACGTTCCAGATTTTGACAAAACAACAGTGCAGTTATTATATCAAGAACTGGAGAGCCATTGAAGAAGCATGCAACTCGCAGTGTATAGTGGGTTCCACCGAAACCCAAATACTTCGCTACTCATATAAGGAACTAGGAACTCAATTACTGAAGCTGTATGCCCAAGTAAGTTTATTTATTATATCTGGAATACTGCAAGTTACATATGCATTTGGCAGCTCACAACCTCTTGATTACATTTACAGGAAAGTTATGTGTTCAATATTCCTTGAACCCTAGATACTGCCCATCAGGTGATGGGTATCTGTCACAGACAGTCCACACTACACAAGAGGGTATCACCCTCCTGTTTGCCCTGCCAAGATACCCATGCTGCCACAATATCCACTGGCGGTATGATGCCTTTTGATAACTGGAGGGAATGTAATGTGGATCATCTGCAAAACATCACTGCGGTTTACTATGGCAATTGACAGCACACTCATGTCAAGTACTGCTGATTGGAATAATTCCTACCTCGTTATGCAGAACTTCTGTCTGCAGCAAACTTTCTCCACTTGTAGAGGCATATGTCTGCAGCGTCCACAAATACACCAAGAAAGGCCGTTGTTACTTCCTCCATTGCATAGTGGGTCATTGTCTGGGCCACCTTCTGGACTTCCCTCATAAATAATAGCCTTTAATAAATCGACTCCGCCATGATTAATGAATGCTTTTTTCAGTACATCCCTGCACATGGAGACATCCAATGTCACCAAGAACTCCTATGCACACAAATACATGATATACACATTTATACTAACAGTAGATTATGTAACCTCTAATTGCTGAGCTTTCCTTTCCCTTACGACGGATACAGTTGCCACGTTATTTTGCTCATCTGATGGCTGCATGATAGCACAAACTAACACAATTTTACCAACACGCTCTTGTAGCTTGTAAGTTACCATATTGTTGCATGCACGTTTTCTTGTACCACAAGTGCAGTTACTGGTACAATGCACATTAGCCTTTTTGCAAGGGCAGCCTTTCCGCTGGTACGTGTTCTTACACGAGCAGCGAACTTCCGTTTCCTATCATTTTATTAGTGATAAAGTACACATACTTGTAAAATCATGTGTTTTACCTCCTCTTCGTGCTCCGTATTGTTATCACTGTCAGTACTACTGCTGTCCCAGCTCTCCCATTCGTTCGTTGCCATGTTTACGTGGGGTCTCTGAGTAACGTACGGAAATTTAAATTTCCTGTTACATTACATCATGAAATTAAACGGCTTTGTAAACAATAACAAAACCCGGCGAATTACCCCTCTAAGCCTCTAGACATCAAAGGGAACTATGTGTACATTTTCTAACTGAAGAGTTCTGAAATCTACTATACAGTGAAACCTCACTTAGTGGCCACTTCATTAATAAGGTCCAGAAAGTCCAGATGAAACTACCATACGATTCCTTTGATTTAATTTTCGTTAATAGGACCACCTCATTAATAAGGCCAGTGGCCACACACTGCAGATAAACTAACACAATATTCCCTTAATAAAGGGGCCAGCTGAACAGACAGTCAACGTATCACTGTAAAGTTGCTGCTCCTGAGTGACTTCCAAAAGCTTTGCCAATAGTTTTAGCAATGTGCTTCATGCTTGTAGCAGCTGTTATGTCTCAAGTAATGATATCTGTGCATTATGATGAAATCTGCAGTATACATACATAGCTGTTATAGCAACTATAGCCAGGTGTTGATTTGTTGAAAACCTTGATAATACAGGGTGTAAGGCCACTTTGTTTAAGGCCGGATTAATGAGGTTTTCATTAATAAGGCCACCTCAGTAATGGGGCCACTTATTATGGGTCCCAAAGGTGGCCCTATTAACGAGGTTTCACTGTACTGTAAACACAACTTCTGGACTCTACATGCTTTATAATGCTTGTACTGCCCTCCAAATTTGAAGTACTGTAAATCAACTGAATCCTGCATGAGTTATAGCAATTTTTTTAAGAATTGTGAAAAGAAAAAGAAAAGCACAAGAAATTATATGAACTTCAAAGTAACATCTCAGTGATGGCTAGGCAGATTCAGCTCAAATCAGGAAAGGAAGTATAGGGAGCTTTCACAACAAACTTCTGTTTAAGAACTACTGTATAAAGTAGCTTCAGAGCGTGAAAACACCATTTTCTTTGGTTCCTGTAAACACACTTGTCTTGTCTAAACTAATTGTACCAGTTGGTTTTATAACTAGAGATAGATTACATATGTGAACATTAACTGACAGTCTGTTCACCAACAAATTGAAGCAGTTCGACACTTCAGATGAACGCTTCAAGCAAGAAGACTAGGAAGCACAACATAATTATCACATCAAGCACAGGCCTATGCTTGTGTGTATGAAAAATATAGCACTTGATCTCAAGGCAAATACAACACTTGGCTTTGCCTCATGCACTTGGCTTAGCCTCTCAACACATTCCCTTATGCATATGCATGCATGGAGGTGCTTTAACTTTAATGTACCACTTTGCGTGGGCAGTTCTAAGATGCCGCCAGTGCCATGATTTGTATATGGCACTGCTGCAGACTGCAAAAAGTGCATTATAAGTTACAATGCACCAACCGCAGTGCAATGTACAGATATTACACTGGCTGTGGGTTTGTGCAGCATTGCACAAGAGCTGGCAGCCGAGACACCTCACCTAATACGTAGGTGGAAAGACAACTGGCAGTTCATTCGAATTCTTTTATAGCCTAACATGTAAAAGTTGATTGTGGGGCCATGATGTCACCAAACATCACCAAATCATAAGATCAAATAAGCAGCTAATGGCAGTCAAAAAGAAGCCAATGCAGTGGCCAAACTTCTAGTCCACACACACGCACGCACGCACGCGCACACACACACGTACTTATAACCCTTACTAGCTATAGTCTGATGCCATCCGAGCCTAGATTAAACCACAGTCCATCTTCGACAATGAGTCAAAAAATTATTCTCATTGTTACACTAGCACTAGTACCTGCCCTATGGTGCAGGACTGTTTACAGTGTCATGCACTTTATACTAAGTTTAATCTTGTAGTTATCTAGTGACAAAAATTCCCTACACAGCATTGGAAACCCGAGTATAAAACATAAAACATCATTTGTCTACACTATATCCATAATATAGATAATGTAATTATGGTATATGTTATGTGCTAAAAGTGCAGAGCTATCTCCACATTAACTAAGCAATGGGAACCAGAATTAAACATCAGTGCCAATCATGTAACTATGTAGCATGCATGGTAATGTCACTTTTAAAGAATGTCAGCTGGGTGTAGCTAAGCTAAGCCTTATATTATCCCACATGTTTACCACAAAGGTGTAAAAAATAATATAATGTTTGTGAATCAGAGACCTTACAATTACTTTAATTATGATGTAATGTAATTATGATGTAATTTTGGACTATAAAAGTAGACTTTTTGATTGTAATTGTGCTGCTGTTTGCTGCTGTGAATAAAGATTGTTCTCTGCCTATGTGTGTTAAAAACTGCGCTTTAGAGATTATCCTACCAGGGGAACCTTTTACAGTGGAGGTCCTACCGAGATCCTGCTACCAAGGAGCTTCTTAGTCAGCAGGACTGGAACTTTTCAAGGGGGAGAGGAAGAAAGGTCATAGAGTTAACAGTGAGGTATATTGTAACTTGTATAAGAGTAGGATATAAGCAGTTTTAGGAAACACTGTGTAGTCCAAGCATTTTACTGAACAGTATAGTAGAACTATTAGTGGACAAATGGACTCCTTACCTAGTGTGGTGGAAGGAGAAGCCTTCCCTTTGGGCTCAAAGAGGCTTACAGTGAGACATATGCAGCAGCTGGCAAGTGGCCTTGGCTTGCCTACAGCAGCAACCAAGAGTGACTTGGAGGTAATGATTAATGGGAAACTAGTGGACATGTTTCATGATCCTAAGTGTGTTCAAGTAATCGTTTCAGTGACTGAGCAAGGAGAGGAACTGTCATTGAGGGATATGGATGGAATATTCCTGGTCATTCCACCATTGTCTAGGATGGTAAGTAAGTCACCTACTCCTAGTGAAGGAAACTGGAGTGAGGAAGTCATGGACTTAAGTATCGAACTTACTCAGTTACGCCACTTATTACAAGGTTTGGAGGAAGGAAATGTGGCTCTAAAAGTAGAGTTAGAGTCAACCAAGGATGAAGTAGCTCGATTGAAGGCTGACCTCAGTAAGGCCAATGAACATGTATTGGAACTCTGGCAGGAAAACTGTAAGCAGCTGATAGAGTATGACAATGCTGTAACAGAGAGAGACAGAGAGATGCAACTAGTCAGGGAACAGTTGCAAATGATGGAGTTAGAGCTAGCCAGATTGAAGTTGTCAAACTTGGGAAAGACAGAGCTCTCAAGTGAAGTGACAAAATTAAACATAAAGAGCACTGAGAGCAGTGGTGCATTCAGAGAAGGTTATCAGGAAAGGCCTGATATTTCATGTTCTCACCTTCCCATTTTAAGGGCTTCAACATTGTCAGACCATACTAGAGGTCATGTGTTTGTGCCTGCAAGACCAACAACAACAACAGCTGATTTCTCACCTTTGGAACATCTGTCTACAACAACATCACCTGATATTTTACCTTTACAAGGTGTGATCACAACTAGCAACCCTTTTCAAGGAGACAGAGATCAGTTGTTGTCAACAATGACAAGCACAACTCAACCATTGATGACTAGCCATATACCACCAATAGATCAGAGGCATTCAGGAGGAGCTAATGTGCCAATTAAGTGTCAATCTAGCCAACAGGTAACCAATTTGAGTACATCGTTATCTGATGTCCTTTATGTTAGCAGACCAATAAGTTCTACTGGAATAGCTAGTGGTAGCAAGTTGACTACTGAAAGTCAGGCTTGTGCTCCTCGTCGAGGTAAGGCACCACCGGTAGATCCTTTCACTGCTGAGGATGTGAGGATAACTTTTGACGACTGGCTACTGACCTTAGAGAGGGCATCCAGATGGAATGAATGGACACCTGAAGAGTCCTTAATACAGCTAGCTGGCTACTTGAGGGGAAGAGCAGCACAAGAGTGGAAGCTACTGCAATCAGAAGATAAGAAATCATACCAGGCTGCTACTAAGGTACTGAAGGAAAGGTTAGATGACCTTAGCAGCTCTTGACTTTCGTCATATTTCACAACTACCTGATGAATCTGTTTCAGGCTTTATAGGTCGATTAGAGCAAACATTCCAGATTGGGTTCGGCCATGAACGGCTATCCAATGAGGCCAGAGAGATGCTTCTTTATGGTCAACTACAAGAAGGGTTACTGTACAGTTTGATAAAGTCACCTACTGTTTCTGGTGCTCGGAATTACAAAGAGTTGTGCTTAGCAACTAAGCGAGAGGAAAGAAGATTAAATGAGCTCAAGAAGAAACAGCAGTACTTAATGAAAGCTGGGAAACCTCAAACCAATTTCCCTACCAAGTCTTATTCACCATCACAAAATTGGCGTACAACATATAGGAAACCAGGAAATAAGTTAGAGAAGGAGGGGACACAACAGAAGCAGAAACAGCTTAGATGCTACATATGTGATAGCCCAAATCACTTGGCTCGCCAATGTCAGAAATCAAAAACAGAGAGTGCAGGTGGTAAGTTAACACAAACTAAGACTCCTTCTAAGACTTCTGGACCAGGTACCAATTATGTGATCAGAGATAATTCTCACAGCAATATTAAGGGTGGTTCCCGTTGTGTGCAAGTCAATATAGAGGGTGTTCCTATAACCGGTATTATTGATACTGGATCTGATATCACAATTTTGAG
Organism: Dysidea avara; assembly: GCF_963678975.1. Classification (NCBI taxonomy): domain Eukaryota; kingdom Metazoa; phylum Porifera; class Demospongiae; order Dictyoceratida; family Dysideidae; genus Dysidea; species Dysidea avara. Next base: position 260,308 of record NC_089284.1, read on the forward strand.
AGGAGATGCATTCTACAGCATAGTTTCAAAGTCTGATCTCAATGTACACAATCTCAAGGCTGCAGAGCAAATTATTAAAGTTTGTACTTATGATCAGAAGCCGATATCTTTAGATGGACAATTGAATATGAAGATCAGTTTTGGTGAGAAGGTAATTAATGCTACTGTTTACATCAAACTAATTGCACCAGATCAGTTATTGTTGTCAGACAAAGTGTGCCACATGTTAGGAATAGTAAGCTACCATCCCAGTGTAAAGTTTGTTGATAAAAGTCAGCCAGTTGTTGATGTGAGTTGTGCTATGCAGCCAAAGGGGCCTATATCTTGTAATAGTGGAGCATCAGTGGGTGATTAAAGTGGCAGTGAATTGGCCAATCACCAAGTATCAGCCTTGGATGGAAATAATTCTGATACTACCACTGTTAAGATTGCACTATCAGGTGAGGCTAGCAGACAGTTTGGTGGTGATGAACAAGCTTCTCTAAATGTGTCAAGCAAGGGAGTCAAGGTTACTCAGACTGCAGTGGTGAGTTTAATTAGAACTATACGTTTACCTGCATATCACTCAGCAGTTGTACCAGTGAAGGTTAAGGATATAAGAGGATCATCTGTTTTGGTAGAGGCAGACAAATCCCTTGATGATTGTCTACAAGTTGATGACTCATTAGTGATGGTTGATCAAGATGGCTTCTCAACCATTATGGTTTCCAACAACAGTAAATCAACATACCAACTGAAGAGTGGTATGGAGCTTGCAGGTGCAAGTGAGGTGGAGCCAGAGGTGACTGATGGAAAGGATGAATTGTTAGATCAGATAATTTCTTCCGAGGCGGATATTTCCTGCTCATATCAGAGCTCAGCTGATGAACATGAGGTAGTTGTAAGGAGAGAGGACCCAAGTAATCATGAGACAGCACAGGGACAACTTCCAGAACAATTGAAGCTTTGGATGGTAACCCTGTCAAATGACACTGATTGTTCTGTTGAGCACAAAGAGTGGCGACAACAACAGCTAAGGAAAACCTTTATTCAACCCAGGAGACAACTGTCAGAGGAAGAATCATTGCAAATGAGTGAGTTACTGGGAAATTATCATGATATATTTAGTCTAAGTGATGATGAAAGAGGAGAAACAGATTTGATGGAATTTAGCATTGACACTGGAAGTGCAAGCCCAAAGAGACAAGCTGCCAGAAGAATTCCATTTGCAGCTCGCCAGAAAATAACCAGCCAACTAGATAAGATGCAAAGAAACAATGTGGTTAAGCCATCAGAAAGTCCTTGGGCAAGTCCTGTTGTATTAGTAAGGAAAAAGGACGGAACACTGAGATTCTGTGCGGATTACAGAGCTTTGAATTCAGTAACAAAGCCTGATCTGTTTCCACTCCCCAGGATAAATGACTTGTCAGACACTTGATCTAAAATCAGGATACTGGCAAATTAGGGTCAGTGCTGATAGCCAGGAGAAAACAGCTTTTATTACTCACCAGGGCTTGTATCAGTTTAGAGTCATGCCATTTGGAGTAACCAATGCCCCAGCTGTATTCCAAAGGTTGATGCAGCGAGTTTTAACTGGATTACAGACTTCATCTGGAAATGATTTTGTATCTGTATACCTGATTGATGTGATAGTATTTTCAGAGACTTTACAAGACTACACTGAACATCTTAGAGCAGTTTTTGACCGAATTAGAAGAGCAGGATTAAAGCTTAATCCAAGTAAATGTAAGATATTGTGTGAAGAAGTGGAGTATCTAGGCCATATTGTAACACCACATGCACTGCAACCAAATAACCGTAATTTGGGGGCTGTAAGAAGTTTTCCCCAACCTTCTAATTTGAGGCAGTTGTGTCAATTCTTGGGCTTGACATCGTATTATCGTAGGTTCATTGCAGGGTATGCCAAGTTGGCACATCCATTGCATGCCCTTACTAGGAAAGGAGCAGTGTTCAATTGGTCAGCCGAATGTGAGATTTCCTTTGATACATTAAGAGACAAATTGTCAACATCACCTCTACTTGCTTATCCTAACTTTAATAGAGACTTCACATTAGAAACTGATGCAAGTAAGCTTGGACTGGGAGCAATATTGTCTCAATATCAGGTAGATCAGAAGCTTCATCCAATTGCTTATGCAAGCAGATCTATTTCTAATGCTGAAGCCAACTATGCTGTCACAGACTTGGAAACTCTGGCTGTTGTGTGGGCAGTTACACACTTCAGATATTATCTTTATGGTCACAGTGTTACCATCATTACTGATCATGCCGCAGTTAAAACCATTTTAGGAGCACCAAACCTTACTGGAAGACATGCAAGGTGGTGGAGTAAACTTTATGGCAGTGGCATTAAACAGATTGACATAGTTCATCGTTCTGGTAAGATGAATTTGCATGCTGACTGTCTTTCTAGACAGCAAGTCATGACTATTCCTTCTGATGAAGATTCCAATACTGAGGTTCAGATAGCACAGATTTCTTGTGAAGCATCAGATACCATTGATACTTTGTTACAAGAAGAGCCTAGAGCAACTGATTGCTGTAATGATGAAATTTCTGATGAACAGTTTAAGGATCCTGAACTTCAGCTAATGATTCGTTATCTTAAAGAAGGGGTACTACCAGAAGACACCAAGTTAGCCAAGAAAGTTGTAACTGAATCTGTTATGTATGCCATTGTCAATGATATACTTTATTATGTAGGTCCCAAACAAACGGAGACCTCAAAGAGTTGCAGTACCACAGCAAATGCGTCAAAGAATAATGCAGGAATATCATGATGGACGGCTGGCAGGTCATTTCTCAGGTCCTAAGCTTTACAAAACCTTGGTACGAAGCTGGTGGTGGCCACGAATGTATTCTAATGCTTTAGAGTATGCTAACAATTGCCCTCAATGTGCCATTGTACAAGGTACAGGGAGACGACAGAAGCCACCACTATATCCGATTTTTACTGAGCGTCCTTTTCAAATAGTCGGGGTAGACATAATGGAATTACCCATTACTTCCAGAGGTAACCACTATGTGATTGTATGTCGAGATTTGTTTACAAAATGGCCGATGGTTTTCCCCACACCAGACCAAAAAGCAATTCGAATAGCTCAGTTGTTGGTAGAAGAAGTTATACCTACCTTTGGGGTTCCTGAGGCATTGCTATCGGACAGGGGTACCTCTTATCATTTTTGATGAAGGACATTTGTAAGATGTTGGGAATTAGTAAATTGAATACTACTGCAAGTCATCCCCAATGTAATGGAGCAGTTGAGAGGTTCAACAGGACTCTTTTAAGATAATGCTAAGGAAACAAGCAGCAAGGTTTGGATTGCAGTGGGACCAGTACATCAGTGGTGTTTTGTGGGCTTATCGAAACACACCCCACAATTCAACAGGCGAAAAACCTTCTTTTTTGCTGTTTGGCTTCGATTGTCAGTCACCAACAGAAGCAGCCTTGCTACCAACCAAGTCACCTAAAACTACTGTTAACATCAATGACAACAGAAAGCAAGTAGTCTTGTCCGCGAGACGTTTAGCAGAGCAAACTAGTAAAAAAGCTCAAAGACAATACAAGTACCAGTATGACAAGTCAGCAACAACAACTAAGTTCAAGATTGGAGACTGGGTACTAGTTTACTTCGCACAAGAAGAGACTGGAAAGAATAGGAAGTTGTCTCAACCTTGGCACGGACCCTATCGGATAGTATCCCTTAGTGATCCAGATGTTGTAGTGACAAAGATCTATTTTCCTGAAGACGAACAGATTCAGGTACACCAGTCAAGAATTCAACATTGCCCACCATCATTCCCAGTTGGATTCTACTGGTATGGCAATAAAAGAACGAGGTCTGGCAGACCACCCAAGCATGTCCTCAACCATTTGGCTGCTATACAAGCAGACATGCGCAAGTCAACTGAGACAAGTGATTATAATCAATCCTTACAGGCAGAGGCACAAGACAGTGATGAAACATCAGACCATTCAGGATCTAATATGACAGATGATCAACAGACTAATCATCAGGACCAAGATACATGTCCCCACTCCTTGAGAAGCCGGGAGGCTAAAAGAAAATGCTCCGGTCGAGCTCATTCAAATGGGGGGATGATGTGAATCAGAGACCTTACAATTACTTTAATTATGATGTAATTTTGGACTATAAAAGCAGACTTTTTGATTGTAATTGTGCTGCTGTTTGCTGCTGTGAATAAAGATTGTTCTCTGCCTATGTGTGTTAAAAACTGCGCTTTAGAGATTATCCTACCAGGGGAACCTTTTACATGTTAGTAGTAACTGTCATACAGGCAATAATACCATTTCAGATTCTACATGACATTTGACTTACTTGACTACAAAAAGAAATAAATTCGTACATAATACGACGGTAGCATGTAACATCAGTATGTACTGCTACCGCACTGGTATGATGCAGGAGTTTCACATGTTATGCATTCAAGTAAGGTGACAAATTGTTGTGACTGATACCTGTGCATTCCTTACGTGCCATTAGTTACACTATTAATTTCTGTAGACTTAATGATATCTTAAAGCTTTCAGTGGTCAGCAGTTAAGGTATGACAGCAACATGTGCTGCAGCCTTTGGATTACCTAAGCAAACTGGAACTTAGCTAACAATAAGGTGAAACAATAAAATGGGCCAAAGCACTGAAGCAATTAATGCTAGCCTATATAATGTACTAAAACAATACTATCTTGCCATCACCTCGACACCTTCCTCAGTAAAGTATAAGCTGTATTGATTGCAAGCACAAAAACAAAAAATAAATAAAAATAACAATGTTGAAACAGGTAAGCAGGTGTCCAGTGAGAGAATACTAAATGTTATAGTATGGCATACATTACAGTATATTATGTGCAGTAAATGTAACACAAAAAAGGTGTAACCAAAATGTTGCCAATACAGAATTCAAAGTTGTAACAGAAAAGGTTGCTGAAGCACAAAAAAAAACTTGTAACCAAAAAAGTTGTTGAAGTAAAAAAAAAGTTGTAACCAAAACGGCAAGTAAAAAGAAAAAAAACAAGGCCATGCAACTACTGGGATTCCATCTGGGTAGCCAACACTAGCAAGGGCAAGGCTAATGCTTTACCGCTTTGACCAAATGTGAACTGTGGTTTACTTTAACCTATAAGTTGTTTATAAAGGCCAGCTGGAAAGCCGTTTACTTGTGGTTTGTATGCGGTTTAGGTTAACAGAAAGAATTCAAGCAAATTTTTGTCTACTTCTTGCACTAATCGTGCTGTAAATGACGAACGACAGCAGTTAGAAGCTTCATTTAAAAGCAATGCATTTCTTAGATGATGAATACATTGTTTGACACAACAATCGTTTCGATACATGTATCGGTTAGCGAGATAAACATCTGACATCAAAGGAATGTAGACAGACACACAGACAGCTTTTCAGTATTATATATATAGATTTGACTGTGGTAGCCAGTTTTTGTCTTGCCAATAGATTCGAGTTTAGCCAGTGTAGACTAGTGTTAAGGGTGCTCTGGACAGTTTGCGTATATGGCTTCCCATGAAATTTAATTTGTTCTATAATTTACAATGGTTTTAGCAAATGTTCTGTACTTTTTTACTGGATATAAGCTAACACTAGTGCACAGTTTAGTCCAATTTGCTTTAGAACATGAGTTACAGTTTTCCTTTTATACTAGAACTAGTCCTACAGTTTACACACAAGAGCTTTGATACTTTTATGATACACTATACTAAACAGCACAAACCATTGTGCGTTTTTATTTTTGTCTTTTAGCTTCTCAATCATCACATATTTATCTTTCAGGTTGACACTCCCATAGATCCTTTTCTTTACTTCCATGTTCTTCATCATCTGAACTTGCTATTTCAAAATGGCAAATGCTCTTTGGAAAAATTGCTAAACTAGCTTGTGTGAAAATTAGAGCTGAGTGATAGTAGAAAATTCACTATCACGATAGATATTGATAGTAGAGCAGCATAGCTAGCAAAAATGAGCAACTTGTGTACTTTTTGAAGAAAGTATGAAACTTTGCAGATAGTTTCTATAGATCATGAAGAGTTTTTTTAGATATGGAGCCATCGCAGATTTGACCTTTGGTGACCTTTACAATCACCTTTGTGAGCAAAACATTGTATTTCTGCAATTAAACTACATAACATTAAATCAAAACTACCTAAATGGGATGCCAAATGAAAGCTCTTGCTTTAAGGAATACACTGGTACTTGAATCAAGTTCATACCATAATTTGGTCGAAAGTTATAACTGATTAAAGTTAAAATTACCTGACTCACTGTAAATTATTATACATAACAGGGATGTAAGAATATATCTACGCTTCATAGATTTGTATTGTGGATAAAGCAGCCCTTATAGAAGGCTGCTTCACTTTTATCAAGGAGTTCATAGTAGAAAGGAAGACTCTTGTTATATCTATCACATTAATAAGTTAAGTGTCAAGTGAACAAATTTGCTTGTCATGTCATGTTGTGGAACATGACAAGTATGCAAATTAGTTTTCAGCAGCTATGCTGTAAAGTATCACTTAACTACATTTTTTGTTTGCTGGTCTTTAAATGGAATCTTAGATAAGTGAAATTAGCTGTTTTAGCAGTATGTATATGTATGCAAGTGTTATGCACAACTTTTCTGTTACTAGCTATTATAGTTCTCATTTAAAGAAACACTTATATGTTTTCTGATCATTAAATGGAACTTTAGTAACCATATGGCAAGCGAAATTGCTGTTTTACATACAAGTGTTACCAAAAAATGCTCTATTTTTCAAACTGAAACTGTTTTAAGTTTCCATTACTGGTATTATGGCAAAGAAGTATGCAATAGTAGATGCTTCAGTTCCTAGACCCAAGAAACCTTGCATTACAAATTGGACTCTGTGTTCTTTGCCAAGAGGATACTAATGCAGCCTTGCAATGTCCAGCAAAATCAAAAAGACCATCAGTTGGAAGTAGTAACAAATCACTGGCCAGGCATTTAATGCAGTTTCAATCTCTTAATGGCCATTGATGTTGAAAGGATTGATGATGGAGATGAGTTTGAGGCAACAATGATAAGACACCAAACATGCTGGCATAAAACGTGTCATTTAAAGTTCAACCAGACAAAACTTGACAGACTAAATGAGAAGCTTGCACAAGAGAAAAACTCACAAGGGATACAGACATGTTCCACTCATGAAACAATTGACCTCAAAGATGCTATATGCATATTTTGTGATCAACCAACTGGTAGCAAAGCTTTGCATATTGCTTCCACCTATGAGATTGACAGAACAGTCTGTCAATATGTACTGGACCTTCAAGAATTGTTCTCATAGCTAAACTCGCTACTGGTGACATGGTTACCCTTGAAGCAAAATATCACAAGAGCTGCTTTAACAGAGCCAAAACAGCAGCCAGCAGTACATCTGGCAAAAATAATGATCATAGCAACCTTCATAGCATTGCTCTTGCTGAGTTAGTTGCATACATGGAGGATATACACAATGAGGCAAGTATTGCTCCGGTTTTAAACTGACCGATCTAGCACAGTTGTGCAAGACATGCCTGGAACAACTTGATAGTGGACGTGGTCATACATCAAGACTAAAGCTCAGATTACTTTCTGCATGTACTGCCAAATCTCAAAGCAACATCACAAGGTAAAAATGTTATGCTTTCATTTGATGATGATATTGGCGGTGCTATCCAGAAAGCCTGTGACCATGATTACAACGATGTTATGCATTTGGTGCAAGTGGCAAAGATTGTAAGAAAAGAAATGTTCCAGCTCAAGTATTCATTTAATGGAGCATTTACAGAAGAATGCCAGCAAAGTGTAATACCGCAATCATTACTAGCTCTGGTTAACATGATTCTAGAGGGCCCAAACATTAAGCCCCAAAGTCAGGTAATCAATGTAGCAGACAAAACAGCAGCCCATTCTATATCTCAGCTCATGATATTTAGTAGTGTCAAAAATGCATGAAATACTAATCCTTCTGCCAATGCTAATCAGAAACACATATATGAGATGCCACTTCCACTCTATATTGCAATGAAAATTCATGCAATGACACATGTCTTCTACTGCATGCAAGAGATGCAGTGCAGAAAGGACACAGAAAATTGTGCATACGTACAGTAGATACAGATGTTGTAACCCTGGCAATCACTATGTTTAGTCAGATTAATCCGGATGAACTGTGGTTAGCATTTGGTAGTAAATTACACTTCAGGTATATACCAATTCATGAAGTTGGTCAGGGGATTGGATCCAGTAATGTACAAAACTTTGCCAGTTTTTCATGCATTTACTGGATGTGACACAATTTCAGCATTTGGAGGATGAGGGAAAAAGACAGCCTGGAGTGTGTGGAAAGTATTTCCTGATGTCACTGAAGCATTTGAAGACCTCACTCATGCTCATGGAAAACAACATTAGTGACTTTTCCTTGTCATTATTGGAACGATTTGTAGTGCTGCTGTATGATTGGACCAGTGATCTTCAAACAGTCAATGATGCCAGGAAACAATTATTTACACAGAAGTCAAGAAGCCTGGAGAACATACCACCAACACAAGCAGCACTCAAGCAGCACACTAAAAGGGCAAACTACCAAGCACATTGCTGGAGTATGACAGTAATTCAGATTCCGGAACTCCCTAGTCCAGCAGAATGGCCATGGGGGTGGTGGAAGGATGCTACAGGGTGGCATCCACTATGGACCACACTCCCAGAAGCTTCACAATGTTGTCATGAACTGATATGCTGTGCATGCAAGAAAGGGTGCACTGCAAGGTGCAAATGTGTCAAGGCTGCTTTAAGGTGCACTCACTCTGCTCCTGTTCTGGGGAATGTGAAAGACAGACATAGTTAATTCGATGTATAATTGATAAAAGATTTAATCAAATGTTTAAATTGTTATACTTGAGAACAGAATAAGGTGTGAGCTTAATTCAAGCACTAGTGTATTCCTTAAAGCAAGAGCTTGCATTTGGTATCCCGTTAAGGTAGTTTCGATTAAAATTTATGTACTATAATTGCAGAAATACAATATTTTGTACACAATTGTGATTGTAAAGGACACCAAAGGTCAAATCTGTGATGGCTCCATATCCAAAAAAACTCTTCGTGATCTGTTGAAACTATGCACAAAATTTCATACTTTCTTCAAAAAGTGCACAATATCTCGGCTATGCCGTTCTACTATGAAGTATTATTCACGATACGATAATATCACGATAATTACCCTTTGAATGGTCTTCAGTCAAGTTTCAAGTATTCAATGCATGTTAAGCATAATTAACACCATCATTGATTACTATTTGCTTGATTTTCTTGTAAGTGCATCAATTAGGTAATTAATTTCATGGGCGGCCAATATTTCTACTATTTTTGTTACAGCCTTGCAGCCAAACTTTTCCATGATAAAGCAAGCCAAGTAGTTATAAAACAGCTAAGCCAGCTTCTCAAGCAGCATTTTTAGTGGAATTCTAGACCCTTCGCGAAGCGATCGACTAATTGCATGGGCGGCCGATAAATATACACAGCTTGTTATAGCCTTGCAACCAAACATTTCACGAATAAGCAAGCCTAAAGAGTTACAACAGTTAAATAAACTTGGTAACAATGTTTCTAGTAATCTTACAGCAATATTGCAATAGTAAGCTGTAATTATCATATCGCGATAATGATTTTTTGATCGCAAGTATCGAACTATCGATATTATCGCTCAGCACTAGTGAAAATTTCATGTCTATTGGATTAAAAATAACAGAGTAGTTCTAATTTAAGTGAGAGAATGTAGAATAGCAAGACACGTGTGCTTGTTGCTATGGGATACCTAATTTACAGGTACTAAAATACGTAAACATGTCACAGACTGATTTGGTGATCATAATATTACTTTTAGTGCAAAACAGACTATGTCTTGGGAAGCCTTATATGAACTGTACAGAGCACCCTTAAGTTTTGTTTACTTTGACCACTTTTTAGCTGCTTTTCTTTGAAAGAACAATCACAGGCGATTGAGTTGATCACGTATGCTAAGCACCACCGATGATCGAGAGCCAAACAGCGAATTCAGGTTAGTACTATAGCCCATAGCATACTAGCTTTGATCAACATGATATCTCAGGTGGCTGCAACACTGCAGAGGGAATGTCACCGCAACATTCGGTTCGGTCACCCACAATCAATGTTAGAAATCTCGCTTTTATTAAGAGGTGCAGGGAGACTCTCCCAGTGAGTGGTACATAACAGTTATACAACGTTCACTTTTGCTCTGCCTGTATAAATGCACTTGTGGCCATTGTACAGTATAACTATATAATAAACAGCAACACATGATTATTGCTGGACACTTACTTTGCTGTTGTTGCTGCTATATACATACTGACAAAAGATTCACGTAATGAGCTGAATTGCTAAAAATAACACACAATGAAGATAAGACAATGATCATCAGAGCACACAACTAAAGTAGAAAGAACATTATCACACAAAACACATGATCATGGTGATATGTACACATAGTCTACTGATACAAAAATTGTAGTACCGACATCCCAACAAGATATAAGTGAAATATTACTGCAGTGCTAAATGTCAAGGCTAATCTAGGTAAAATATGCTCTTCACAGTGGAATCTCTCAACCTCAGGAATCTCTGTTGCAATGACAGCCCAAATTAGCCACAAGTGATGACTTGTCATCAACATCTTCTGGTAGTTAGGATAATGAGTTTATTGAATTCACAAGGCAATAGATAGTGCCATGGGTCAGTTCTTCAGAAAACAGGCTAACCAGTAAAGCCATACAAGAAGTCAAAGTACACAGATTATCCAAATCAGATTGCAAATGGACACTCTATTAGGGGGACTCCAACTCCAACAAGAAATATTTAATCCTGCCTGGAAGAAGATATTGCCCTAAAACTAACAGGTTGGTTATAATGGTATAAAATCTAGTGTCTGGTTTAGAATTTCAGCAAGTTTAGTAAAATTGCTATTGTTCCTTAGCTATAAAACCCACACCTGGTAGTTTCGTAATGATTTCTTGTTTGTTAGAATCTTCGACACATTGATCCCCATTGGAAACAATAGAATGAATTCATCACAGCTATTCTCATATGCTAAGGCTCACTCCAACAATTCAAGCTGTGGTTTCTTCACTGATACAACTGTCTTGGCTGTTTAGCTAGACTGCTGCCACTGCAAGCCAACCATTACATTAATTAGAAATAAACTAAACATTTCAGTTCATTTAAATGCTAGCCTCCACTGGAGAAAAAAGACCATAGTAAAATAAAGACCTGGTTTAATTAACTGCTAGGGAGAATAAACACTTGTTTCGCAGGTAATAAATGTAAAATACAGTACAGTATTCTGATAAAGCAACATGTTCACTTATAGCATGTACTGTAACTTACAAAGTTTGTCACTGACTCCGTGGCAAATAGGTAATATCCTTCAAAAGAGACAAATGCCATATTACATGATTAGCTACAATGGCATATCATAATCTCATGTATATATTACTGCACATTAACTTCTATTTAAAATTTATGCTCAACATACAGGTGAATTTTATTTAAGAATTTTAAGATCAATTAGGGATTAAAAGCAATGAAACAAGGAAGGTCGAATGCACCTGATATAATAGTAGTAGACATCTTTTCAGTCGATACCAGCCGTAATTAAACTTAAAATTCCTAATTTTTAATGTATTTGTTTGTTAACTTTTTTGTAACAATATTGTGACCCACGCATACTACATTGGAAGAAAGAATGGTGCCAGACTTATTTTTTTCATCTAACAGTACCCCTGCCACTATCAATTACTGAAATAGCAAAGTGACCATCACGCATTACACTTCATTTTCAGTAATGTTCAGCCCATCACACAGTGTAACAAATGAAGAACACTACAAGAAGGCCCTCTGCAATTAATCTAGTCACAATGGAAAACTCAAATGATTCTCATTACAAATGTAGGGAGCCATCAAGTGGAGCTACCGCAAATTGACACCTTGTACTGCCAGCAAAGGTAAATGAAACACAAAGGAGGACAGAGGTTAGTCCATGAAGCATACATAAGTGGGAAAATCCCTACATTGGCATGTTATAACAATTATTTTGTTGACTGCCAAAGTAGGGATTTTCCCATCTGTAATACCATCATTCATCTCTTGTTTCACTAGTTTGTATCGCTTGGATCCTTACTTCATTTATAAATAACAATTTTATCAGTTTGTTCAGTTTTTTGTTACAACATACAATTATACCATTATACATACACCCTGTATGTGACTGATTTATTAGGGTGACTGTTATACTAGAGTATCTCAAGTCGGTCAATCGCCTACCAGGAGGGTATGGCTAGTTCTCATTTTCACTGTGCTATCATTATAAATACAGCTAGACCAATAATAGTGGTGATATCATTGTATTCTGAGTAAATAGATTGTTAAGAGGTGTGGTCTCCATGCATGCTCAATTGCTACTAGTCAACCAAGATCAAACCTATTGGGTTACAGTACCTCCTGTTACAGTAGTGTAAGTGCTTTAAATAATTTTTGTGGTGTCTAAATATGCTGTTTGAGGAAAGTGTTATAAATTAATGCCTCAATATGGTTTCATGGCATAAAGAAGACAACGACCAACCTGAGTAAAGATACTGTAAAAGGAAGCAAAGGGAACACACTGTCAGAATCCAAAAAAACCCGGTGCCACTGGTAAGTTTGTGGCCATGCACTGCTTCGTTTGGCCTCCAGCCTTGCAACAGTGGTCAGGCAAGCAGACTAAAATGTAATTTTTGGCAATTTTATATCCAGCCACCTGTAAGTGTTTTCTTGATTTAATACCTTACAAAAACATTCATGTATTCATGCAATCAAGCAAGCTACAAGGTCTCCTTTATGCATTATGCAGTTACCGTGTAAGACATATATATGAATATACACATACCTGAAATTGCAAAAATAGCTATGAAGAAGAATAAAAGACACAACACATCAATAATGGGTCCCAGGCACTGGAATATCTGTCGCAATATCCTGTGAAAGATAACCATAACAACAGAGAACAGTGAAAACATGATTAATCAGTACAAATCTTGAATAAGATGACATACACATCACAAGAAACAAGCAGAGAGAGGATGGCCAGGTGTACATACTTTAAACATGTTAGCATGTGATCAGGTGCTATGTTTATACACAGTATGCATCACTGTCCACATAGCACACACACACACACACATACTACATACACATTCTGAGTCACACACACGCATGCACACATGTGTGCACACATGTGTGCACACTACACAGATAGACACTCATGTAATGCACACACACACACGTACCTTCTTACACCAACTGAAAGATTGGAGTCCAACACAAACAGTGGACGTAATGCCCTAGTCATACGAACATGAGGTTCATTTCTTCCAAGCACTACTATTGCCTCCGTAAACATCACAATCCATAGAATACACTGAAAATGACATAAAGAGTGCCACACACTGTATGTAAATACATGTATTAGTCTTTAAAAATTTCACTTCAAACACACTGGATTGCACTAACAACTTCAAAAGCATCATTAAACTACGCTATTTCGTTGGAAAAATTCATTTTTGACAGTCTATTTGAGAATTAAGAAATGAACATGACCAAAAGTCTCCTAGTATATAAGAAATAACATAACCTTTAAAAAGGACTAGTGTAAAAAAGATATATTGATGATCACCAGTGGTATATTAACGTCGTCACATGTAAACAATTTTTCAACTACCACTTCTCAGCAGTTACTACTATATTTTTCACACTAGTCTGGCTGTACACTTATATCACAGCTCAGATTGCTCTTTTAGGGAGTATAAAATCCTGGAATGCTGGAACAACTTGGATCAGCTGGAACATTTTTACTTTTTGTAATCGGGATAACGGGTGAGCACTAGCCCACAGGTAATAAAGACTCCACAGTGAAATTCTAAAGAAAATCACAGGTAATAAAGACTCCACAGTGAAATTCTAAAGAAAATTACAGTAGTGTGTAATATGCTCTGTAGTATTTATATAATCATTACTTAATAACTCTGCAGGGTACACAATGAATCAACACAGGAGAGTGAGCATTAATTGAGATGCACACAACTGTGCATTCTATAACAACCTAGCTCTCTTAGCTATACTCCCACTCCATGAATAAAAAAACACAACAGTAATGTACATATCTAACATGTGTACACACCTTGAAAATAGTTCTGTAATGTTTAAATGCAAACTTCGGTTTAATCCATAACAATTTCAGGGCAATATCCACACTCAAGCAGAACAGAAACACTAACTCCAGCACTGGAGCAATCTAATAGATTAGAGAAGCAATGTATTGTAAGCATTTGCAAAACAGTGTCCTTATTATGATTTTATAAACAGTGTATTGTAGAAATACTCTTGTAAATAAAAAAATGTGATTGTGACTTATTGTAATACAGTGTGCATTTGTTACTGGTCAATCATATGATCATCTTCTCTAGTCAATTAACTGATACTAATAGTGACATCACTAACTTTCTTTGTTTGCTTGTATGTGTGCAGTATGTATATTTGTGAGTACTCCATGAGAAAGTTATTAATTGGGAATTTCCTAGGTCACCATGTCTCACTATAATATTTATGTGATGTTCAAGTTGGACTTTGAATACACACACACCATCATCTATATTTGTTTATTGCTGTGCGTATGACCTTAACCCTTGAAAGGAGAGTGAAGTGCTGTAACCCAGGGACAGTGCGTATGAAGTGCCAAACAAATGTTAGATAACTAGAATGCCAGAAGGGTGCTGTGTCACCTTGTCAGCATCATTGTAAACAAAATCAAAGTGGGATATAGCACACTCATCTAACTGTCTACAATATAACCTGTACAAATGAAATGTATTAAGGTTAAAATTAACACCTCTACTGGTGATAGAGAACTGTCAAGCCTTTATTTTGATATGCTGAGGTGTACACTGTACAGTGTAGGATCTTGTCTAGTACATGTAATGGATGATAATCAGAAACCTATTGCTTATCCATCACGTACACTTACGAAGGCAGAAATGGCTTGTGCTCAAATAGAACGTGAAGGCTTAGCTTTATTATCAGCACTTTCCCCTGGCTATCTATCACTAAATAATTCACAGCTTTGCACTAACCAAAATTATTTTACAACACAATGATGTTCAAAGGTGGTCATAATTCATTGCAATCATACACACAAGTACACAAAAAAATTGGAATTTTTTAACTGGAGTTATACAACTACTTGGACTAAATTTCTGATTTTCCATAGTATATGTAGATGTGCACTTAATGTGTCACTGCATGTGGAACCTTTGGTTAATTTTTAAAAATAAACTTTCATTCAATGAATAAAGGTTGTTTTCATACTATATTAAAGCTTAACCTTTCTGTTTTCATTGTGTTTACTTGCAGGGTGTGTGGCCTGTAAATGAAACCAGTTCAGTAAGGCCACGTTTCCTTAGTGATACATACCGTAGCAACGTAATCAAAATAAATGGTGAATTATTACAAAGTACACATAATCTTAAGGTACTGCATGTATTGTTACAAAACAAGGCAAGAAGCCAAGCCATAATAATTAACAGCATGCTGTGTGTTAATTTAACAAGCATTTACTGGCACCTGGCCTTTAGGAGTAGCGCAGTAAACCTGCACATACCACATTAGAAATAAGAATGTGCCAGGCTTACGTATTTGCTTTCATCTGAACATGAGCCAACTATCAATTGCTCAAACAGCAAAGTGAATCAAGCCCGTAGCCTTAGCCATTACTGATTGTCTGAAGGCATCAGTCAGTCAGTCATTAGAAAATTTCACCAATTTTTTTGTTTGTAGCAAGCATTTCAGGTTATACAGTGCTGAAGGCACTTTTGGCTTGGTTATACCTAACAGAGTAGAGACCATAGCACATCAATAAAAAGTACTGCAACAAGCTGGAGTAGAGCACAATATTAAATCACAGTAAAACAATAAGAAATGTTACATGTAAATCCCTACTATGCATTTCCATTATGGTATCTTGAGCACAGTTGGGATATAACACTTCTTGTTTTACTGTGATTTACTGTAATATCGTACACTACTCCAGCTTGTTTCAGTACTTTTTATCCATGTGCTATGGTCCCTACACTAGTTGAAAAATTCAAATTTCTTTGTGTACTTGTTTGTTAACTTTTAAAGTAAAATACTGTAAAATAATTATGACTGGTGAACCCACGCATACCACATAAAAAGAAAGAAATGGCACCGCACGCCCCAGCTACCAAGTATCATCTGAAAAGTGAAGTATCCATTACACTTTGTTGCTAGCTACAGTATGCTCAACCCATTACACAGCAATATGAATCAAAAACTGTTCAAAAAGCACCTCTGCAATCGAAGTAGCCACTATGAAAAATATGGACGATTTCCGTTTGTGAAGGAAATCCATCATGCGCAACCACCAAATTGACACCATTCACCATCAGCAAAGATGAATGGGACACAAAGGAGGACATCGGCACATGTAAGTCCATGGATAATAAATTGTACATACTGCGGTATGCCAAAAGGCATGTGTCCGGCTGAAGCGATGTTGAACATTGAAAAAAAAACAATAAAAAACTGTAGCTTTAGCTGTTATCAAGTTACACATTTTGCTCAGTCAGTCAATAGAAAATTATGTTAAATTTTCTTTCAAAAATTCCATAGCAATTTGTTGAAAGTGTTTCAGGTCCACCTGAAGGCTTGTTTCGGCTTAGTTTTACCTAATCAATACTGCCTTATCGTCATCAGGAAAAGTACAATGTCAGGCTGGTTTTTGGTTGATGTTTATTCATGGGACCCACCTACACCTTTGTGGTCCCTACTATACAGTATGATACAGTACTACCGTACTACATGATGAAGATATGGTCAGGATGGTTTCTTTTGTGAGAAAGTGCAAACCTCCATGATCTATACAACCATACAGTATGGTGAAGCATGATAGAAACTTCTAGCAGGATACTAGTAATTCTCCAGCAGTACCTGTCTGAATTATATCTGTATAACCCAAAGTAGCAGTGTACACTGTACATTAAATAGTAATGTAATCAGATGTGGTGTGTGTGTGTGTGTGTGTGTGTGTGTGCACGTGTCCTGTTGTGAACTGAAGTAATATCAATGGGTACCTGGTATCAGCTGGGGAAGCAAATTCCAACTATCCATGTCTCACACAGCAGGTGAAGGTCCAAGTGGGACTTTGGGTGCTCACACCTTCACCAGTGGGACATGGTACAACCTCCTGCAGATTACTAGTCCTGCCCCAGGTGGATTTTCCTGTGCTGACTTCTAGCAACTGAGTAGCACACCAGTGTCCCAGTGCTGGTTCACTGGGTAGGTGTGACCGTGTTAGACCGCAGTAGAAGGCTTTGCTTTGTGTGTGAGTGTGTGTGTGTATGTGTGTGAGGAGAGAAAGTACAAGTGTGCTATTCTGTTTCATACATTATGTGATATAATCAGTGGACACAAGATTGACATATGACATGTATGCACAACACTCATTATACAGGTGTGCACTTAATTATAATACACATACCCTAACTGGTATATCCAGGAATGTGGGCTTCTCCAAAAATGCCAGCAGCATTAACAACACTGACACTGCAAACTCAGCAATATAATAGACTGGATTATGTAGGACCATGTATGCCCAGTAACTAGTAACAGATGATGGGTGATGATAGAGTTTTTCATTTTCTTCTCCTTCCCTAAGGTAAATGGCTGCTTCCTGTAAATGAAACTCAATTATTATGCAACACATCTTCTTGAGTTCCTAAGGTGTACATGACAAGAGGCTATACAGAGTTTAAAATGTGGAAAAAAACACAAACTGTGCCTGGATGCTGTGTAAGACTGATAACTTATGATGGGCACCACTACCACATTTTATATGATCCATTGTTGTACAACTTTTACTGTTAACAAGTATAAGAAAAAATTAGGAGTTTAAACTAGAGTAGAGATCTATTAGCACCAATAAAAGAGCCATGGAAAAAAGAAAGGGTCCTTAGGGTGACTTCCAAAAAATTCCAATTATTCAGTAATTATGATGGGTGCTCCATCTAATTGTTATAGTCATGTGTAAAGGCTATGAACAACACTATTTAAGTTGGATATAAAATTTAAGCAGTGTGCATTAATTAGAATTCCACGATTATTTAAAATATGTAGTTGTCCATCCCTGTTATTTTTACAAAATACATTGGTGTATTAGGGATATACCGAAAAAAACATTTTCAAATACAATGGATAGAATATGAGTAATGATTTTGTTACAGTGAAAATTTTACACTTATTCAGATAATTAGGGATATTGTAAATTCCTACTTTTCACCCTAAGATCCCTTTCTATTTTCCATGGCTCAATTATACTGACAAGTAAATTATGGCAGCAAATTACTGTAACACAAAAGAAGTGAATATCCATATTGTGCTGTGGAGTTTCCATAATTGAAATACACAGTACTTCCTTTTGTGCTATACTTGTTTCTGTTCTTTTATAGAACAGGTGAACAATCTACGTAACTAGTTTGTTTCATAAAGCAGGTAGATTGGTATACTGACTAGTATATTAAAAATTATAAATTTAAAAATGAAGTAGGGTTTCAAGCTATAAAAAGTAGTGAAACAAGAGATGAACAATGGTAGCTATTACAGCATAGCTCAGTGTTAAATCCCTACTTTGGCATTGAACACAAAATAATGGTTATACCATGCCAAAGTAGGGATTTAACACTGAGCTATGCTGTAATAGCTACCATTGTTCATCTCTTGTTTCACTACTTTTTATAGCTTGAAACCCTACTTCATTTTTAAATTTATAATTTTTAATATACTACTTTGTTCAGTTTTTTTGTTAAAGCATACAGCTAGCTATAAAAATGTGACTGCTGTATTAGAGTATCTCTAGTCAGCCTGCGAAGATGTGCTTGCCCCAAAAAGGGGTGTGGTCACCGTGGTTTCGATCGATTATTAGACTAGAGTATCTCGAATCAGCCTACCAACTTGAGGGTGTGTGATCACAAATACAGCTAGCGTGAAAGGGGCGTGGTCTCGATCAATAGGTCGATAATACGTAGCATTAAGAATGGGCGTGACCTTGTTACCTATCGTGGAGTACTGGTACTTCCGTAAAGTCGGGGGCCATACAGTAGCGTAGTCTAAGTGCCTTAAATAATTTTGTGGCATCTATTATTCTGCTTAAAGAAAGTGTTGGTATGGAAAATTAATGCCTCGGTATGGTTTCGTTGGATGAAGAAGACAAGCAGCTTGATTGAAGATAAAATAAAAGACAAGGCGCACAGGGTGCACACTCGTCGGAACCCCAAAAGGCACATCCCACCGGTGAGTTTGTTGTTGTGGCGTAAAATGGTGACCGTGCGCTGCTTCGTTTGGGCTCTAGGCTTGCGACAGTGGTCAGTGAGTGAGTGAGTGAGACGAAATTTTGAGTTTTGACGATTTAAAAAAATTCTATATCCGGCCGCCAGTAAGTGTTTTCTAGCTACATTTGATGTTAGATGGACTAATATCATTCCGTAAAGGTGATTTTCGTCGCGTAAAGTTTCTAAGCTGGTTTTTAAAGGCGGTATTTTTGGTGGCACGCGTCACTTTTGATGCAAACCCTACTTAAACAGTACGATATTGATATTCTAACAATTGATTTAAGTGAAGATTTATATGTCTTATGGTTTAAGACAGGGGTGGAGAACAGTACTCAAAAGTGTGTGTGTGTTTGTGTGTCTGTCTGTCTGTCCATCTGTGTGTTTGTGTTGTGTGTGTGGAGGGAGTCATGTCAGGTGGCTGTAAGTTACAAAGTGTTTTAAAATCCTCAACTGTACCTTAGTGTGCAAAGCACAAATACAAAGCGAATCTGCCAACAGGAAAATTTTGAAATATGAATACTTTGAGGTTGAATCTGAGAGCATTATCAGTGGTAGATGTATACTTTAATAGGGTACTCCTAGGGAGTTTGTAAAAGACGGAATAAGGAATAGCGGAATAACGGAATAACTCGCATCACAACGAACGGGCATTTATATGGCTTATGCAATGTTAGGGTGATTGTACTGTTACAGCTGTGAACTCATCCGTCGTAGATATCCTTACAATGTTAGGGCGATTGCGTGTACTGTTACAGTTGTGAACTACACTGCTTCATCGCTCATAGCCGTCCTAGCGAAGCGATTACTATACGCTCTTACTACTACTGTATGTAGCTAAGTATCATTGCGCTAGCACAGCTAGAATATACAGTAGTTAGCTATTAGTTTCGTTTTAAGTCTTCATCCTTCCAGTGGAGTGATGAAACGAAACGGCTGTCACACCCCCTTTTGCTCGTGACATTGGTACCATACTTTACATACAGTATTAGCTAGTAAGAGCTATAATCAAATGTAATTTTGCACTTCGTAAGCGGGTACTGTATGTTAAGTATGGTACCAACATCATGCAGTCGTTTCGTTTCATCCCTCCACTGGAAGGATGAAGACTCAAAAACGAAACTAATGGCTAACTACTGTATATTCTAGCTTAGCTACATACAGTAGTAGTAAGAGCGTATAGTAATCATTTCGCTAGGACATCTATGAGTGACGAAGCAGTGTAGTTCACAGCTGTAACAGTACACGCAATCACCCTACATTGTAAGGATATCTACGACGGATGAGTTCACAGCTGTAACAGTACAATCACCCTAACATTGCATAAGCCATATAAATGCCCGTTCGTTGTGATGCGAGTTATTCCGTTATTCCGCTATTCCTTATTCCGTCTTTTACAAACTCCCGTACTCCTATCATGAACCACAATAGTGGGTTCATAATAGGGATTGCCTATGTTTTTTTTGCAAAAATCCTAGTAGAACGCACACCTAAAACCATCTTGAAAAGCATCCTTCAACTCAAAACAACCCTCAAGTGGTTCTTTACAATGAGTATAGGTCCACTAGTAAGTATCAAGTGAAAAGGAAACAGTATGTGTAAAACTATCCTTTAAACACAGCAAATGATGTGCAGTAAGTAGCACATCATGAATGGTTAACACTGTTCTTTTATTTATTTTTTTATCAAAGCTTTACAGCACAAGTGCTGAAGGTCTGTAGGACACCTGGTCCTACTGCCTGCTCAAAGACATTAGACACTAAGACATTAGCTACTTAAGGTGTGTTTGAAAAGTTGCAGAAAGGAGAAAAAATCCATGACTGGACCTAGGTAGCCTCAAACCTGCAGCCATCCAATTTACGCTCGAACGCTTACAGGAGTCTACCAGGCGGTCAGGATGTTTTCTCCTTGATATTTTCATGTAGTTATATCCATAGGAATTCTAGAGAGTGACTCATTATCTCTAAGTACCCCAAGTAGAACCAAATGGACTCTAGTTAATTTTACTATATGACTTGTTAAAGTTATTGGTTTAACAATACAAATTGCTAAAACTATTTATTTTAACAATGTGAGAATTAAATCATTATTAACATAGTCATAACAACACTGACAAATTATGAAAGTGTTTTGTTAAAATGCATTTTTTGTGACCATGTTTCACTATCATTTTTAAAGGGGCATCGCACTGTGAATTGTTTATATGTGAAGCCATTCGAGTTTATGATGTAACCACAAACAAATTGTGTCATTGCTATGGATCACTGTGTCATTAAAGTGGCAGTTTTTATATATCTGTTGATTGTAAGCCAGGTGAGCTATCTTAGAATTTCCTCTGGGCTGTCTAACATTGTAACAAAACTGATACATGATGGTAGAGGGTGTGTGATTATCTTGTTCCAGAGAAGTGCTTAGTTTCATACAATAACATTGCTGTTACATGGCTGTGATACATGTATGTGAACACAAGTTGTTGTGCAGTATGTGTTAATTACTCTCCAGCTGCTTATTAATTCCTTTTACAGCAATAGAATAAATCTATGGATAATTTTTAAGATTGTTCTCCCATTCACTGATGCACAGGTGTAATGTGATTTTATTGCACACAAAATAATCAGTGTTTCTGCAATCTTGAATGGCTTCACAACAAACCAAATTCGCGATGCATTGCCCCTTAACTACTGTAAAAAGCAAACAGAATGTAAACTTTTTAATGGCCCTTATTGTAATCAGCACGTGCCTGTTCTACTTTGTTAAACACGAGTTCTTACCCTACAACTATCATCTGGAACAACTCAACACACAAGAAACAAACGTACTTGCCAGCACAGAAAGTCGAGCAATGCTTACTAAATAAATTATTACTAGGAAGCCACTAATGTGCTATCGAGAATAAATGAACACTTTGTATTGTCAGCAAAACAATGAAAATTCCATGATGGGGGTATTGTACATATGACGGTTAGTGAAGAGGGACATCTCAGACAAAGCGATGTTGAACAGTGAAGAAATCAAGCCTGTATATCCATTGTCAATTTATGCTTGGCTGAAGACATCAGTTAGACAGAATAAAATTCTATTATTTTTAAATTCCATAGAAACTTTTTGGAAGGGTTTGGAGTTGATCTGAAGACATTTTGGGACTTGGCTACCTAACCAATACCGCCAAGTTGTCATGAAGGGAAATTGAGGCTGGTTTTAGGGTGATATTTTTGGCTGGAAAACCCAGTTCTGCATGATCTCACTATACAGTACTACCATACTGTATGATAGTTGTTACTTCATTGTCTATAGCATACCAGCTAACACTCAACTGAACATGGCAGAAATTGTAACTAGTGTATATTAATAATAATATGCACTGTTTTCACATAGACCCAAGTGGGGTTGTGTAACCTCACTTTTAACAATCATCAAAGAATGGTATTCATTGAGTGATAATTGTTTTCTATTTACATAGTGTATTTACCAAAAAACACTTTTACCTAATGCACCTATCAATGTTAAGCCCCACTACCCCCTCCCGGGCTTACTAAGGGATTAGTGGGGGATTTTCGCTGATTTGATCAGAAATTTTGCCCCACTAGTGGGGCATTTGACCGTTCGAAATTTTAGGCGTTTGCTTTAGCTTGCGAGCTATAAGAATTGATCTGTTTCCTAAAGTTTATTCCAGCAATACTACATGGAGATTTGACCACTAGTTGTTCCCCAGTGGGTGGAGAATTTGATTTTTCAAAAAGTCAAATCCCCACCATTTCCCCCACTACGCCCGGGAGGGGGGAGGTGGGGGATAACATTGATAGGTGCATAACTCACTGTTTTTTTTGGGTTGAGTTTACTTATGACATTTTATGACTTCAAGTTGGAGCTCATATAAACCTGTTAACCCAGGAGGTTCAACCTGGTTTAATATGAAAAGGGTATTACTAAACAGTGCAGAACATCACACCACTTATGCATACCACAAATTACTTATCACCACATCATTTTCCCAGTATGTAGAAACCACAGCCAGTGTTCCATGCTACATTTACAGTATATCATGTTCACCTGGTATGCACTGCACACATCTGCTAACTTCCTAGCTGATGAAGATTCATCCTCAAACTGCTGTGAGGCGACTGACTGGGTGGTCATTGAAACTAGACAAAAATACCAGTGTATCATCACTCACTGCAAGATAGCATAATGTATTTCAACATGCACTCACACACGCACACACACAATGTATACAAGAACTCACTACACATATAATGTAGATACACACAGAGGCAACCACACAATTCTTGAATTGGTCATTACAAAATATAGTCAATAAAGACAATACCCCTTGGGACAGTTAACCTACAAATGAAACACACAAAGAAGTTTGCATATATTTGATACTTTGTTCAAGGCAAAATTTCTTGGAATAGCTAGACATGTTCAGTACATACAGTGTATTTTACATTGAAGTGCACATTGTACAGCAACTCTCTCTGTACGTACAATGATGCTAGAAGAAAGAAAAGTTTCATACCAACCCATTGCAGCAAATTTTCCCACTGTTTTGCATTGGGGATTTCAGGGCTATAATAAATAACAAACAATTAAGTACACAAAAAAATTGCAACTAGAGTATGGACCATAACATATAACACTTCTAACTGTTTACTGTGATTTGATATCGTGCACTTATCCAACTTGTTTCAGTACTTTTTATCGATATGCTATGATCCCTACTCCAGTTGAAAATTCCAGATTTCCTTTGTGTGCTTGTTTGTTAACTTTTTTTTGTAAAATACAATTATTATGACTGGTGAACCCTAGTCTGGCGCTGCCGACCCTTTTATGTCACTTGCTTTTTGATTAGTTGGGTGGCGCTCGCTATAAAAGGGTCTGGTCACAACTGCAGACTAAACTTGTGAAGCTGGAATTAATTAACGTCTGAATCACACGGGTTTTTTCATGGTAACGCTATAGACTTATGACTTCGAACCTCACTTCCAAGTTTGACAGCACTGTCAGAGGCGTACCTCATGTAGCCAACTTCTGTATACAGTTGATAACAGCACACTCCGTCCTCTTCCAAGTAAGACCATGCATAGTTACCGTAGATACGATACCCTCCGGGCAATAGTATCCATGGTTCCGCTCTTTACACGCTGAATGTTCATTTTAATTACAAATGCTGTGATTTGATTGGTGCTGCCACTATAGTGGCAGCTATATAGTGGCAGCGTACACAAGTTTAGTATGCAGTTGTGACCAGACCCTTTTACAACGAGCGCCGCCCAACTAATCAAAAAGCGAGTGATGTAAAAGGGTCGGCAGCGCCAGACTAGGTGAACCCATGCATACTGCATCAAAAGGATTTCTGTTACACTAGGAAGCCATCGCATGCTATCACCATATCGACACTTTCTGCTGTCAGCAAAAAATGAATGGGATACAAAGGAGGACACTGGTAAGTCCATGAAGAATGCATTGTACATACTGCGCCAAAAGGCACCTCTAGGGCCAAAGTGACATTGAACAGCGAAAAAATCAAACCCGTATCCTTAGCTGTTATTGAGTTATGCTTGTCTGAAGGCATCAGTCCATTCAGTAGAAATTGTTTTTTTAAAATTCCGAAGCAACTTATTTAAAACCTTTTGGTCGATCTGAAGGCTTGTTTGCTTTTATCTACCCAATACTGCCTCATCATCATCAGGGAAAAGTGAGGCTGGCTTTGGGGTGTTTTTTCATTGGCCATGCCCAGTCCTTTGTGGTCCCTACTATACAGCCCATTATAACCTGTAACACCTGATAAATATCTCAAATTCTGGACCAGATTTGGAAGAGATAGCTATTCAAAGAAAACTCACAGAAAGCACATACATTATTCTAAAATTAAACAGCAAAGAATAGAAAGGAATAGAATCCCAACATCTTGACACCCAGTAACTTTCACTATAATCAAGACACACGATAGTGTGTCGTGCGGCCCAAGAAGCCGGCGCGCCACACCGTGAGTATATTAACAGGAAGAAAGAAAACGCAATTTTCACACCTATGTAGCTCTGTGATCCCTTATCCAATTGGAACCAAATTTGCTAGAGACGTGCCGCCCAGTTAGGGGAGTCTACATACCAAATTTGAAGAAAATCGCTCCAGCCATTTCCGAGATACAAGCGAACAAAATTTCGTTTTAATTTCTTCGTTTTTTTCTTCTTCATCATCATCTTCATTTCGCACACTTCGCAAAATTCGCCATAAAACACGAATGCGTGCTCGGATCGGGCTGAAATTTGGCACACTTAAAGGGCTCATTAAGGCGGATCTCTGTACCAACTTTGGTAGGAATCCGATGAACATTCACGGAGTTATTACCGATTATTTGCGTAAAATAAGGTCGAAGGTCTGTCACGCCTACAGGGTAAACCCCTTGGAGGAAACAGTTGAAAATTGATATGTAGATGGAGCAACCATCGTAGGAGTGCCTTTTTGTGGTTTGAAAAGAATCGGGATAAAGACCATGGAGATATGACACAAAACCCAACCTGTGTCAAAATTACGCGATCGATTTTTATGAATAAAAAAACTATTAGTTTTCGTGTCTACCAGGCAAACCGCTTAGAGAAACGAGCTGAAAATGAGTATGTAGCTGGAATAATCATCATAGAAAGTTCTTGCAGTAGTACAGAAGAATCGGATTACAAATCACTGAGTTATGATTCGAAAGGAAACTACGTGCAGCAAATGCGAGATCGAGATACTCTAATAGAACAGTCACCCTATTAAAGCATTCAGCTGCATGTATAATTTACACAGTTATATTACATTGCAGGTTATTCTGTAGGGAATTCAGCTACAAACAAGTCACCCTGTAGTCAGATCAGCTAGAAGAAGGTACCTAATAGAGAGTTCAGCTACAAAGAAGCCATCATGTAGAGAGTTCAGCTCAAAATAATCACCCTGTGGAGAATTCAGCTACAAACAAATTGCCCTGTAGAGAGATCAGCTAGAAGAAGTTACCTTGTAGAGAGTTCAGTTACAAAGAAACAATCATGCAAAGAGTTTAGCTGCAAACAAATCACCCAGTAGAAAGTTCCGCTATGAACAGATCACACTATAGAGAGTTCAGTTAGATACAAGTCATCCTGTAGAGAGATCAGCTAGAAGAAGTCACATTGTAGAGAGTTCAGTTACAAAGAAACAATCATGCAAAGAGTTTAGCTGCAAACAAATCACCCAGTAGAAAGTTCCGCTATGAACAGATCACACTATAGAGAGTTCAGTTAGAAACAAGTCATCCTGTAGAGAGATTAGCTAGAAGAAGTTACCTTGTAGAGAGTTCAGTTACAAAGAAACAATCATGCAAAAAGTTTAGCTGCAAACAAATCACCCAGTAGAAAGTTCCGCTATGAACAGATCACACTATAGAGAGTTCAGTTAGAAACAAGTCATCCTGTAGAGAGATTAGCTAGAAGAAGTTACCTTGTAGAGAGTTCAGTTACAAAGAAACAATCATGCAAAGAGTTTAGCTGCAAACAAATCACCCAGTAGAAAGTTCCGCTATGAACAGATAACACTGTAGAGAGTTCAGTTAGAAACAAGTCATCCTGTAGATAGATCAGCTAGAAGAAGTCACTTTGTAGAGAGTTCAGCTACAAAGAAACCACCATGTAAGAGAGTTCAGATGCAAACAAATCACCTGTAGAGAGTTCAGCTAGGAACAAGTCACCCTGTACAGAGATCAGCTAGAAACAAGTCACCCTGTAGAGAGATCAGCTAGAAGAAGTTACATTGTAGAGAGTTCAGCTACAAAGAAACTACCATGTAGAGAGTTCAGCTGCAAACAAATCGCCCTGTAGAGAATTCAGCTACAGACAAATCACCTTGTAGAAAGATCAGCTAGAAGAAGTTACCTTGTAGAGAGTTCAGTTACAAACAAATCACCCTGTAGAGAGTTCAGCTAGAAACAAGTCACCCTGTAGAGAGATCAGCTAGAAGAAGTTACATTGTAGAGAGTTCAGCTACAAAGAAACTACCATGTAGAGAGTTCAGCTGCAAACAAATTGCCCTGTAGAGAATTCAGCTACAAACAAATCACCCTGTAGAAAGATCAACTTGAAGAAGTTACCTTGTAGAGAGTTCAGCTACAAACAAATCACCCTGTAGAGGGTTCAGCTACAAACAAGTCACCCTGTAGAGAATCCAGTTAGAAGAAGTTACATTGTAGAGAGTTCAGCTACAAAGAAACTACCATGTAGAGAGTTCAGCTGCAAACAAATCGTCCTGTAGAGAATTCAGCTACAAACAAATCACCCTGTAGAAAGATCAGCTAGAAGAAGTTACCTTGTAGAGAGTTCAGCTACAAACAAATCACCCTGTAGAGAGTTCAGTTAGAAACAAGTCACCCTGTAGAGAGATCAGCTAGAAGAAGTTACATTGTAGAGAGTTCAGCTACAAAGAAACTACCATGTAGAGAGTTCAGCTACAAACAAGTCACCCTGTAGAGAGTTCAGCTAGAAGAAGTTACATTGTAGAGAGTTCAGCTACAAAGAAACTACCATGTAGAGAGTTCAGCTGCAAACAAATTTCCCTGTAGAGACAAACAAATCACCCTGTAGAAAGATCAGCTAGAAGACGTTACCTTGTAGAGAGTTCAGCTACAAACAAATCACCCTGTAGAGAGTTCAGCTAGAAACAATTCACCCTGTAGAGAGTTCAGCTAGAAACAAGTCACCCGTAGAGAGTTCAGCTAGAAGAAGTTACATTGTAGAGAGTTCAGCTACAAAGAAACTACAATGTAGAGAGTTCAGCAGCAAACAAATCGCCCTGTAGAGAATTCAGCTACAAACAAATCACCCTGTAGAAAGATCAGCTAGAAGAAGTTACCTTGTAGAGAGTTCAGCTACAAACAAATCACCCTGTAGAGAGTTCAGCTAGAAACAAGCCACCCGTAGAGAGTTCAGCTAGAAAAAGTTACATTGTAGAGAGTTCAGCAGTTTAGCTGCAAACAAATCGCCCTGTAAAGAATTCAGCTACAAACAAATCACCCTGTAGAAAGATCAGCTAGAAGAAATTACCTTGTATAGAGAGTTCAGCTACAAACAAATCACCCTGTAGAGAGTTCAGCTACAAACAAGTCATCCAGTAGAGAGATCAGCTAGAAGGATCACCTTGCAGAGAGGTCAGCTACAAAGAAATCACCTTGCTTCATCTTTTCTTCTTCCTGTAGTAAAGAAAAAATGACAGGTTAAAAAGCCCTAAAGCCGGCTTTTGGGTATACAAATACAAAAAGAAGTGAAATCTAATCCAAAACAGCCAAGCTGTAAAAAAAGAGTGCGGCCCTGAGAAAGGCTATGGTGAAAAAAGATGTGAAATCCAAGGTGGCGGCCAAGAAATGGCTGTGATGGTAGGTTAATGGTAAAAATTTTAATAACAACAATTCAGGTGAATTTGGTGCCGCTTGGTCTTGGCACAAAATTCACTTGAATTGTCGTTATTAAAATTTTTATCATTAACCTACCATCACAGCCATTTCTTGGCCGCCACCTTGGATTTCACATCTTTTTTCACCATAGCCTTTCTCAGGGCCGCACTCTTTTTTTACAGCTTGGCTGTTTTGGATTAGATATATATGACAGTTACAATGAAACAAGTGATGGCTACAATTGAACAACAATTTAGCTTTGCAGATTAATTTGTAGTGTTTCAGTGCATGGTCAAGTACAAAAATGTTATTTCCGTAGCTAGGCAACATAGTAGACTAGTATGCTCATAGTGCAGCAGGAAAGTGGCCTATAATATGTGACCAGATCTAGAAAACCAGACATAATCGCACAAGCTAAAATTTACAGTATAAAGCATTGAATGAATACATTGGGAGAAATACTTGTGAATTATTGAAAGATTATGTAAACTTTAGCACGCCTTTTTCTTAATGAAGGAAGGGACTAAACAATAAAAACCTGTATATCATCTTATTTACCTGCTCAAGATCTAGAGGAGTTGGAAAATCTTTGTTTTGCTGCAGTAGACCCAAGGATATGCAAGTTATGAGCATTTGTTTACGTCACGTCGAAGCAGTCATACGTAATTGATTTTTCATCATGAATTACACCTTTGCATGCAGTGAAGAAGGGCAACTAAAGGAAAACCTTACCCAGTA
Source organism: Dysidea avara (assembly GCF_963678975.1). NCBI lineage: Eukaryota > Metazoa > Porifera > Demospongiae > Dictyoceratida > Dysideidae > Dysidea > Dysidea avara. Next base: position 289,921 of record NC_089284.1, read on the forward strand.
ATTGATTCCCCTGTTCATGGCAAACATGATGGTGAAAATTTTAGCTCCATACCTCAACCCAGTGGTAAGTTACACACATTTTTGTAAGCGTCTGTAATTTATTTTCCTTACACTTGCTGTACAAATCGATTTTTCTGTTATAGCTACTTTGTAGGGCTGTAACTCCCAAAGTTATTGGTATACGAAGCTGAAATTTTGCTATTGGGTATACTTGGCTAAGTTTATAGAATATTTTGTTTGTTACCACAAAAGTAATAATATCACATGCATGCAAGTAGCGTGTTACCCCCCAAGGGTAATGAGTAAGTGTATAGTAGTGGCATAACAAACAGTAACAAAATCATTAAGACAATTTCATTTCCACTGCTTGTATTTAGCATTTAGTAGTGGGCTGCCTGTTCCCCGAGGGCCTTTAACTAGCAATGACTCAGTAAATTCAATCATACATGTGCAAAAAAACAAAGTCCAACACAGTTCACTGAATCATCTAGTTTTTTTTTTGATGACCGGACATTTTACAATAAGCAAAAATTATAAGTTATTGTTAGTGGTTTCCAGAATAATTTTGTAGCATCAAATTGAGGTTGGGAATTTTGTGCAGCTATAGCAAACTCCCTAACCAACTTGGGGTTATGTGTGACGTGACGTTGATTAGGCGCATAATAAAAGTAACAACCTTGAACAGTAGAAATACAATTGTCTTCATAAACAGGGAGACCCTTTGTAGTGGGTAACACAAAGGAGTGTCATGTAGTTACAGATCTATGACCAGTCAGTCATAGCCATTGAAATCTCACTGTGATCTGTGACCAAATGCCTTATTACATCTTTGACCCGTGACGATAGTTCAAAACTTTTCAATTGTGGGTTGAAATTTTTTACTCTCGACCATTAACTTGGTACAGATTTAGTCGCCTTGACCTTTGTCTTGTAGCAGATCTACCTACAGTGAGTGCTTTGTGTGTCACCCCTATAGCCTTGTAACACTCCCCCCTCCTTGATCATTGGAACCATAGATGGTCATTAGAACCAGAACTATTTTGACAGTCAACAATACGTCAAAATTATGTTCAATAAATCTCACCACTGGTTACGCCAGAAGTGTTGTCATAAGACTGTAGAATCATCTCCGTGTGGTCCTCGCTTCTTACGATCTCGTACTCGTTCAGGAGCGGTGAGGTAAGACTAGATTTCCTATCCATAAATCCGCTGATATCCAGTCGCGTGTTAATTGAAACCGACTTCGACTGTCCGCTAGCCAACTTGTCACCCATCTGCCTGACTATAACTATCCTCAATCGCCTCGGCATACAGTGTAAAATACAAATCGGTGAAATATTTTAGCCTGTGACTATTGCCACCAACTTGTTAAGAGCCATCAAATTATTGACACCAACTCTATCACGTGACATTTTCCTGAGTATCGATAACTTCAATCCCAATTCTGTACGGAAGAATACTGAACTTAGTGTCACTGTTTTTCGCGGCAATTTCAGCGGTAATTTCAGCGGCAATTTGAAATGGATGGTTTACCCATTGCTATTAGAAGAACGTTTGAAACTATCAAAGAAGTTGAAGAAGCTGTGAAGCTATTAGAGAATGACTAGCTACCACCATCCATTAAGACGGTTCAATTCGGTGGGGTCTATTCTACGGAACGGAACGGAATGATGGACTAAACTGCGGAACGGAATGCTTTCTCAGATTGAAGCTTGCAGTTTACCATTGCTGTACAAGTTATCAGTGGCACTTTCAGCAGGTAATCAAACGTTACCCCAAGAAAGATAAAACGAATTTAAGGATCGATTGTGGGTTCTTGTTGGTTGTCATTAGTAACGAAGTACTAATTGTGGGAATAGCTGACTCAGTGTGTTCATCTTCGGATATATCAAGTAGGGAACTAATGCATGACTTGTTTTTACTAGTATGTGAGTTATTTTTACTTACTTGACTTTAGAATGTACAGTCTGAGGCCCAGCCTTTCTAATCGGCATAAATCAGTATGTGTATAGCTACACTACAAAGGAAACAAGTATGGTGACAAGCTGAATCAACTCAGTCTAAGCAGAATCTAAAGGAATTTTGTGCAGTGTGTGAGGAGCAAACATTCAGATACCTCAAGGAGGCTATATTGTGTGAACATCAATGATTCATTAACAGAGTAGTGGACTATTGTCAGATATCTCAGCCTGAGTACTGAGTTGAATTCTAGATGGGGTCTATTTTACAGAATGGAATGCTTTCTGAATCAACTTGCAGCTTGGCTAGCTGCTATCATTGCTGAAATTGCATTTTATCAGTGGAACCTCCAGGAAAATGGAATAGGATAATTATAAAACATTAATTGATTGTTTAGGTAATCATGACTTTATTCAGTCTAATAAACAGATTATATGGTTGATTGAGTGAGGTATCACTTTCAGAATGTTCAGACGACCAGTGATGAGATGCATGGATTCATCAAATTTTTGTTGTGGTTGGAGACATTAAATATCCAAAAGCAAACTGACTGTATAATATTAATTCACTTTCTTTATATTTTCTCAATTTTGAGCCTGTATACAAATAATTGAATTTTCCTTGTCAATAGAAATCCTAGAATAAGATGGGAGAGAAACTTATCTTTGTTTACCTATACTGTACAACCAAGAGTTCGTAATACTGATTTGTATGGGGGAGAGTGTCTAACTCTCAGTATGGCCTGTACAAACACCCTGCGTAAAGTTCACCTTTCATCAAATCAACACCTTTACTGGGGGATAGAAAACTGTTGATTAGTGTTGCTGAAGAAGGTAAAGCCTTTGTTCTGAAATAAGGCCTAGGTGTCTTTAAGCAGGGTGTTTGGTGAATGCATTCAAGTTAGACACTCTCCAACTTGTTATGAACTCTTGGTACAACTTCAAAGGAAAATGAAGAAAACATACAGATGAATCAATACAATCACTACAGTAAGGTGAATTACAGACTAGTGAGATCTTGGTTAATTAGTGACAGTGGTTGGAGATTAAGTGTGGTAGCTTCTTGTTCTTGAATATGTTGCAAAGTGGAAGTACAAATCAAAATGGGATATCAATTTCATTATGAAAAATTTGTATACATAAATAATCTAGCATTACTATTTCATTTGTCCTCCACTTAAACATGCTACAACAGTACTAGTGTCAGTACATTGGCAGTGAGTCTACCTTGAAATCTCAACTCTAGAGTACATCAAACACAGGACAGCCCGCACTGTAACAAATACATGTGATCCCATTGTAATTTCATGGACCAGCTGGACTGGGAATCACTTGAAAATAGACGAACAAATTTAACCTGTTTTGTTTGAAGTGAAGCATGTGAAATGTTACACTTAAGAAATCCTAGGATTCTTAGGTGGTATGTAATTAATGTGAGTGTTCCATTTCAGGTCTGACTAGATACATTGAAATTACACACACATCCTGGTCAAAATCACGTTTGCCTGGTGGCTACGGGCATGGTTTCACATGCGGCTTATAATAGAGATTTGGCTGATCTTGGAGTTTTAGCATTTAGCCTGATTCAAGGCTAGCAGTCAGACACATCCTTGAATTGTGCAACAGATAAAATCAGCTCACTATTGAATACGGCATTAGTCCACTGCACCAGCTGTTAATATATAAATAACTCCATGCATACACTTCAGTGATGTTTGCAGAATATACCCTCCTTGCGGTCTGCCAAAATATTTGCTCCTCACACACTGCACAAAATTCTTCAAGTTTTAATTCAGCTGGCTCTTTCCTGTTACCAGTATCTTCCTGCTTGCTTTATTTATACACTGACTTATGACTTGAAAGACCGGCCCAGACTGTTTTCTAAAGTCTAAATAAGAAAAACAGCTCACATAAAGTTCCCTTCCGTATGGATGAACATCACTGATACAGCTCATCCCACAATAATACTTCGTTACTAATGACAACCAACAAAAACCCACAATCGATCCGTTAATTATTTTTATCTTATGTTTAATCACCCACTGGAGATGCCACTGCTAACTTATAAGGGAAGTTTCAGCAATGGTAAGTTGCAAGCTTCAATTTTAGAAAGCGTTCCGTTCCGTGGTTTAGTCCATCATTCCGTTCCGTTCCGTTCCGTTCCGGGTTTTACTCTTTTCACCACCTTTCATAACCCTTACGTAATATTAAGCTCAAAAGCATCCAGACTTCCTACTGTAGTTGTTGCTCTCTCTCTTCGACTTTAGGGCACGCATCTAGTAGTTGCCGCGAGTAGTCGACTTTAGGGGATGCGTCCAGTAGTTGCCGCGAGTAGTAGACTTTAGGGGATGCGTCCAGTAGTTGCCGCGAGTAGTAGACTTTATGGGAAGCGTCCAGTAGTTGCCACGAGTAGTAGACTTTAGGGGAAGCGTCTAGTAGTGTTAGCGTTAGGGTTAGGGTTAGGGTTAGAGTTCAGCTTTGGTTTCTTCTTCACCTTTAGGGTTAGGTTCTTCTTACTATATTATACAGCTTATTTCGTTAGTCACATTTATAATATACAAAAGAAGGGAATCAAGGGAGCTAGCAGCGGTAGCATAATCGGTAGCACACTGGACCATCACACTGGGTTCGATCCCCCTTCAATACTGCATTTTTTTTTTCGCCTTTTTGGTTCACTGTTTTTTTGTCTAAGTTCTGTAGGGTTATGAAATAGGGTGAAAAGAGTGATACCCGTTCCGTTCCGTAGAATAGTCCCCACCGTTCAATTCGCAGTCAGTGAAAGAGTATAACAAACGGAGACAGAAAGCTGGTAGTGAATTAAGAATCAACGAGGAGTTACAATTTGAAAAGTGTTCAAAGATCCCTCACCAACCTAACTTCAACTCCCTTTAACTGTTAATCCCCCCCCCCCCTTTAAGTAATCTTAGACTAGTAAGTAAACTTTGTACCTAATCACTCTACAATTTAGCTTCCGGCCACTGACACAGGATGTCAGTGGACCATCAGTGTGCTGCCATATGTCCCAATTCTATCATACCAACATCTGCAACTTGTATGTATGTAGGTAGCTAGCTATATGTACACTGTAAAGTTAATTATTATTATTATTATTAATTTGCCTTTGTGCTCTACAGGTTAGAGGTTCTGTCTTAATCTTGTACAGACATAATGTGTAGCTATACCTGTGGTGTACAACTACGGGACGCAGTTTTTTTGTTTGTTTCTTTTTTAGCACATGTTTTGGGTAACTCCTTGTAGCGGGTAGCTATATATATATAATATATAAATATTGGAGGTAAAACTACTTGTATTAGCGATTCCGGAATTCCGTAAATTTTGCATAAAATTTTCTCCGTGAATCTTCCATTGGAGAGTTGGCACAATCAATTCGCTGCCGTACGAGTCATTGATCAAACAATTGGATCATTTCTAGGGTTTCTGGGGGCAAGGAATACGATGGTGCAGTTAGTTTTCTGCTATAAATATGTTTGTGTGGAGTTTTATGCCAATTATAATATTATTTTGCAATATAGCCACCACAATATTCTGTTCTCTTTGCAAGAAATGACCCAGCACATGTTTGTTACACCAAGGTGAGCATTTTTGTCCATGTAGTTTTCAATATTACTATGCTAAAAGTCAGCAAATTTGCACCACAAATAGCTCATCTCCTTGATGCACCATTTTGGTAGCTGTCAAGGAGCTGTACATTAAGAGAAAAAATAATCATATAAGCAGCTATAAATCAACAGTACAACTTCTTGCTTTACATACACATTGTATTTTTGAGTGGAGGTGACTGCTACAGAGTGGTTGCACTTCACTATGTGTATGCTGCTTTGCCATCTGCAAGATCCTAAATGCATGTAACTATTTAGTGGCTTTCTATGGAGGTGACCTTTATTCAGAGGGTCCTACAAGTAAGGTTACACTGTGGTCTATATATTAAAGTATTGATAACAGAAAACAGAAGTTCAAAATGTTATTGCGAAGCTCAGTTATAAGCATTCATTCAATTGTGCCGTTTTTGGGACTATTTTCAATGGAAAAATATGGAGAAAATTTTGCCTATTTTCCGGACAAAATTGCTTATAACTCCACTATCCTATGACGGATTTTTAAAAACTAAGTGTTTATGAAATCCTTAGGGAGTACTGCACAAGGCTATGCTAAATAAAAACTACTTCCATTAATTTTAAAATCCTCCCGGAATCGCTACTTGTATTAAAGGCGACGGTAGCGTCTGTGATATCAGCAACTTCAAAGACGTTTGACATAAAGGCTGTGTAATAGCTGAGATTATGGCGACTTGATAAACCTTTGAATAAAACGCACCACAAACGCGGAGACTTTAGCAGCACGGTATACCTTTGATATAAAGACTGTCTAATAGCCAAGATTATGGCGACTTGAAAAAACCTTTGAATCAAATTCACCACAAACGCGGAGACTTCAGCAGCACGGTATACCTTTGATATAAACACTGTCTGATAGCCAAGATTAGGCCACACCAAGTCAAACCTTAGTTTCTGGTCACCCGCCCGCATGGTAAACCTGGAACCCTAGTTTATGAGGACTATTATTAATATTACAGGTGCTTAAGTACATGTGACCCAGCAAGACACTTATTTTTTACTGCAAAAGATCGAGATACTCTAATAGAGCAGTCAGGGATTCCAATAGAGCAGTCACACTATACTCTTAACTCTAATATTAGGTACATAGGCGACACTAATAAAATGTTTCTAACTATAGCTAGTTTTGTCCTTGATTATATAGCTGTTCAGATTATAACTGTTACTAATACTTTTGTAACCAAAGAAATTCAAGTTCAGTAGCATTAACTACTAGCCCATCATGTGCAGATGGGCCATAGCTTTAACTTTATAATTCAAATGTATAGTCCTCTAATGATTAGTCTAGTAACTTCAAATTCCTTATCACTGAACACTGCAGGGGTATGGAAAGCCGGCAACATTCGGTGAGCTTAAACTTAAACTTTTCCATATAAAATAAAATTAGATTGGCAAGTAGAAACCCTTATAGTTTAAACATTCCCAGATGATCACTAAAAAACACTAGTCTGGAGCGCTCAATGACTCAAAACTTTGACAGTTACTTTTCTCAAGGTAACTGAATAGAAGGCTGGAAACACATAGCTAGTGGGCTAAGACTTCACATTTGAATGAAGAATTTCTGATGTGAAAATAGAAGTTAAATTTCATTTTGGATCATGATCATTTGAACAACTTAGCTATAAGTCATAGTAATACCTGACATAGCTAATGAGACATTTATTTCACTTGGAAAGCATAAGTAGCTACATGAGCAAAACATTTCCTATAGTATATTCTAAATAAATAAATAAATATACTTAAATGCTATATACATCAGTGTATAGCTAGCCATGATCCATCGTGTATAGCTAGCCATGATCCATCAACAACTTCCCTAGTGCATTTTTTGCCGAAGCACAACTACTTATGTTGTTGGTTAAGTTTGACTAAAAACAAAATCAACATGAATTTGCTAAATTGAGCAAATAATAATACCATACAGTATATTGTCACAGTAGAGTCTATAGTCCTGAAGTCCTGATCATCCGCCCGCCCGCATCCATTTGTAGGCTTGGGAGTGACCAGAAACTAAGGTATGACTTGGAGTGGCCTTATGGCTACTAGCCGGGAAGTTTTTAGTACACAACGTCTCCGTGTTCGCTGAGATAGTGGCGACCTCGAATATCTTTAGTACACAACGTCTCCGTGCTCGCTGAGATAGTGGCGACCTCTGATATCTTTAGTATACAACGTCTTCGTGTTCGCTGAGATAGTGGCGACCTCGGATATCTTTATTATATACTAATCAAATGCATTGAAATCGCTGGGATTACTGCCACTGCTTTCTCCCGCCCACACAAAATGTACACATCATGGGTGAAATAGAAATTAAAACAGAAATTGCTTTCTCAGAGTTGTCAAGAATTTATTGCTTTCAAGTTATATTTGCAGGTGTAGTATGGTTGCTATGACTGAAATAAATCTAGGTTACTAATATGTCACGGTTCTGTAGTTTGTCTAGAGCCAGGTGCGCCCTCCCCTTTGTACAAAATTAATACTGTTTACAAAAAGGCTATCACTTGGTGGACTAAGCAGGCACTTGCAACCATGGCAACCACATGCTTAGGGGCTTATTTAAATTTCTAGGTGTGGTAAGGAGCAGCCATGGATAAAGAACATTCTTTCTTATTCTTAAAGCTTACTGAGTTTCTAATTTTTATTTATTTTATCTATTAGCTAAGGCTTCACAGCTATAAGTGTTGAAGGTCTGTAGGACACCCGATCCTACAACCTATTTAAAGTTGTTATATAAAGTATGTTTGAAAAGGTGGAGAAAGGAGAAAAGTCCATGACTAGCTTTGGTCGGCCTTGCCGAACCCGCAGCCAGCTCATTACTAATATTGCTTGAATCATTTCTCTGCTGCAGGCGTGCTACTGCCAGGCCCCCAGATGTAAAATGCTATAAGTATGAGTACTAAGAAGCTACATATGTATCATGCTGACTTTCATGCCTATATATTCCCAAGGTAGCAACCACTGTAAAATCTAAAGTGTCCCCTGGCCACCAAAATATCCACTCTATTATCATCATTGCATGTGGTGTCTGTATTGGGACATTTTGGTGACTTCAGTATTTATCACTTTACTGAAAATAATTTCTAGAGTCATGTCAATAGAATCAACAGCAAGGGGAGAGCCTGTTGGATGAACTGTAGGAATGATGGTAGTATATCTTCAATGGTAAAAAGTAATCATTGCAAATTAAATTAAAGAATGAACATTTCAGAATCTGAGCACACTGTAACCATTGGGACATACACTTTAAAAAATTGCAGTATCCACAGGAAGTAAATATCCTGGGCCTGATGAGTTCATTGCCGTCTAATATATATATATTCAATAAGTTGTTTAATAGTTGTATAGAGTTGTAGACTGAAAGTCTTCCCAAGTACCACCCATTCACAAGAGTGCATGGAATCTTGTTTCAGAGTCAAACTATTGACCAATTAATTTAACTTCTATGTATGTATAATGTTTACAAGTTTAGGGGATCTATTGTTAATGATCACATGCATATTGAGAGTGCATGTGAGACATTTATCCACTAGCTGGTCTAGATCTCTGCTCATGAATTTTTACTTAAAGATCTTGTACTACCCAATTACTACACAAGAACAATTATTAAGTTGTATATAGGTCATACATCCCAGTAACAAGTAGTGTACCATGTACGAGATCAGTGTTAGGTCCTGTGCATGCTCTTCACAATGTTTAATTTGTCACTGGTATTATATACCATCAATTGCTTCAAGTCCTGCATGTATTCATGCATATGTTTGCCAATGACACTAATGATAATCTCATGCACCTTTTCAAACATATAGTTTCTGTAAAAACTTTAAGGAGTCTACAGACCTTCAGAACTTATGCTGCAAATCTTAATGAATAAATAAATAAACAAATAAATAAATAAAATTAATAAATAAATAAAATTAATAAAGAAGTATAGTGATGACTATAGCTCTTCAAAATGATCACTTTATAAAATGGTCAGTCACTTGGCTGACATTTAATGAAGTGCAACTATATTTTAGTGGAATTTTTTAAACATATCTCCAATGCCGCAACAGTTTGAAATACTATACCCCTTTAATTAACAATCATTTTTATAGCCATGATTTATTTAACTATGTGTAATTACTGTATAATTATCACTTAACCCTCTGCATACCCAATGCATCTAATCATTTGTTGTATACTTATATTTTCTTGTTTGCAACCATCATTATTGAAAATATACAGTGAATGAAATGAGAGAATGTAATGCACTAAGTATACACACAGAAAACCTTAGTCACATATGACCAAAGACTGGCTCTTAAAATGAAACTAGAGTGAAATGAGAAGTACAAAAACATTATAGCATAACTATATGTATATATAAATTATAAATGACAAGATTTAGTGAGTTCTAAGTAAGACACAGCCATTCTGGCCTTGAAGTCCCGTGCTATAATATGGGATGCTGTGACGAAAGTTTAAAGACACTATTTAGAAATTAAATTCTGACAAGTAAAATTTAATCAAAAATTCCAATTGACAGAAAATTGTCGGTAGCTACTTCAGTCCCCAAAAATTCCAAATCATCTGGGTATAGGTTTTGTAGTGGTTAGCGATTTTCAGCTGATTGTTCTGCTAAACTGGTATTCTTCCTTAACATAATAATTGTGGCTATATAACTACCTTTCAGAGTATAGGTTTTTAAAACAAATACAATAGCGATAGATGGTCAGATCAGAATTTAAGGTTATCAGTAGAAAGTGTCTTTTACAAGTTCAGCTAAAGTATCAGACAGACGTCAACCTTGCCCGGATAAACGCTGAGAGTAAATGGCCCTCAAATAAAAAAACTACAGTTATTATGATAATGGATAGGTAGATAAAGAAGAAATGGTGCAAGAAGAAATTTAGAAGGGTCTTAAGAACCTCCTTAAATTAATTTTGGTAAATTTAAGCATTTGTGGCCTACATGGTATATGAATTAAGAGTTAATATGCAGCAATGTAATGCAGGTTTGAAACCTGAGAGAAATCTTGCAACTTGATGGCTACATCCTAGGAGCTTCATCTTCACTGCGTGGTTACTGGTAAATGTGAAGTATCTTCAACAGTGAAAATAGAGGGAACATCTGCCTGTCATTATCATCAGAGCATTATGATGTAGCTATACCCTAATTCCAGTTTGGTCCATGCTAACAGAAACTGCTAATCAAAATTGCTCAAAGCTTCATGCACTCTATACCAGTCCATGTTACAGACTCTGACTGGAAAGCTGCTCAGAAAAGGTGATAGATCATTACCTATAATAGTTATTAGGGCTAAAACAAACCATTCAAATAGTTCGTTATTCATTCTAAATTCTAAATCAAATATTCGATACTACGTGAGCAGATTCAATATTCTATAGACATACTTTACAATGGTAAAGCAATAGCTCTTTTGAATAATTCTTATCAACATAGCTAATAGACTAAAACTTCGATGAAATATACGGGGCTTATAGTAGTTGTACCAATAGATCAGCACAAATGAAGTACAGTTTCATTTCCTACAAAAACATAATCGCAAGTGTCTGTGAATAAAACATATTTAGAATATTCGAATCAGTATTTGTTATTTTTACAACAGAGGCATTTAGAATATTCATTTTAGCTCTAGCAATTATAGGTCAATGTCATTATGCAGTAAGGCTCTTCATGCATTCTCGGCAAGCATTAATAATTATTTATCCTGAGCCAAAATTGTTTATGATAACCAACATGTATCAGGGAAAGCATAAACCAATTATCACAATTGAGTTTATGAGGTGTTAACCCTATAATAGCAATTCTAACTATAACTACTGTAACTCAGAAAGGACACATTAAATCAAAAGCTTATGCAGCTCTAGCATTCTTGAATCATATTTGTGACCCTGCTCATGTCATATCAAAGAACATTGCTTTAAGACATCAGTGCTACATGTGTCCTATAATAGAATAGGCCTCCACGATATGGACTCTTCAAAAATGTTCCAGAGAAGATCTAGAGCTGCTAGGTTGTGTATAGTAAGTATATGATCAGGACAACACTAGACTATTATAGTGTTACTATTTTGCTAAACTCTCTTGGTTGGCCAATGATATATTGAAACTAGAAGATCATAGCTACTTTAAAGTTGCAAAATTTTAAAGAATCTGATTTGCATACCCATGCATGCAGGAGTATAGCTACCCCTTTGGCCTAATATAGATCTGCAGCTGTCACTCGTAACACCTGTGGGTATACCAATACCATCTACAACACTTACATGATGTACCTGTGAATCATACTGACATTGATTAATTTCCCTCAGCAAATAGATTCCACCTTACCTTAGATACATACTAGACTACATGTTGTGGGGACACCACTGGGTCTGGGAGTTTTTCTGCATTCTTCACATTCAGCTACTGTAACATGTTTCTGCATGACTCTCTGTATTCACAAGCCTTCTCACAGGTTCCTAGTAGAATGGCATTCCCAGAATATAGCTACATGTAATGACTCAGCCGGTTTGATAGATTTACACAGAACATCATTGAACAATGAGAGAATGTATATATCTGCAATAAAAGCATGAATGTGTCCTCGGTCTCATGCGACCTCAGAGAAGTGTTAAATAAACACTGGTGTGGGCATGGCAAAGTGTGAAATATAAAAAAATTGCTATATGCAAGAGAGAGAACCATCATAAAAATTATTTGTGTTGAAGAACTGAAATGTGCACAAACAAATAAACATGTGAAACCTCGGAAAACATGCAACCACAAAGTGGGCCATGCAGAAAACATACTGTGGGCATGGCAAGGTAAAAACATAGCGAGAAAACCTAAAGGCTCACTAGCATGTATTACAAAATATAACGAATAAAAAAATCCCACCTAGTAGACCTATAGCTACACTAAGTAATACAGTTTAAAATCAGTTCATGATTAATTAGGCCACTCCAAATCTGTTTTCCGTCAACAGCCCACATTTGGTTACTGTCAGCTCTAAATATTCTATTATTCCGTATTCTTTCATTATTTTGTGGTTGTTCTTGAACACTGACAGACTCAGTAAAGCCATCTTGAAATGGTCTCAGCTCACGTTCCAGCAATGCTATATATATCAGGTCGATACAATCTTTACTTTTGTGCTATTTTTGCAACTTAAAAGGAAGGAACAAGCATTTATGCAGCTTTTTATGGTTGTGCCAATTTTATAATGAAATAATGGGAGTGGACCTTTTTTTTTTGCTTTATTTTTTTGGAAATGGGACCGCCCGCCCGCCGGCATGCAAATATGCTTGAGTTCAGGACGGGAAACAGAGAATTTATTTGGAGTGGCCTTATATGCATTATACTCTATATAAAATCGAGGTTTCAACTTTACGCATGTCGTTGGTATGCTTTCAAGCGCCTGTTTCCATGTACTAAAGCATCACATGCATCACAATCGCGGGAAAATTCAACACGTGGTAACACATGTTGAATTAGTTTTGTGGAAAAGTAAGTAGGAGATTGGTTTTCAGTGGTAGTCTACCATAGTTACGTGTATCTTTTTTTGTGTAGCTAGCGAAACATTCAGTGCCTTACTCCAGGGTGCATCACACTGAACTGCAGGGAAATCGAGCACGTGTTGGCTAATAGTTTCGCGGAAAGTAAGCATTGATCATCAGTGGTACAATATTGGTACTTGTATCTTTTATAATAGTGGAACTTTCAGACGAGCCAGTGAGAAAGAAACGTAGGAAACAAAGTTTTGCTGTGCCACAATTGCCAAGATCAGTAGATAGCAATTGGGTGAGTAGGTTTAATTTAAATGGACAAATTGTCAAAACATCAGATGAAGTGGGAGATGGTGGTTCAAGTAGAGTGTACAAGGGCTTTTTGGGAGAAAAGATGGTTGCTGTTAAGCAATTGAAATTCTATTCTTCAAGGTTTGCATCCAGTGTGATAGCTGCTTATGAAGGTCTTTTTGAGCTGTCACATAGTAATGTTGTGAAAGTCTTAGGAATCTGTCCAAAAGAAGGATACATAATAATGGAGTATTGTGAAAAGGTTGTTGATGGTATTACTGTTAGAACCTTGGCTGACTTGCAGCTGCATTTTGGTAGCTTGTTACCATTGGATTTACGAATTACTGCAATTGCAGATGTTGCAGATGGAATTCAATATTTGCATGACAAGGGTGTGGTACATGGGGACATCAAAACCCTCAATGTGCTAGTATGTAGTGAGGAGAACGAACAGTTCTGCTTTAAGGTTACTGATTATGCATATTTAGGCAATAAAATTGCCACTCCGTCATCTTCTAAATCAGTATCAATAAAGCAACTGATGACACCTGCGTACATGGCCCCAAAGTTGTTTAGTGATGATGGCATTTACTCACAGCCTACAGCATCAAGTGATGTGTACTCTTTAGGACTTTTAGCCTATGAGGTCATCTTAGGTATAGACCCATGGAAGAATGTTTCATTTGATCTTATTGAACGAGTTAGGCATGGGTATCGCTCTGTTATTCCAGACACAACTCCAGAGCATATAGTTAGTATAATTGAAAAATGTTGGCTGCATGATCACTTGCTACGTCCCTCAGCTTTTAATGTATATAAAGAATTGGAGCATTATTTAGACAGCAATGATGATGAATCAAATTCCACAGAAGTAAATAATGATGACACAGAAGCCAACAGCTTTCTAGCCATAGAAACATCTCCTTTAAAAGAAGTCCCAGTTTTCAGTATATCTGTAGCTTCAGGTGGCTATGAGGTTTCACACAGCATTGATGTAGCACATGCATCACTTCCAGACCACTCAGATGTACCACATGGGTCAATATCACTTGTAGAGAACACTGATGTACCACATGGATCACTTTCACATGAAACTGATGTACCACATGCATTGTCATCTGAACCATAGCTGCTTGGTGATATCGCCACTGCAAAGTCACAGCTCAACATCAGAGAATTAAAGGAATTCCAAACACAATGCTTGGCTGCTATAAACAGGGGTAATGATGTCATAGTAGTACAGCCAACTGGATCGGGAAAGTCAGTTTGTTTTACATTGCCTGCATTACTGTCACATGGCAAGGTCAGCCTTGTTATTGAGCCAATAGTAGCTATAATCATAAACCAAGTTGAAATGTTACAACGCAAAGGAATTGATGCCATTGCTTTGGGCAATGCAGCAGGCATTCCTAAAAAAACAGCCAATTATCGACGTCTGTTTAAAGAATGTACAGATTTGCCTAAGATAGTTTTTTGTACTCCTGAATACCTTTTTGGAACTCCTTCCTCTGGTACATATTCAGGTACCAGTGGAATGTTTCACATATTCGTAGATAATAGCGAAATGTTTTGTATGGTGACTATTGACGAAGCCCACAAGGTTTTTGACCGCATGCCTGATTACCGGTCTACATTTGATAGCATGAAACGGCTAAAAGAGCTTTCTTGCCCTATTGTCGCAATGTCTGCTACTTTGACTGATAAACAGATCAGTGAATTAAAGCAGGAATTTCTGCAAAGTGATAAATGCGTAGTTTTGATCAACAGTGTAAGCCGGAGCAATTTGCAGATATTACTTCAACGATATCGACGGCGAAGACATCGACCATTTGCAGACATCAGCAATAGTATTAATTGTGATGATGAAGATTGTGATGAAGATGATGAGTATCAGTCTACTCTGTCCAGCAGTCAATCTATGTGGGGAGAAACTGTTTCAAAAGTCCTACCTCTGATGAAAGACCAATCCACAGTGCTATATTTGGACTTTGTTAAAGATATAGAAGATGTTACAGATGTTATTAAAAGAGGTGATGTTAATGTAGGCAAATATACTGGGCAGATGAAAGTTCCTGTATGCGAAGAAATTGAGAAAAAATTTTTGCAGGGAAATTATTCAGTTCTTGTAGCCACTGAAGCTTATGAACTGGGTGTAGACAACCCCAACATTACTCAGGTAATAAGGATTGGCTGTCCCCATAATCTAGGGGTCTTACTGCAAGAATTGGGTAGGGCAGGAAGGAAGCCAAACAGCACAGCTTTAGGGTTATTACTGTTTAATGAAGTGCAAGATGATAAGAGATTAGGAGTGTGGCTAAAATCGGCATTAGAAAAGTCAAATGAAGGAAATGCACATTATGAACAAAAAAATCAGAGGTCATAGAAACCTACGTTACAGCATGGAAATTTGTTTACTCTGTATACCATGGAAAATGTCTTTCAAGGTCCTTGGCTGCGTTGTATGGAGGTGCTGGTGATACTGATCCGCCTACATGTTTTGTTTCAAACAGCTCATTGTGCACAGTATGTACACAAATTGATCACATCTGTCAATGGAGCATCGACATACAGCCTTTTCTATCAACATTATTTAATACAATGCAACAGTTACATGCTGCCAGTTTTCCAAGAGTCACCAAGACCCTGCTGATCTCAGTTTTGTTGCAGTGCAATGAAACATATGTGAGAAGTTTTGATAGTTTATCTGACTTGCTTGATAGTGATAATGATACTTGTTGGGGTAGTGGTCTTTACATTAATGATGCTAGAATGTCAAAACCGTCATGGCATAAAGTCATATATGTTGCTGTTCATTTGGGTTACGTTAATGCAACATTTGATTTTCGTCCTTATGAAAATCGTCATGAAGTGCATCGAAAATATTCACTTGCATTGACCGGGGAAGTATTCCTCAATAATCCAACTTCTGTAATGTCAGTTGATCCACAGTCAAATATTGTTGATGTAATGTTGGGAGTGGTTGAAAGCAAGAAATATAGCAAGTGTCATCAGAACCGGGGTAAGCAGTTGAAACCGAGACTAATTGCTGCATTGGAAGGTTGCTCGATAGAAGGAACTATTGACAAGATCAAGTTTCTTGGATTAGGGCCGGAAGTAAATGATGATATGTGTTTTTTCTTTCATGATTGTTTTTCACTTCCTGAAGCAACTAGGAAGCCCCATTATCTATTAAATGTGATACAGTTCTCACGTTCGCAAGCTGGTATTAAACCAATTCAAGTTAATATAGATGGGGTTGAAACAGAGCTGATGGCCAACCGATCTCATTGTTCAGGCGTAAAGGTCTGTGCTGGAGAGGGGTGCAAATATACGGTGTCAACAAAACAACGGGTAAATCGATGCACTGAGCATAAAAATGCTGCCCTTTTATCTACAGGTCCCTGTAACTGTTATATTGCATATGTGTACCCTCCCAATCCTTTGGAAGATGGTAGGAAATAGTTTGTAGTACTGAGTGCTGAGCAAACAGGACAAATTCACAATCATAGTTCTCCGCCTGAATGGAAGATAGCTCCAAATGTGTTACGTGACATTGCCAATGCAGCACAAAGGAACATGCGTATTACTCCTAAGGAGATTCAGAATGGAGTAGGTATGGAATATAGACCAATTGAAAGTTCGTTAGCTGCCATAAACATGGAACGGGTTAGAGTGCATGTAAAGAAAGCCAGGCAAGAGGTGGATAAAATTGATAATGAGAGGGTTAATCCATTTAAGATCATTGCCTCTTTCCTTAACATTAAAGAGCGTATTGATAAGAGCAACCACTGCCAACAGAGTGAAACCGTAGATAAACTGGTAGGAAAATACCAAATCGATGGAAATGATGCATACTGCTTTGGCAGAGACAGACAATTTGCATTGTTTCAGTCACCATTTCAGGCAAAGCACTGGTCACAGGCAGAAGTTCTTTTCGTAGACATTGACCACACTGGGTGCTACCATTTTCCATATCTACTTAATGTCGTCTGTTTTAACACCATTACTTCAAAGTACATTGCTTGTGGACGAGGATTATTGAACCGTCAAGATGCTGAATCTATTGGTACAGTGTTGTCTAAATTAGTTGAAAATGTGAAACTCTATCATAGCGAATACAACATCAAAACTGCTCACAAAGAGATACTAGTTGATTTTGATGATGCAGAATCAAATGCGTTTGTTACTAGCTTTGGACAAGAACTTTCAAATGTTTTGCGAGGGTGTGCAGTACATTTTTTTAGGTCTGCTATGCGTGTTTCCAAGTTAGTAAATCCATCTACAACATCACCTAGCTATCACATTTTCATGTCAATTGCCAGGAGAATCCCAGATGAGCCGTCCAAGCAAAGGGTAGATGAAGCTTTTGATGTGCTATGTGGTTTGCAGTCATCTGAACAATTTACAGATCAATTACCACCAGATCTTAGGGCCACAGATTTCACTCAAGTGGATACCAGCAGATGGAAAGAAACAGAAGCCTGGGTGGATTGGTGGAAAAGACCTCAGGTTTTGAAGAAGCTGAGTAAAGCATACAGCTCACTTTCAGCTGAAGAATGGGAAGATCTACCAGGAACCACCAATCCAGTGGAATCTATTAATCGACAAAGTGTACCAGAAAACCAGAAATTAGTTTCTTTAAAGCCTTTAGTGGAACATGTATATCTTGAAGATCGAAGGCAAGCTATTTTAGAAGTTGCCATAGCAGCCAATATCACAATTACTTACCATGTAAAGGCAAGAAGAAGAACCCGAAGACCCCTAAAGCCCCCTGAAAAGAGGTCTGCATTATCATCAAAGTCCAGGCAGACTAAAGAAATCCCAACAGGAAAGAAGGCTATAGGTACGCATGTTAGTGTGGAGTTCTATAATGATCCTGATAACAGTGCCACAACATGGTACAAAGGAACGGTTATAAGATACAATAAACAGGGCTATCTAATATCATTTGATGACTGTGGTCCTGAAGACAATGAAATTATAAAGTCTTTAAAAAAATCCATTGAAAAGGGAGAAGCTAAAATACTGTAGCACTTTTCTGGTTTTAGGTAATTGACTACTTGTCTAGATTTGCGTCAATTATAATTTATTCATGATTGCTGTAATAATTATTGTTATTATACTTAACTAATATAGTACTATTATATCATTACAGAAATGTGACCAGGCCTGCGAAAACAGGGCATGTAGGCACAAACTACACCCCGTAACTCTACAGGTCATATCTTTGTACTGGAACAGAATATTTGAATTCTGTAACTTGCATCATAAAGCCAATTAAATGCGTATTAAGGGCTAAAGATTTCATGTCCACAGCGTAATGGTATCAAAAGTTATGAATCAAGGAAGTTTGAAAAAGTAGGCAAAAATCATGTGCCCACATGCCCTGTTTTCGCAGGCCCAGTCACAAATACACCACGGCATCTAAACTTGTTATTGATTTTATGACACTGTAGAGTGATATTACCATTATTATGTACATTATTGTTAACAATTATAAAACATTGTAGAACTTTTGTTTCATGTAACTTATAATAACTGTGTGGTTTGATTATTTTCATTGTAGCTTTTGCAGTTGATTAATTATTATAAATTGTAATAATTATTGTAGTGGCATGGAAACTTGATTCATATCAATAATATAAAATTATATTTCTCTGTATACTATGTGGCTATAAACAGTCAGTACGGACTTTCTATACTTCTGAATTCATATTCCATGCAAGCCTATATAGTAGAGCGGCTAAGTAACAAATTTTGATGAAATTGTTCACTTTGTGATAAAAGCACTAAATTTTCTGTGGAAGTTGAGTAAGGTATACTAAATCATTTTAGATACGGTGCCATGTCAAAATCATTGCCTTAGGGCATGTTTTGAAACTTTTAAAGTAGATTATAAGTGCACTTCTAGCTGGTAAGGAAACCACACAAGTGCATTAAGAACCTTCATTTTAATTTATTGAATGTATCTCAAATTTTCAGGTGTAATCAGAAAAATTTTCTAAATGTGTTAAAATTACCTGTTTTTAAACACTTCAAATGGAGCAAATATTTCAGTGTTAAAAGTACAGGTACGACCAAATAGAAATAATGTATTGTACATCTATGGCTTCATATGCCATGACCCTCCGTACATCTTAACATGGCAAGCTAGTGACCTGGATGGACACCTCCCTTGATCAGATTTGGATATTACCATCCCTCACTTGTCTATTCAAATGCTAAGTTTCAGTATATGCAAGAGTTCATAATAGAACTCTTGGTATATGTACCATTGAGCCAGCTCAGAGCTCTTTTATGGCTTCCCCAATACATTTTCTACTAACTTTACTTTTCAGGTTCTTTGAGCATGATATGATTGGTAATTTTAAAGGCACCATATCTAATATGAAATAGTATGAATTAAGCAAATGTTGTACCAAGTTTGTTGCTTTTATTGAAAAAGTGAATGATTTGCTCAATTAGCCACTCTACTTATATATTTGGTCATGAGATATATAGCCCCACAATATTGGGGGAAGAGATTAGTATGTGGTTGGTACTGATTTTGTACTCAATACATAAGTCTTGTGACTTAGCTTTTAGAGGTGTACCAATAATCGGATCGGCTACAATATCGGCCACCAATATGGTAATTTTTACCAATATCGGTATCGGTACAGAACAGCAGGAGGACCGATATCGCTACCGATATTTATACACTAGCAATAGTTTGTACATAAACGGATTGTGCATTGGTTTTCTACATTATTCATGTGGCTCTTTAGTGCCAGTGGCTTATTATTCACTCTGAAACAAGCGCTACGCTACGAGAAGCCATATAAATACACGCGATTCTACTGTCTGTTGCTGGAAAGCTTATCACAGTCTTTATAAATGAAGCAGTTATAGAGTACCTTGTAATAAAAATAAGGGTCACAGGATAACCAAGGAAACTTGCTGTACCAGCTTTCTCACAAACCATTAGAATGCAGAGTAATGCAGAAATATCCGTATAAAGCTTCATGGGAGTATACATAAAAATGTTTGTGGGTGCCTAATTGTCTGGATTGTACAATAGAAACCCAAGCTGTATACCACCACAGGCAGAGTATAGCAATGAATACATGCACATGTTGTTGTAGGGTAGGTAAATGTACACTTTTAACTATAATGCAAATACCGGATCAATTATCGGTTAGGCCACACCAAGTCAAACCTTAGTTTCTGGTCACCCGCCCGCATGGAAAACTGGAACCCCAGTTTATGAGGACTATTATTAATATTACAGGCGCTTAAGTGTACGTGACCAAGGACAGTGATTTTTAAACACTGCAAAAGATCGAGATACTCTAATAGAGCAGTCAGGGATTCTAATAGAGCAGTCACACTACCCTTAACTCTAATACTAGAATAGACAGATACTACTATAACGTTTTTGACTTGTCCTTGATTAGCTATATAGCTATTAGTAATGCTTCTGTTGCCAATAAGTAACTTCAGTACAGTATGCATGTAGCATTGATCACTAGCCTAATGATCAGATATACCATAGCTTTAAACTTTCCTAACAATTCAGATGTGGTCCTCTAATGATTAGTCTA
Source organism: Dysidea avara (assembly GCF_963678975.1). Taxonomy (NCBI): domain Eukaryota; kingdom Metazoa; phylum Porifera; class Demospongiae; order Dictyoceratida; family Dysideidae; genus Dysidea; species Dysidea avara. The sequence goes on from NC_089284.1 coordinate 310,878, forward strand.
GTAACTCTTCTAGTGGATCTAAACTTGGACTTCCTTATCACTGATCACTGATATACTGACTAGAAATTCGGTAACATTTGGTGAGCTCAAACTTCAACTTTTCCATGATTAAATAATTGCAAGTATGGTCCGAAATTAACAAGTGCATGGCATCCCTTAGTTAAAACATTAACTTAGCTTTCCCACATGATCACTGAAAAACACTAGCCTGGAGCACTCAACAACTCAACTCAAAACTTTGACAGCTACTTTACTGAAGGTTTACTGTATAGAAGGCTAGAAATGCATGCATATATAGTTGGCTAAGACTTCACATTTGAAAGAGTTTCTGATGTGTTAATATAGTTTTGGATTATTATTAGCTAGCTAATAAATAATAATTTCCTGACATAGCTAATGAAACATTTCATTTGTAAAGCAAAAGTAGCTACATGAGCAGACCTTTCCTTAGTGTTAACTACACATTGCTGTGCTCAGCAGTGTAGCTAGCCATCAACAATTTTCCTGGTGCACTTTGCAGAAGCATAATTAACTACTTATGCTATAAGAATGTTGGTTAAGCTTGGTTGTAAACTCAATATGAAATGGGTAAATTGAGCAAAATTAATAACATTACAGTATTACTGGTGTATATGTAAGAGTCTATGATAGTCCTGAAGTCCTAATCATCCGCCCGCCCGCATCCTTTTGTTGGCTAGGGAGTGACCAGAAACTAAGGTATGACTTGGAGTGGCCTTATCGGCTTCTTTTGGTGACATCAATATCGGATATCGATACATGCAAAAAAAACCACATCGGTACACCTCTATTAGCTTTGTAACAAGCAAACAGTTATGATACGTAAAAAGGGAGATTTGCCACATGCATGTTCAGAAATTCTCACGAGGGTCTTGTTTAGTTATTTATTAAGGCTTTACACTGGGCAGCCTCGAACTTGCAGCCATCCGATTAATGTTCAAATGCTTACAAGAGTCTGCCAGGCAGTCAAGATGTTTCCTCCTTGTCAATTTCTGTATAGGAACTCTGGAGAGTGACTTATTACCTCTAAGTACCCCATGTAGAACCATATGAATATTAGTTTATTGATTAAGCTGTACAAAATTGTCATCATAATAATCATTGATGAACTATCAATGCATTGCTCCATCCCTTTGGGATAAGCAGTATATATCATGCCTACCATTATTTAAGCTATATATGTACCACTCTGCGTGGGCAGTTCAAAGGCACCGCCAGTGCTATAATTTGTATATTGCACTGCTGCAGACCGCAGCGAGTGCATTATAACTTATAACGCACTGGTTGCGGTTTTGTAGACCACAACGAGTGTATTATAAGTTATAATGCACCGACCGCAGTGCAATATACAGATATTGCACTGGCTGCGGTTTTGTGCAGCATAGCACAAGTGCCGGTGGCGAAGACCACTACGACACCTCACCTAATAGGTGGAAAGACACTACACAGATCACTCGAATTCTTTTATAGCCTGACATGTAAAGGTCGATTGTGGGCCATAACGTCACCAATACGTATAATGTTTACAAGCAGCCAATGGCGATCGAAAAAGCCAACGCGGGTAGCCACAACTCTAGTCTACATATATATAAACGTACTTATACACCTTACTAGTCTGGTGCCATCTTAGCCCAGATTAAACTGTAGTCCACTTCGACAATGACTCAATAAAACAAATATATTCTAAATAATACTAACCTTTACGTTCGATTGTGGTAACCAGTTTTGTCATGCCACCAGATTCGAGTTTAGCCAGTGTGAATAGTAAGAATTAGACTAGTATCGCTTAGTAGTTAGGTTTTGTTTACTTAAACCGTCTATTTAGCTGATTTTTTCGCTCGAGAGAATCACTATGGCGATTAGTCTGGTGCTTAGTCTATATGGGACGCTGAGCACTACATGATGAGAGTCGAACAGCGAATGCAGGTTAGTGATATAACCCATAGCGTACTAGCTTTCAATATCTCAGGTGGCTGCAGTACTGCAAGGGGAACGTCATCGCAACATCCGGCTTGGTTACCCACAATCGATGTTAGAAACCTGGCCTTTATAAGTGTTACAGCTGTCTTGTGAGACTCTCCCCACCTATTAGGTGAGTGGTACATAACAGTTATACAACGTGCACTCGTGCTCTGCCTGTATAAACGCACTTGCCTTCGGGCCTAACGGCCCTCAGGCTCCTGCGTTTATATCAGGCAGAGCACTCGTGGCCGTTGTATAACTATATAGTATACTATAAGTAATGAATTCCTACTTGTACTGTATACCCAGATTGTGGAACAGCTTACCATTAATTGACCTATCCCAAACCCCCAAACTATCAAATTCAAACTCAACTTGAGAATTATTTTTGGAATCATTTTGTTAGTAATTTTGACAGTAATAATCTATGTACATTTATTTCCGTTGCTTCTGTTCCAAATGTTTAAACGTTCCAGCTCCTACAAACTATTTTATTCTTTAAGTTATACTCTTTATAGCTACCCATTGCAATTATTATTTGTAGTTATATAGCTTATTGTAATTTGTAAGTATTAATTATGGCTACCAGTGCAAGACACTGGTAGACCTTCAGTTCTGTAATTTAATCATTTAAGCTCTTAAATTTTGTTTATTGATCTGTACAGTCCTGTATAGTAAAAAATAAAAGTACACCATTCTGTACATTTTGTGTGGGCGGGAGAAAGCAGTGGCAGTGATCCCAGCGATTTCAGTGCATTTGATTACTATATAATAAAGATATCTGAGGTCGCCACTATCTCAGCGAACAAGGAGAGGTTGTATAGTAAAGATATCCGAGGTTGCCACTGTATCAGCGAACACGAAGACGTTGTGTACTAAAGATATTCGAGGTCGCCACTATCTCAGCGAACACGGAGAGGTTGTATACTAAAGATATCCAAGGTTGCCACTGTATCAGCGAACACGAAGACGTTGTGTACTAAAGATATTCGAGGTCGCCACTATCACAGAGAAGCAGAGAGAGATTGTGTACTAAAGATATCAGAGGTCGCCACTATCTCTGCGATTAAGAACAGTTTACGTGAAGGGAAGTGAAGGCGCTGTTATCTCAGCGTAATATCATCTTTTAACCCAAAGTGAGAGGTAATTGCAGCAATACACTGTCATCAATTTTTCTTTAATAGAAACATGTTTGTGGCGATTTTATTTTGTTTAATACCAAAGGTCACAGCATCCAATATTCTTCACTAGTATGAACTCCAGCTTGTAGCTATTGCTACATTGAATAGAGCTGTTAAAATGGACAGAATATCATAACCAGTTACTGAGTAGTTTATAACTGTCAGTTATTCAAGTAATTGAATAGAATGACATTTCCCAAAATTTTTATACTGCACATAGCATGTAAAGTACTTGTATTATTAGACGATCTGATGGCCTCTGCCACCTGGCTTGCTAACCCCAGTCTTCTAATTATGCTCCGTCCTATTGTGTTGGGAGGGTCCAAACTAGGACATCATCATCATCATTGAAAAGATGTTGGTCATCTAATTATGACATGACTAAAAACATTAGGCCATACCTATTTGATCTTATGTTGCGCGGCCCCGACCGACTACATTTTTCTTCAAATGAAAAATAATTTTGAAAATCACTTGTGCGGATCACATGTACTCATTTAAAGACAACACATCATCAGCACCCTCATGATATAGTCCAAAAGGGACCATTGAAGATCGTCCAATGTTCTAAAATTGTAGAATACGACGGGAAAGCTCTTTTGGAGATATCTGATGCTACTAGAAGAGTATGAAACCTAGATTTTTAACTGTGTATGTACTATTATAGCTACATTCATTATTTGCATTTTGTATGCTTGTGTTTAAAATTTTTATCATATTCATTTTCAAACCGACCTACCTACCCAAATTTAAAATAATTTTGCCCGCGCAACATAAGATCAAATAGGTATGGCCTTATTGTTATTTGAAAAAATATTTTGATACTAAGTGCATCTGTTGGTATTTGTGTGTGTGTGTTTGTAAGGAAAAGGGATAAATCTCAGCATTGGGGGAATTGTCTGAAGCTAAGGATGACTGTATGTGTAACTCATCATAGCTAAAAACTATTTACATATAGTCCTTGGTCCAGCAATACATGGGAATACATATAGTCTAGTCCCATACTTTATACAATGTATATATATATATATATATATAACAGGCCCGTAGCCAGGGATTTTGAAAGGGGGGTTCTTTTTTACCAAAGGTGGACCTTTAGTAAAGGTCCAAATATTGTGACTGTTCTATTAGAGTGGTTGACTGCTCTATTAGAGTATCTCGATCTTGCATTGCATTTAATCCATGCAATGAATGAGTTACTCGAAGCGTTTCTTATTAGTGGTATCTATAGTAAACTGTAGCTAATGGACTTTTGCTCCTGAAAATGTGGACTTGTATACCAAAAATTGTGGACCTTTTGGTTACATTATGGACTTTTTTACTGAAATTGGGGACCTTTTTTCCAAGAGGGTGGTTCTTCAGAACCCCCTGAACCCCCCCTGGCTACGGGCCTGATATATGTATGTATATGTTAAATGTGACTGAATTTGACAAAATCAGGATTCCAGGACTCCACACACATCCATTTTTTTTTTACTTTGTGAGATCATAACTCAATGTAGGAATATGCCATCAGCTTCAAATTTTCACCTGTAGCATTGTAATGGTATGGAAACACTGTATAAAATTTTCAGGTCAACAACATGCTGGTAGACATTGGTCAAAGTCAAAGAATAGAATGTGTGGAAGCCTGATTCGGTCACAAATTATGTAAGTATACATGTGTCTCTTCAGGTGTGTACGTTATGGAGAAGCAAGGAAGAGGGGTAAAGGGATCAGGTCTACACAACACCACTTTGCTTTGAAGTGTTCTGCTGAGCTGTACATTTCATATAACCACAGTGTAAAGAAATTCACTGTACAGAGATGTAATCTGAATCATAGTCATCCCATTGGAGCTCACATCATTCCTCACTACCCTTCTGTGCGCCGGCTTGATGGTGATGAGTTAAAGAGGTCACAAAATGTTGTGTCCATGGGACCAAAACTGAAATTGGTTAGACAGTACATACTTGGGAAGCAAGTTGTACTCAAGGATCTTCAAACGTTCGAACTAAAGTTAACATCAAAAGGCAAACGTGATGAGGCACAGATCACTATTGATCGACTGGAGGAGGAGATTCAAAGTGATAAGGGTAGCAAAGGAGGTGTGATCGTTAATGAAGCCAATGAACTGTCAATCTTTTACTTTGCCTCTTCTCACTTATTGCACTTATATGAAAAGTTCCCAGAGGTAGTTATGATCGATGGTACCTACAATGTAAATGCATCACGCATGCCACTGTATTCTTTCATGATTGAGGATGGAAATGGTCATGGCAGAACAGTGTTTTATGCTGCCACAACTAATGAAAGCGCACAGCACTTATCAGCTATTATTCAAGGATTTAAGCAATGCCACCCAAGATATAGCAACACAAAAGTTGTCATCATCGATAAAGATTTTACTGAACTATCTATACTCAGAGAGGAACTTCCCAACACAACAATCCTGTTTTGTCAGTTCCATGTCATTAAATGTTTTTATAAAGCTGTGTCTGACCTTGAAGTGCCTAAAGAAAGAAGGGATACATGACATGGTGTACAGTGAAAATATGGATGAATATGTTGATTACTTGGCAGAGATTGTGCGTCTTGGAAATCCTAGCTTTGAGAAATACTTTCTTGACAACTGGAATAATTGCACTGATATGTGGGTTTCTTTTCAACGGGCTGCAGTGTTCACTTTGGTAACACCACAAACAACAGACTGGAATGTAGTCACAGTAAGCTCAAAGATTTGATGGGGAGAGCTTCCTCTCTTTCTGAAATGTTTGAAGGATTACTCACCTTGTGAAATCCATTAATCAAGAAAGGAGCCACCAAGCTTTCGTTGAACAGTTTACTGCAGTATCCACCAAACATGACCATATGCCAGGGATGAAGGACATCACTGCAACATGTACTGGATATGCTATCAGATTGTTACAGAATCAGTTAGAAGTGGCCCAAAAAGTAGATTATTAGTTTTCCAGTGATGATGGTCCACTGGTAACAGTTACATTTAAAGACCGCATTCACAAGGTGAACATTTGCTCATTTTGGAGTACTATGCTACTCCCTTGCAGGCACATAATCAGCGCCCGTTTGCACAAGGGTTTGCCCTTAGTGGAGCTTACCACAATACACCAGCGATGGCTGAAATCATACCAGATTGATTTCGTATCACAAGACATAGAAGAAAACGTCCACCATGAAAATTCAGGTAATCATGCTGTGTATGATGTACTGCAAGAGCCACCTGTTCGAGGAACACTGAATCAAGCTCATGCAGAAGTACAAGAAGATGCTAAGCTTATGCCAAAAAGTTGCAGTTCAATCTAGCACAGTTGGCATTCTTCAATTTCGAGAAATGTACAGTACAGTAGAAACACTGCTACATAAATGGGATTCGGGATCCAAATGTGTAATTGTAAGCTGTGATGATGAGGATCAACCAACACAAGAAAAGCCAGTTCAGGTGGATGAGTTTGATGTAATTCTTGATGAATCTCCTGTGCAGTATGAAGTGGTGACCCTACATGAACAAGAACTTGAAGAAGAAGAAACAACTGCTATCAACTGTTCCAATGAGGAAGAAGAAACAACTGTTATCAACTGTTCCAATGAGGAAGAAGAAACAACAATTAAAGAAGAATTGACATTTGAAGCAGTGAAAATGGAACAATTGACAACACCTTCAGCTACACCATTACCTGTGAAGAAAACTTCTATCCATCTTAAACCATCTACAAAAATTTGTGGCCGCCCGAAGTATTCTTCAAAGTATTGGCCATCAAAAGCTAAGAAGAAACGTACCATTAACACAGATGATCTTCAGACACAGACAAATGATGCAAGTAAGTATACATATACCTATACATGCAACTAACTGTGATATGCCAATCAATCTACATAATATATAGGAGATCCAGTTGTAGCAAGGAAACGATCACGTCGATGTGGAGATTGTGTTGGATGTAAATCCGAGAATTGTGAGAAGTGCTCTGCATGTCTTGATATGACTAAGTATGGTGGGTCTGGAAAGAAGAAGCAATGTTGTGTAAACAGGCGTTGTACTGGTACAGGTTTGTAATAAAATATACAAGTATTAGTTATTAACAAAATTTACAATGCCAATATTACAGGCCAACATACAGCCAGTATTCATTGTACTGAGAGTACAAACATTTGGGTAGACCTTGATAAGTCTTCATGGTGGACACTGAAGCCAGAAATTAAAGATGTGGTATTGCACATACTAAAACTTTGTACATATCTATACTTCATTATTACAGGTTTATGATATATGGCAAGAAGCACAACAAGGGATATTCGGGAAAATGGGGTTATCAGATATGATGGATGTGGATATTTTTGCTCTATTCTCTGGCAACTGGCTTACAGACAAGGTAAAAAACCACACATGAGAGGGTTAAACCAGTGGCGGATATAGGATATATAAAAGGTGGTTTCTGAAAGTTGGTATAGCTGAAAAGGGCATCTGATGACATTTCTCCAGAAAATGTTGAGATTTTAGAAACTCTGAGATTGGATTTTAGGCTACTTTTAGTTAGCAATTACAATAAATCCATGCAATGCTTTAAACTGTAATACTATAGCTAACGATATGTAGCTTTGATTGCTCTGTTAGAGTAGTTACTTGACTGCTCTATTAGAGTATCTCGATCGTTTTTAATGCAGTGGGGGATGAAAAGTGAAGTGTTGCTGAGGGTTTAGTAACTATAAATGGTGTCAGTTAAGTCTGCATACAACTGAACACAGCGGTATATAGTTGTTTGCTATGACAAATTGTCAATAACACAATGTTTATGTATTTATAGGCTTCCACTGAGCTAAATTCAAAAGGGGGTTTCTGTCGAAACTCCAGAAACCCATCTAGATCCGCCACTGTAAACTGTATCTTATATCTTATGTGTATAATCCTATAGACAATCACTACATTTCTGAAGGTTGCTGCAATCTATTCCTCTGAATTGGTACGTCTTACAAACGTGTGTTTAGTACTACCAAAATGGTATCTTGTATTGCAGAATGGGAAGAAAGCCTTTGTTGCATCTTCCTTTTTGTACAACAGTATGTGCCGTGACCTGGATTTGGCTAAAAAGTGGTATCGTAATGTAAGTAACACTATATTAGTAGCTACATGTACATTGTAACATCATTTTTGGTTAGGTTAACATTTGTGACTACAGTTTATGGGTAGTTCCAGTTAACATCAATCAGTCACACTGGATACTAGTGGTACAACTATGATTTTCTATATATTTCAGTTTGACATGTGCATGTACTCCCATAGGTAGTGCATCCTGTTAAGAAGGAGTTGTGGCTGTACGATTCAGTGGCAAACACACATCCCAATTGTGTTGCTTTGTTAGAATGGTTGGTGGCAAAGACGGGAGTCACATGGAAAGATATACGTGCATTATCACAAGTAAGACATTATCACAAGTAAGATGGCTACAGGTAGTAATAATAACAAATTGATCAATATCGTTTTACTTCAGTACCCTGATATGCCACTGCAGACTAACAGCTGTGACTGTGGAATTTTTGTTTGTGTGGTAAGCATCTATATAATATGACATAACAACTAGCATGTACTTTCAGTATGCCCTGCATGAAATTATGGAGAGAGCATTGCATTACTTTACTCAGGTACATACATCATAGTATGTAATGTACCTTACAGGGGAACACAAATGAAATAAGGGAGTGGATGACATGGAAGATAGCCGAATACTGTTTACCAGGATCCGTTTAACTGTTGATGAATCTTGTGCATTATATACAAGTCACACTGTTACTATTATCTGTAAATCTACTTGTTACTCGAAATACATAGTTCGAATTATCTTCACAGGGGCGTAGCCGATGGTTGGGCATAACATCAACTTAGTTAACTACACACACGAGAAACACGCTCACTTTTATGTAAGACATTATCAAAGAAAAATGAAAAGTGTATGCACACATGGCCCACACCTACCTATGCTATAGTGTAAACAAATGCTGCTTGCATGCATGCAAACATTTACTAGCTATATGCTATTCTATTAAACTTGTAGGGCAGGAATCCACCGACGATCATCGTAGTCGAGCATCACGTGACATCAAACTACTGAACCTAGATCTACAAGAACCAACAATGTAAACAGTTTATCACATATTTACTACAATCAACTGGCAGTATAGCTTACAGACCAACCACCACAGTGATATAATAATATGTAATGCTTTTTCAAGTAAACGCCACATGGCCCAAAATGAAGACCGGGGGTGCTAATTTATGAATTATAATGAATCTTATCACAAATATCGGCATGCCAAGAAAGCTTAACTTCGTCCTAGACTTATTGTAAAGGATCTGGTGTAAACCACAACTCGGTTAATCAGTACAAATTGTGCACGTGACACTTTATAATGACGTGACCTTCCTCCATTTCCAGCTCCATTTGCATATGCCATTATTGTTATCTAGAAGAGTACGTTTCCCATTTTCTTTCAACAGCAGTAAGTTAGGCTATACGGTACTTTCCTTATCAAAAAAATACACTTAGTGACAAGTCCACTGAAACGAAATCTTTTGCTGCCAGCACCATCCACACTGAATCCTACTGACGATTATCACTCACTGTGAATTAGATATACAGTTCGACTCCATTTTAAATTTCGAATTTAAACCGCCAAGGAGCGTGGCACGTGCAGCTACATGAACTGTAATTATAGGGCTAGTTATAAAAACCGGAATCGAAACGGGAAACGAAACGAAATCAGCCTACACTCTAGTAGAGGACAATCACTATATTATGCACAGTTACACTATAATATATGCACGCAGTACCTGTTTATGCATCAAGCAAGACACCAGGTGGTAGATTTCTCTGCACGGTGCTTATCGATTAGAGATATTAAATGCCTGCTCCTATCCGAGGTCTGGGGACTATACAATAGAAAAGTTCTGTGCTTGGGTAGGTGAGCCGTTGATTGTCCCTTAACCACTTTCATAAGAAGCGTGCCATAATAGCCACAGATGGATCCCTATGGCTTCAGACTTGTCAACCCACTGCTTTTTTTTACCGTAAACGGTTTGTAATGATCAAGTAGTTATTCCTAGTCAAAAAGTGGTCAAGGGACAATCAACGCTCACCTACCCAAGCACAGAACTTTTCTATTATAGAGTCCCCAGACCTTCGGATAGGAGCAGGCATTTAATATCTCTAAGCGCCGTGCAGAGAAATCTGCCACCTGGAGTCTTGCTTGATGCATAAACAGGTACTGCGTGCATATAATTATTATAGTGTAACTGTGCATAATATAGTGATTGTCCTCTACTAGAGTGTAGGCTGTTTCGTTTCGTTTCCCGTTTTGATTCCGGTTTTTATAACTATCCTAATTATAGGGACTTCCTAAGGGATTTTCCTAGTAATGGATCACGTGATAAACCATCTATCTCGATCTCTTCTTCGAAGTCATGATTCAACAAATGAGGTATACGTTTACGCTTTACAGTATTAAAGTTGGGTTGTTTTGTGTGCTGCTGTGAATCCTCGCATGAATCTTAAGCTACTTGTGATGGTTGGGCAAAAGTTTTTGATGGTTGGGCAAGAAACTGTGATGGTGGGGCAAATGCCCGCCCATGCCCACCCTTGGCTACGCCACTGTATCTTCATAAGAAACACGTTGTTCCTTCAAAATTCCTGAGTGACAAAGCATGACAAACAATGTCAACTAGAGCATCATGGCGACAAATTCTCATAGGACCATGGGAACATTCCAGAAGATGGTCACCAAATTGGTCAATGGAAGCAAGACACACACATAATGGGGAAAGTGGAAATAGAGGAATTCCGAGCCACAAACGAAGGCCAACAATAAACTCAGGACCAGGAATAGCCAGAGCAAGGGAAACTTGAGGAATAGTTTGAGCCATCCACTGCTAGTACCAGATGAGTGAGAGAGAGCAGTAAGTCGAGCACGTTGATGTGTGTTATTGCACAACCAAAAATGGCGTTTGAAAAAGGCGTTGTAATTTTCTTCCCTTTACATCACATCCACATGAAGTATTCATCATGCAGACTTGTTTCTTGGCTAAGAAAGCCACACAACATGCTTCGTGGCTGAAAGAAGGGCACCGGGAGCCATAATTTATCAATACTAATTCGTACATTAGAATACTTTATATCGATACTGAGCCTGAGGTGTTGAATGGGTAGAACCATAGATAGTATATTCTCTGTACCCGGAGAATATACTATCTATGGTAGAACTTTCCTTTGAGATCACTTAACTGGCTACGATAACGCATTACGACGACACCCTAATACCTACCTAAGTTTGCCCCCCATGCTGGGTAAGGGACTGCTCGTTATCACACGCCCACAGCCTCCCCAGCGGCTCACGTGACCTCAACAGGCTTGGGTGAGACACGTGGGCGTCAGTGCCCACTGCACCCAACACCAGTCACAGTGTATTACCTAAGCACAATTCAGACACACCCCTGGGATAGTCTCGTGCCCAGACCGCTTTTTCTTTTTGTGTGGGGGGGGGGGATAAGTACCAGCCGGATGTTGTCCTCAAGAGGTTGTGAAACCTCTGATATGTTTGGAGTAGTGCGACAAAGGTAGAGCCAATGGCTTGACAAGCCATGAGTGAGAGCGGAATAAGCAGCATGCGGCTGAACTTGTGCGAACTTGGCAAGTCGTGTAATCTCTGCTGACCAACCAACAACCTTGTCCCTCACAAATTCCTGGACATAAGCATTTGAACCAATGGCAGCCCCAAAGGTAGGAACAGCCCACGGAAGTAATTTGAACATCAGTATCTGAGAACAGAGTAGTAGCAATTGAATGGAACCTTTCCTTAGAAACTAACCAAGTTTTAGGAACATTCACAAAATAGCCAAAAGCAGGTCCCTTAATACAGAGCTGGTTCCACCAGATGAGCAAGTCCTGTATACTGCCACAAGCACAAGCATCATCAGCATACCAGACCTGGTCCACTGTCCCATGAAGTTGATTGATTAAAGGCACTGTAGCAAGGGCATACATAGGCATAGCTAGTGGGTCTCCCTGTGTAGTACCCTCCTCTGATAAAATAACCTCCCCAGAAACAAGCCGAAGAGGCTGGAGACCTATAAATATTGATCAGAATAGTGGAAAGTGGCGGGCACAGTTGTCTGATGTTGTGTAGAGCCACCAAACGGTTCGGCTGGAACATCGTCACCATAGGTTCAAGCCCTTGTTATGTGTGATAAATCCAGCTGGAACATCGTCACCATAGGCGGCGGAAAGGGGGGGGGGGGACTAGGGGGCTGAAGCCCCCCTCAGAATGATATCACACCGAAATTATCTTTCTTGGAGTGGGGCTGAAAACCGTGATAAAGATCGAGATACTCTAATAGAGCAGTCACTCTAATAAAGTAGTCAGTGTGTAGCGAGTTATGTAAGGATTTTTATGTAGTTTATCAGCTAGAAATGAGGTGGAAAACTCTTGTCAGTTGGTTGTGACCTTTTTTTTTTTTTTTTTTTGGTCTCACCTTACCAAACTATAGAAATAAGTCTGGGTCAGCCCAGCGGAGCCCCCCCTCATATCAACTACTTCCTCCGCCGCTGATCGTCACTACCTAAGAACAGGTGTACAATACAAATATAACTTACCAGCGTACACTATCACTCGAGAAAACTCAGGAAGAACGTGTGTTGGCTACAAATCAGCTTGTATCTCGACTTGTTCGCACGTATCTTCAACACTAGCACTAACTTTCAGGCTAATTCACTCTACTGTCACTGTTGGACACCCAGACGATCATTTTCGTGATGGTTTTCAAACGAAACAGGCTGTTTCTTAGCCAATTTCTTTGGCGCAAAACACGGCCGCCTAACACGGATACTTTGGGTATGCGTAATATTGCCAATTATGATGTAATAGCCGCATGTGGTTATGTGGGTTGTCCCTTGAATGGCTTCAAAAAACCCCTAGCACCCTTAAGTCATGTACAGACATGCCAACTCTCACGCATTAGGCGTGAGTCTCACTCTTTGGCTAGTAATCTCACGCTGTCACGCCTAACCCTCTGTTTCTCACTCTTTCAGCTTAGTTCTCACGCCTGATCTGCTTCGTAATTAGCCCTGTGCTTATTTTTGTACTTAGAACATGTAACGACCTTTTTTTTTTCGATGTGTCTAGAGCTCCGCCAGCCGGAGGTGGTTTGCCAATGCTACAGCTCCGTCAGTTCATCACGTGCCATAGATATTAAGCGGGGCGCCGTATCAGTAGCCTTAGCACCAATAGTGCTGCGTACTTTCAGTTGAAGACCACCAATACTTCGTACTTGAGGCCAGCTTGATCCATTGAAGGGAAGAAAGTACCGGAATAAAGCTAGCGGAGGACTGAAAAGTGACTGGTTTTCTACAGGGGAGCCGGAAAGTGTCCACTGGATTTTTAAGTCCGTGTTTTAAGTGTTATAGGTACTCCTCATGAACAATGAAGTGTGGTGATCCACTTCAAATTAGCTACCGATCGTCATCATTAGTAACTACTCATGCAGTGCAAGTTGAAAAGTCTGGTTAACGAATCTTTTATTATTTTATTTATTATTAACACTTTACAGTGACCAGCACTGAAGGTCTACAGCAACATGTTCCTCTGAATGTAGAGGGAGCTTGCATCTCGGCTTGCATGGTTAAATAGCTGCCAGACTAATTATCAAGCTAGGCTGAGTCGTGATCATTGGGTGAAGCCAGATTATAGCATACTACTATACAGTTTTATGTATCAGTGTTGCTGCTATAAGACCATTCTCAAAACAAGGAGAATTTTAAGCCTTTCAAGATTATATTTTAGGGTACTTTTGCTGGTTGAGCATGCTATTTTAAAGGTCAACCTGCCTTAGAGACTTTTAAAGCTTGAAATTGAATTTAACCAAGTGAAAGTTAATGTGTTACTTTAAAAACAGGCATTATTTAAGACACTTGGGCTCTTGGATATCAAACTTAATAGTCAGTTCAGCACTACAAGTGTGAAAGTTAATGTGTTCGGTGCATGCAGTTTTAACCTGGGAAATATTTACATATTAGCTAGACTGTCTCAAGATCAAACTGATCTACATACAGTGTAATTGTCACTCACAATTTAAGGGGTGTATCTGAGATTTTGGGAAGGGTATTACATCTACATATTATAACATCAAGTTGCAGCTCTCCAACATGGAACAATTTCAAGTACTGCTCAAGTTCCCCTGTAGTCAAAAGATCAATATTTGACATAGTGAAACCAACTTTTTAACAAATTCTCCACATCAAGAAAAATGGAGTCAACAGATCCGACTCCAAAGTTTTACATCCCAATTCTGTAAAGTGTCCACAAGTTCTATTGTATACACACATATCTACTGTATGCACACACCATGTCATTCTGTATATTGTCTATATACCAGGAAAGTGATTATTATTTTTAGTTGTCATTTACTGGCTGCACCTTTTATAGTACAGAATTGATCATTTGAACTATAACAGTACAGCAAAGAAGAAATTTCTTAAATTAATTAATGTTTGACTACTTCGTGAAATAATCTTGGGCTACCTATTGGTCAGCAGATTCTTCAAAGCATGAGCGGCATATCCATACTCTCCTCTTCGGTGATCTTTTGAGACCAACACAATTAAAGTGGTACCATACTAAGCAGCTTTCACAAACAACTGAATTTTGTTCATCGTCAATTATCTCCCTTGTGTATCTTCCACAATACCATGTGGGATTGGCTTGAATTATAGATACTACACTGTTAATAGCTGCCCATGCTTCCCGGGTGCAATACTTCCTGCACATATCTAAGCAGACATTTTCATCAGTGCATGATGATGAAACCATCTCAGGTCTCATTTCTACATCATCCTCTTCTATAATTCGGCTCCCATCTATGGCGTCCTTTGCAATTTGTAGATCAACAAACCAGGTTAAAATCACTAAAAATGAAAACATCTTCCAAGATCCACACAGGTTATTTAACATACATACCAAGTTCCTTTTGCTTAGCACCTTTGTATAGGAATGACACAGGCCTGCTTCCTCTGGACTTCTTTCTAGGGAGACCAATAACAGTCTTGTCAGCTCCTTTAGGTCTTCCTCTCTTTCGCATTTTACTAGGTAACCTAATACTTTGTAACTCTGTTGATGCAATCAGATTGTGATAAATGTTTTGCAAGTTTGTACCACAGTTCTAATACCACCCCTGGTAATTTACTGATTACACTATTTCACACACACACACAATACACATACTATACACAAACATGCACACACATAACACATACTGTATTACCGTAAAACAGGAAAAGTTTGTCGTCAAAAGATTTTCATCGCTGGCTGTATCGATGAAAATTAAAACAACAAATTATTGTTAGCTATTATATGGATAATTCGTGTATACAAATATTAACGTATAGCTAGCTATTCCGTCAAAAGTGACAAAAATATGTAGCATAGAAATTTTAATAGACAAAAATTTTCTGCATTGAAATTTTCCTGATTTACGGTATATGTACACTTGTACAAAGCAAATGCAAGAATCAAACCCTTCAATTACCATACTACACACATCAAAATTACCTAGTGGACACTGGGAGTTGTAACATCAAATGGCTACCATCAAACCCTTCAATTACCATACTACACACATCAAAATTACCTAGTGGACACTGGGAGTTGTAACATCAAATGGCTACCATCAAACCCTTCAATTACCATACTACACACATCAAAATTACCTAGTGGACACTGGGAGTTGTAACATCAAATGGCTACCATCAAACCCTTCAACTACCATACTATGTACATCAAAATTACCTAGTGGACACTGGGAGTTGTAACATCAAATGGCTACCAGGTGTTAACTCAGGAAGCAAATGCCAACTATTCATGTCGGGTGAAGGTTGGCTAACAATACCTTCAAGTGTGAGACATGATACAACCTCTTGTATTTTATTAGTCTTGCCCCAATAGGATTTGACTTTTAGCACCTGAGTAATGCAAAGTCATCAGGTCCCCATGAGCAGCTAAGTAATGTGAAGAAAATTTCTTGCTCAAGGAAACAACAGTAACTGCATAACCAGGTACTGAACCTAGAGCGTTTTGACTATCAGGCAGGTGTTCTAGCCACTTGGCTCACGCACGCACGCACGCACACACACCATTTACACCATTGCTTCTAGTTTGCACTGTGTCTACCAATGGTACAGGCAGCTGATATCCTATGCAAAATTTGAGTAAGTAGTCATTAAACTACAAAGTACCTTGATCATGATGATCATTCTTTTCAAGTAGGTGATTTTCTGTAGTGTTTACTTCACTATTTCTTGTACCATCACTTTCATTATCACCATGGCTGGTACTTGATCCACTACTATTACTACAAACAGCATTAGATTGTGTCGTACATGTACCTATCAAAAGAGTTCATTGCATAAGTGCTGAAAATGTTTGTCAGTCCACACTCACCAGCATTCTCAACAGCTTGACTGCCTTCATTCCTAGCATTCTGATTAGCACTGTGACCTTCACTGACACAACCAACAAGGGATTGACTTGCAGTAACAGCAACAGTTCCTCTTTGGTCACTGCAGTGCTGATCTTGAGCTGCATAAATGTCATAAAAATATTAACAAATATGGGTGATTACATACCTGCACAAAGAATTGCATCCCTTCCAGATGCCCATATATCTCTCAAGGTCTGTAGCAAAGTGTACCTTCTTGTGAATTCAGTCATGCCAACCTCGGAAGAAAGAGAAGCTCAAGATGGCTTTTATGGTATTTCTGGTGCTGTGTTAAACATGACCGTTGTGGTCCATGCCCAATACTTGAAATCTGTACATACAATTATAGTGAATTTTATAGCTGTATAATCATATACTACTCACACTGCTTGAAGCCTCAACTGTTAATTCTGATTTTTTATAGTTAGCATCTCTCATATAATCCTTTGTCCAACGTTCCGCAAGAAGTAAGGGAGTAAATAAAGGGTGTTTCTTTCTTTCTCGCACAGCAAAAATATGACGACAAGGGAGGTTGGTGGTGTTCCAAAATCCACAGTGGCATCCGTTGACTGTCACCTTCAAAATCCCTTCCGATGATGTAATATGGCATTCTCGATCATGTTTTGAGACTATGGTGACCTTCCTCCACAATGAAAGCTGCTTGGATACATAATTTAATGCATAAGGTGTGAGAACTGAGGAGTATTCAATTTCTACAGGATCTTTCATATCAATCCTTTTCTTCACCATAGCCATCAATGTGCAGTGATCCCTCTCTTTCCGTAAAGTTGACAGCAGGGCACAAAAGTGTTCAAAAAAATGCATGAGTGTGCTGTACCTGTACAATGATTTATAATTTAAATTAGGATATTACATAAAATATACATATATAATTTTGTATTCATCTATCCATGAGCAAGAACACAAGAGGTATATATTAAGGATGTGTTGGTTGAGGCATGCAAACTGAGTAATTAAACAGTATAAGAATAGGTATAAGTGATCATGGTACATACATTGATGAGAAATGTTGAAATCATTGCAATCATACTACCGTACAACGATTTGCACTAGTACAGTACACACAGTACATGGTAATAAGCAAGTACACTTATATAATATTTCTTAGTTATCATTCTTTCCCTAACTTAGATAATAATTACAACAGAGTGAAACCGTCTAGAAAAGTCCCTATAACATGGTGAGCCATGGTAGTTACTCATACAGTAAGTGATCCACACGTATAATCACAATAGATATGTTTTAACGTTTAGCCCTTGAATATGAATTGTGTATCATACATTATGCGGTATACTGTGCTTTATATTAAGGAACATGGAGAGTTGGCCAAAAATATCATCCAAAAATCATCTTCACAATACCATCCTGTTGCCTTGGCAGTATTGGTTAGGTATAACCAAGCCCAAAAGTGCCTTCAGAATGTTTCCAATAGATTTTTTAAATTTTTTGTTTAATGCAATTTTCTACTGCCTGCCTGATGCCTTCAGACAAGTGCAACTCGATAATAGCTAGCTATTTTATTCAATGTTGCTTTAGCTTGACAGATGCACCACAGTATGTACAATGTACACATCATGGACTTACCTTTGTCCTCCTTTGTGTCCCATTTCTTTTTGTTAACAGCCGAAGGTATCAATTTGTGATAACAAGGTGTTGATTGCGGTAGCGCAATGGCTTCCATACAATTGTAAACAGGAATCATCCGTATTTTCCATGGTTACTGGATTGATTGCAGAGGCACTTCTACTGTTTTTTGTTTGTAGCACAGTGAAATGAGCTGAAAATAGCTGAAAGAAAAGTGTAATGGTTTCAAGACAATAATTTATAGTTGGGGCACATTTTCAGTCGTAAACATTACCTCTGGCGAAAATGTAAACAAACAAGTACATATATAAGAGTTTTAAAGTTTGACTAGGGATCATACAGTAGTAAAAAAGTAGGGAACAAGGGAGGTTGCCTACACCTGCAAATATGTTAGTGAACATTTATCCTTGTATCCATGACTGAATTATGGATTAAATGTCCACTAGTTTATCTGCAAGTGTAGGTGACCTCCTACTTTTTTCTATGATCCCTAATTGAATTTACAATTCTTAATTTTCCCTTATACTTGTCTAGGTATGCATTCAAGCATGCAGATACCTTGCACAAACACTCTTCACTTTAGCGTTGATACTCTCTAATCTGTTGTTTGTCCTCTCGCCCAGGGTGAAGGCTGTGTTCTTAAAACATTCTACCCATTCCTCTCGAATGGGATGCCAATTATCATTGTAGTAAGTAAAAACTGTGGTGAGACCAGCAAGCCGTAAATCCTATAATAACAACACCTTGAAGTCACATAACATACCTACATGCATAATACACATGATACAATAGTGTTATGAACCTCTTCGAAATTTGACTGATTTAAAATTGGTCAACCCATTTTGAAATGTGCCACCCAGATTTAATACTACAAATTTAGATAGGCCCATTTTGAAATAAGTTAGCCTAACCCTTTTTAAAACTCGCTTATAGGTGAGTTGTACATGTGTAGTTAACTAGCTCTTTTTATCTAGCTGGAACCCTTTTAAGCCAACTATTAAGCAGATACTTATTGTCTTCTCTTAATTGCCATAGAAATCAAGAAATGGTAACCACACCTCTTAATAAGCTATTGTGTAGCTCACTCAGTATAAGTAGCCAGATGATATTTAATAAAGCATTCACAAATCAGTGAAAAATGTCATAAACTGAAATGCGTAATACATCACTAGATTTGCCTTTTCATGGAGAATATCCTTGCTTCATTTTTGTACCACAAAGAAAACATAAGTTATGTTGTAAAATGTAAGTTTATCGTACCTTGATGAATACCTCAATTCACGGCAATGTTGCAAATTTTGCTTTCTAGTGCTGTAACTCCAAAAGTACATAGTACTGACCAGAAAAGACTGCAACTTTAACACCCCATTGTTTATTCTCTCTAAACAACAAAGTAGTTGTAAAATCAAGCAAGTCGGGTTTTCACTCAGCAGGTCACATATACATGATTGAGCCATGTGTACAGTGAGTATGGTTTTAATACAGATGCATGACTACAATAAGCACATCAGCTATTTACACTGATGAAGTGGTAACAACTTATGCATCACACATTCTTGCTTACTTCATAGTGCTGATTGTAGTCTGACTCAGACCTAGAATATGCAAGTTTTAACAAAATTTCCAAAGCATGATCTCTTTCTCCAGCTCTGATTCCCATTTTGTCACAAGTAATCTCTCGTCTAAAACTTCGTAACACATGAAATAAACAAAGCTGTAAACAAATACCAGGAAACTCTTTTGCAAAAACAGCTCTCTCACTGCAATCTTTGTCTGAGATTAAAACTCTTGAGGAGGCCCAAGCTGGATTGTGAGACTTGAAAACTTGTATCATTTTTCCCATTGACTCCTCAGTTTCCAAAACTGTAACAAAGGCACACACAATTTCACTTTGACCATTTCCGTCAACCACCATCATCAAGTACACGGGCATCCTCAATTCTGTTAATTTATATGTTGCATCCACCAGTAAAACTTCTGGGAAAGCAGAAAAGGTTGATTTCATAATGCCGTCTTGAAAAACAATACCAACAAGATTCTTGTCTTCATCACACAGAAATTCAACTGTTGATCCTGGAAGAAATAGCTCTAAAGAGCACTTCAAGTATGTACATGGGTACATAAGTTCTGCATATTAGGGTTGAAACTGATCTTGATGACCCACTGACCCCTATAGTAATTTTGGAACTAACCCTAAAACCAAGGTATGGATCAAGAGCTACATTTTATGATACATAGCAGCAGTTATATCTAATATCAAATATTGAACAAAACATTATACACTTGTACAAATCAGCGTTGAATCAGGGTCGAGTCACCCGGGTCACATTCTGAGCTGGTTTACAGAATATCCACGTCTGACCCAAATTGGATCGCATGTGACATTAATCATTTAGTTTGGTGACATGGGAATTGATGCATCATGGTGTATCATGGTCTGAGCTCTTTATTGAGTCACATTCACTATGTAGCATAGATAATATTTTTCTATTACTGCATGTCTGTAGGCATACGTGGAGCCATGCCCCACTAATCCATTATTGGGGCGAGCCTGAGCGAGCCCCACACTAGCGAGTCGCCCACGTAACTTTCGTCTCAGCGACCATGCCCAAAAAACTACAGAAGAAATCGGAAAGAGACCCTGAAATAAACGGACTTACCGTGAAATAAACGGCGTAAATCACAGCACTTCCATATATGTTCGTCTCATCGACCATGCCATGGAGAAATATACGATGTAGATTACAGCACTTCCATATATGTTCGTCTCATCGACCATGTCACGGAGAAATATAGGACGTAGATTACAGCACTTCCATATATGTTCGTCTCATCGACCATGTCACGGAGAAATATAGGACGTAGATTACAGCACTTCCATATATGTTCGTCTCATCGGCCATGTCACGGAGAATTATACGAAGTAGATTACAGCACTTCCATATATGTTCGTCTCATCGACCATGTCACGGAGAAATATACGACGTAGATTACAGCGTATGAAACACGTGTATCAGCGCGTGAATATGAAAATCACCTACTGTAAGGTTGGCTAAATGAATGCAGAAGAACGGCTTAGAAGAAGGAGACAGCTGTACAGATTGAGAAGGGACCGAGAAACACCAGAAGAAGCTGAAGAAAGACGAAGGAGAAACAGAGAATACTCCAGAACAAGATATGCTCGGCAAAGGGACACAATCTTGCAGCAGAGAAGGCAGAATTAGTATGTAAAATAATGAATCAGTCACACAACAATAACATTGATTTATCTACATAATAATTTTGTTTGCTTGCTTATGCTTTACGTTGTGTTATCAGATTTGTATATGACCACTATTGCTGCTATGCATACTCCCATTAAATATGTTCAGGCTCGCCCCACGATGCTGTTTGCATCTGTCTAGTATATCATACAACTCAATGGGAAACACAGTGATTGTATAAGTCTTTGCCAGCTTTTTTTGTGGGGCATGCCCACTTATTGGAATTGTGTGATATTGCTCATAGGTGATGAACCTACTTATTTAGCCAAACCAACACCAATTATTTTACTGACTGATCATTAATATAGCTCACGCTATATAGCTAGAAATTTTAATACTTATACTAGTGGGATGCCCAAAATATAGCTAGAAGTTTTAGATATAAATAGTGAACATGAACACCTTGGGTTACTTCCAGGTCATCTGAATCGGTAGTAGTGACCTGATTTCAATGTTGCCATAAATAGTATATTATTCCAAACCAGATAAGTTTTTATTGATGAACTACTTCAACAATATAATCGCAATAAGTGGGTGTGGCTCCAAGGCCTACAGAGAGCAACGTGTAAATCTTGCTGTTCGAGATATCATCCAAAACTTATTAGAAACTAATTCCGTGTTTCATCACACAGTCCCATTCTTGAGTTATTGATTACAAATGTTATGTTCCCCCTATATACGAGGCACCTATAATGACTAATCTGTCAGCACTACCCTGTGAAAAGGGATGGAGCAATAGGCTGCTTGCATACAGTCATTATTTGTGACCTAATTTTTAGAAAACCGTCGATATCCGCACAATTTAAATGCATTTTATTTGTTCTTTGTTTTCTACAGGGACAGGGGAATGTACTAGCCAAGTTTCAGCTTCCTAAGTTAAGCAGCGTTGGAAATACAGCACTAGACAGCCAGACGAGCAAATAATTTGATATGTACAGAAGCTATCGAGAAAAGAATCTACAGGCGCTTACATAAACCATCATAACTTACTGATACAACGACATACGGAATTTAATCTTGGCTCATTGTGTTCGCCATGAATTTGTGCATCCACCAAGGTATAGTTTTTATCCCCAGGCATGCTTCTTTGTTCGAGAAGGAAGGCAAATTCACTGAAAAACGATCGTCAGTAAATTCTTTCGTCACCGCAACATAAACAAACGTCTGTAACTTTGGAATCCTTTCGTGTATGTAGATGAAACAAAGATTTTTGTACTCCCTATGGACAGGCGAACACGATGATTCCCAGGATTTATCCATTGGCGGCTGAATTCACCCACCAGCGAGACGATGAGATGATAAAAACTTGCATACTGATTTTTTTTCTGGAGCTTGCGTTTTTTACCCATAGCTTTTAAATGCGTTTTATTACAAAAGTGCTGTTGTGCGTATATCGACAGTTTTCCAAAATTCGGTCACATTTTTACTAATCATTCATTCTGCATGAAACCCCACCAGTGGCACACTTACATTGCCATCCACCTAAACCAATGCAGTGATAAAACTTGATTGATACGTCATTCATGTTATCCGATATTTTGTAAATGTGACCTACTTGACACAAACATTATGGCTCAGTTGACCTGGAAAATCCAAATAACTCTTGATTTTTAACCCTGCTATATACAGCACTGTACATATGGCATGCAAAAAGCACTCACACCTTTGGCGTTCAGTGTGTGTGTGTGCGTGTGTGTGTGTGTGTGTAGGCATGTGCAGGTGTGTGGGACTTGCAAAAGCAATAATTGCAGCAGTTAATTTGAATAAAAATCCAAAAAATACGTACTATAGCATATAATTGATGGTATCTTCCAAGCTTGTTTCTTGGATTACACGTCACTGCAACAGGTTTACAGCCATAACATGATGAGTATACTACTTCTAACCACTGGATTTCAAACTAGTTTCAAGTGCAGGGGTTATTTATTCTTTTAAGGCTTTACAGCACAAGTGCAACTGAAGGTTTGTAGGACACCTGGTCCTACAGCCTGTTTAAGATGTTATATTTATATTTGAAAAGTTGCAGAAAGGAGAAAAATCCATGACTGTACCTGGGAAGCCTGGCAGCCTTGAATCTGCATCCTATATCAGTTCAAGCACTCTTCAAGATTGTGTTCAGAGGTTAGCATAACTGCAATTGATATTGTTTTAAGACAACTACACATGCAGTTAAGTAGTGCATATATACATATTTAAGGCAAGTTTCTAGTCCATTAGTAAGTCAGTTTCCAGTCTGTTAGAGGAGATATAGAAGGGTGCTTACACACCCCTCTATTACTTCTGCATTCAAGTATGCATGCACATAATATATATTATGCAAGTGCATATGAGATAACTATGTTATGTGCTCAAAGAAGTACTGCTGCTATATAAGACCGGATCTGCATTTTTAACTCCATTTTAATTACATATTTATCTACATAGGAATGGTCAACCAAAGTTTCAGCCTGTAAACTAAGAACGTTCAAAGAAAACTGGTAAAAACAGAAAGATTGATTTGTACAGTGACAAAATGGAACTTGAAAATAAATTACATGTGCCTAGTTCAACAGTCACAACTTACGAGTACAATCAACATGACTTTCACTGTTACTTTCTCATAAAATTAATAAGTAATTTATGCCTTTCAGCACTACAAGGGTAAAATTTGAAAAAAGTGAGAGTGAATGGCTTATTGAACATGGAGCATACTAATGCTCATATCTTTCATATCTTTGGGAACATTGATGATAGTAAACAAAGATTTTTAAACTTTGGGAAATATGTTTTTGCACTTAGCACCTTTCTTCATCATGAAAACAAGTGTTCAATAAATTTACACAATTTTTATTGTTCACAAATATTTCACCCATTGTATCGATTTAATACTGTAAAATTAGGTTTGTGCGAAAATGTAGAATACTTGCAATGCACAATAAATAAAATATTTGGTGATGTACATTACTCAGTTACACAAAATGTTTTACCTTCTATTGCCTTCAGATAAGAAGACAATTTTTCCAAATCATTTCCATCCATTTTCCGTATTGAGTGCTTTATATTGCTGATATCTTTTAGGGTAACAATCTTCCCAGTTGATTGTGATAGGTGCTGCTGAAGTAGCTTATTGTTCACCCTTAATTTTAACAATTCAGCAGCTTCATTCCGTTCAGATGGTGTCAACTTTCGTTGTCGGGGTAAATGATCATAAATAGCCTGTTAGAAAAAAAATTACATGTACACACGTAATAGAAATAGCCCAATGCATGATGTAATTAATTTCTAGCATACTGTACCTTGCTTGACTTGAGTATTGCAGACGTCTGTGATCTCCAGGTACTGGCCATCTTCACTTAAGTTAAGCTTTATACAAGCTTTGCAATTCTGCTTAATCATGCTGCACATAATATTATACGTAGCATCATCAGCTAAATAAGTTTCGACCACTTAGTTGCTATACCTGTGACAAGGTCTCTGGCCAGATCCTTTGCTGTGGAACGGCTTTCCACCAAGATTGCACGTAAGGTGCAAAGAATAATAATGTAATTTTTCATTTGCTTTCTGTATTCTATTCGGTGCTCTTTTCCGAGCAGTATCCAGCGTCCGCGAGTCAGTGTAGGCTAACTGGACATTATTCCCTTGTTGGTACGCAGTAATCTTCTCCTTCAGCTG
Organism: Dysidea avara; assembly: GCF_963678975.1. NCBI lineage: Eukaryota > Metazoa > Porifera > Demospongiae > Dictyoceratida > Dysideidae > Dysidea > Dysidea avara. The sequence continues at coordinate 336,071 of NC_089284.1, forward strand.
CTCGTAAGACGAAAACTTCTCACCAAGAACAAAGTTTACGCTGTCACACTCCTCTTCAACAGTCCCTAACACTCCCTCCCGCTCAGAGTCACTTTCTTCCATTTAAACCATACAGCACGATACAGGTACAGGTGACAGGCGGCCCAGTCTATAGTTCAACTGAAATACCGCGTGTTGAAGTATCACATCACGTGATGGAGTGATGAAGCTGTAGCATTGGCAAACCACCTCCGGCTGCCGGAGCTCTAGAAACACCGTTTTTTTTTGTCTTCACTACCAAAAATCTTGGAGCTGCACTTGAATCTGGTCCACATTGCTGGTAGCGTTTGAGGTCTCACTCCTAAAATTGTTCAAAGGTTGGCATCTCTGCATGTATGTTTTTAATGTAGGCTTTTATTTCAATGTACTGTAATTGTCTTTGTAATGTATCCTTAGTTGTTTGGTTTTGTATTGTATTGTTTTTGTAGGTGGTACTCATATAGGCATATTTGCCTTTTGTATTCACCTTACCTTTTGGTTAAACAAAATAAATACGGCGCGCGTACCCAAGGATGCAGCCTTGCCAAGCAAACGCGCGCCGTATTTCCTATTGTCGCTTCGTTAACAAGCCTTTGCTATTCATCACCACTAATCAACGATCCCCAAAAGTTGTAGATCCGGCTGCACAAAAAATGTATTGGGAGATCCACCAGACCCTTTTTTTTTCCGCCCCCACACAAAAAGAAAAAAAGCGGTCTGGGCCCTGGGGGGAGAAAACTAGTTCGCACTTCTGCCTCGTGTATGCTTATTGTTCCGTGCACGTGATGCCGGATAGCCTGCCACCATAGTTCCGTCCTCTAGCTCCGTGACACTTTAAAGAACCAGGCTACGATCGGCTAACCCTCATGAGATGTTTGATGTAATGACGCGAGACCAACCTCCTCTGCTTCCCATGTGAACCAAATAGAATCTGATAATAACAAAAGATGGCTGGATAGCAACAATTTGATACAATATCTAGGAGGGTAGGGTTGGACAATATTTAATTTGTGATTTGCGATTATTGCATGAGTTATTTATGCGATTATTGCAATAGTGCATGTGAAAATTGTAACACAACAACCACACATTTTAAAAGTTTGCAATACAGTAGACCCTCGTTTATCCGTACCCTTGTTTATCCGAAATTGAGAATGACTGCTCTATTAGAGTATTTTAAGTACAGCTGTATGTTCTATTAGAGTATTTAAACAGAGCTCTGTATATAAATGTATGGACTTCAGTTATCCAAACAATTCACTTATCTGAACACTTTTATCATTACCTTAGAACAAAGGGGTTCAGATATCTGAGGGTCCACTGTATCAACAAGGCATTGAAAGACCAGATGAAGAAGCAGATTCACTATTGATATGCACGTAAAGTTAAGGAGAAGCTGACAGCCACTCCAGGGACTAGGAATGACCTCAATAAAGTTGTAGACTTGAAGCTCACTAGGTTGGTCTGCAATGGCTCGTGGCTGCTTGAGTTACTTTGAATGTAATGATTTTATTCAGAATGGCTTTCTGATGCTGGAATTACTTCTACTTTGTCCCCATCAAGACACACAATAGTGTGTCATGCGGCCAAGTACAGCCAGTGCGGGCACGCGATAGACAGTGTGTATTTTACAGGAACCAAGAAAATGCCGTTTTCACGCATCCGTAGCTTGATAATGGCTGAACGGAAATTAACCATTTTTACTGTGGAAACTCCCTCAGGGTGGGGCACCTCCCATTTCAAATTTGAGCTGAATCCACCAGGCCATCACTGAGATATGCACCTTCAAAGTTCGTCTCAGTTTCTTTATATTTTTCTTTATCTTCTTATTCTTCTTTTTTAGAAAAATTGCTATAACTCATGCATGCTTAGTCGATTTTCTACAAATTCGGAAGGCTGTAAGAATGTAACTTAGTATGTTTACGGTCCAAATTTTGTACACTTTAAATAAAGAGCAAGGGGTTACATGCGATTTTCGAAAACTTTGATAGCAATTTTTTGTCATGGCCACAGGGTAAACCGTTTGAAGGAATGGCTTGAAAATCGGTCTGTACATGGAGTAACCATCGTAGTGCAAAGCTTTTGCGGTTTGAAAGAAATCACACTAACAGTCATGGAGTTATAACAAAAATGCCAACCATGTGTAAAATGTGCACGATCGAGTTTTGTTAATAAAAAGCCAAAAAGTAATACTGGCCACACCTACCAGACAAACTAGTTAACGGGATCGGCTGAAATCAGGTAGAGAGGTATTTAGAGTAGTCTTAGAGTGGTTTACAAGGAATCAGATTAAAATCCACTGAGCTACACTATAAAAGTGAACTAGGTGTAACAAGTGTGCGATCGAGATACTCTAATAGTGCAGTTACCCTAATAGAACATTCAGCTGCGCAATATTAGAATGTTCAGCTACCATCGAGTCACCGTTCAGGTAACAACATAGGGAGTTCAAGTCACCCTTCAACTAGTATAAAAAACAAATAGCCCTGTAGAGAGTTCAGTTACAAACAAGTCACCCAGTAGAGAGTTCAACTACAAACAAGTCACCCTGAAGACAGTTCAGCAGCAAACAAATCACTCAGTAGAGAGTTTAGTTACGCTTCAAGTCACCCCATAAAGAGCTCAGTAGAGATCAGCTAGAAACATATCACCCTGTAGAAAGATCAGCTAGAAATAAGTCACCCTGTAGAGAGTTCAGCTGGAAACAAGCCACCCATAGAGAGATCAGCTAGAAACAAGTCACCAAATTCATTCTATTTGATCTTCTACGGGTGACTTGTTTCTGATTAATCTTTCAACAGTGTGGTTTATTTCAAGTGATCTTTCTACAGGGTGATTGAAATGCAGTTAATCTCGCTGCAGGGTGACTTGTTTCTTGCTGATTTTTCTATAGGTGATTTTTTTTCTAGCTGATTTCTCTATGGGTGACTTCTTACTGGTTGAACTCTCTACAGGGTGACTTGTTTTTTTATCAGATCTCTCTACAGGGTGATATCTTTCGAGCTGATCTCTCTACAGGATGATTTGAAATGTAGCTTATCTCTGTACAAGGTCACTTGACTCTCTACAGAGTGACTTAAAATGGATTTGATCTCTTTGCAGGATAATTTGCTTCTAGTTGATCTTTCTACTGAAAGAGTTTGTTTGTAGCTGAACTCTCCACATGGTTGCTTATTTCTAGCCCATTAAGTGCCATGAAAGTCATTTCATTGTAATAATAATGCCATGAAATACTCATAATTTCATGGTAATTTTATACATTGACAAATTATCTCATGGCACTAGAAAATTTCATGATTGCAGTGGCCATGAATTGTCAAATTTTTATAGGCAGTGTCCTTGATAACTACATAAAATTTCATGGTTTATCATCACATTTTTGTAGGCTTTTCTCTGGGTGTTCAGCTAGAAATAAATCAGATCAGGTAGAAAAAATCACACTGTAGAGAGATCAACTAGAAAAATCACTCTATAGAGAGATCAGCTGGGCTTTTCTCTGGGTGTTCAGCTAGAAATAAATCAGATCAGGTAGAAAAAATCACACTGTAGAGAGATCAACTAGAAAAATCACTCTATAGAGAGATCAGCTGGAAACAAGGCACCCTGTAGAGTGAGGCTGTGGGAGGTCAGCGTGATCAAGTCACCCCATAAGAGCCCAACTACTTTTCAAGTCACCCAATGGAGAATACAGTTATGAACAAATCTCTCAGTAGAAAGATCAGCTAGAAATAAATCACCCTGCACAGTATTCAGTTAGAACAAATCCCCCTGTAGAGAGATCAGTTAGGCAAGTTACCCTGTTACCTGCAAAGAGTTCAAATATTTTTCAAGTCACCCTGTAGAAAGCTCAGTAGAAACAAGCAGCCCTGTAGAGAGATCAGCTAGAAGCAAGTAACCCTGTTGAGATATCAGCCAGAAAAAAATCACCCTATAGAGAAATCAGCTGGATCAAGTCACCCGGTAGCGTGTTTAACTACATTTCAAGTCAACCTGTAGAGAGTGTAGCTAGAAACAAGTCACCCTGTCGAGATCAGCTAGAAACAATCACCCTGTAGAGAGATCAGCTAGAAACAAGTCACCCTGTATAGAGATCAACTGGAAACTGGAGAGAATTCAGCTACATTTCGTAGAGTGTTTCAGCTAGAAATAAGCCACCATGTGGTGAGTTCAACTACAAACCATTCACCATGTAGTCAATGAGTACAGTTACATTATGAGGCTCCCTGTAGAAAAGAACTACATACACATCTCTCTGTAGCTGCAAACAGTTTAACCTGTGCGACTTATTTTTATGATCAATCAACAAAATTATAAATTATTTCCTGAAGTACATGTAGCTAAACAAATCATTAAAATTTTCTTCATAATAATTTCTCTCTAGATCTGTGGTAAAGAAAAAGACAAGTTAAAAGAAATACCTAAAGCTAGCCATAGGCTGGCTTTAGGTATGAAATTACAAAAAGAAGTGATATCTAATCCAAAACAGCCAAGCTGTAGAAAAAGTGTGCAGCCCTCAGAAAGGCTATGGTGAAAAAAGATGTGAAATCCAAGGTGGCAGCCAAGAAATGGCTGTGATGATAGGTTAACGGAAAAAATTTTAATAACGACAATTCAGGTGAATTTGGTGCCGAATCCTAGTGGAGGAGGCAACACAAATTCACCTGAAATGTCGTTATTAAAATTTTTGCCTTTAGCCTACCATCACAGCCATTTCTTTGCCAGCACCTTTGATTTCACATCTTTTTTCACCCTGGTTTTTTTGGAGGGCGCACCCTTTTTTTACAGCTTGGCTGTTTTTGATTAAATATGTTTGACTGCAGCCAGCATAGAATACTGTACAATATTTACTCGTGTGTGTACGTACAATATTTATTATTATAAAAACTTTCATTGGTACAATATGTAGCTATGCACATTATTATAATTATCACTATCATGGAAGTAATTCTATCAGAAAACACTGAACAAGGTGTTCCCACATTAGGGGTTCACTGTAATTCTTCTTATGAGGGTCTTTTCCAAACGTGATACTTGTGGCATTAGCGATGGCATACAAGCCGCATTCCTTTTCCTCCCTGATGTTTCTGCACATCTGTCTAAACACAAATGTTGCTTGGCAACCAATGAAATATATTTGTAAGCAAACAATGTTTCTTCATCCCACTTGGTATATCCAGAGTCATACACCACCTTCTTGCATGGTGTGCCAATAGTAGTAGCACGTATCCAGTGATCTCCACCGATATGAAGATCTGTAGAGCATTGCATGTGGACTCTTATTAGGTTTGTCTTGCAAGAGTGTGAGACGCAGACCATTGATGTTAGGGGATTTGACTTTCAAAATTCTCTATTCAAGATTCAATGAGTTTCTCACCACTGGTAAGTATCTTTTTGTCTAAATTTGTCAAAGGTATATTCGTAACTTTAACCCACCCTTGGGTCTCAATACTTTCATGTGTCTCCTGACTTCCGCACAGACATCCTCATCGATGGGGTCCGTCTTCACCTTCACTTCATCACAAAATGGTATGTACTCTGATGTCACAGAACTGCACCGGACTGAAGAATCAGTAACTATAAGAAGCAGAGTAAACTTACAGTTGGCAATTACCATTAGGCTGAGTATACCTGTCTAGGGCCTTAGGATTCTGATGCTTGATAAACATGAATTCCATGTAAGACTTATGATAAAAAGGTACTGGATGGAGACTGGTTGTTAATAGAATTACACATGTTACTATCACACCTGCTTTGGACAAAAAGCTAACTTGCTGCTAAAAATATGTGTGTCTATATAGGACAAAAGAATACCTACAATTACAGGCTGGTTGAAAACTTTCCTAATGAGTTATGGGTACTGAATATGCCTGATAAAGCTCGTTGATAAGCTCCAGTGACAAGAAATAGATTGAAAACATTGCAAAGTGCCTTAAACATTTTTTGTACATTAAAAACTCAGAAAAGAGCGCTTCTACAACTTCTCAGCCTCTCAAACAGATCAAAGACTGGCCAATGCTACATGTCTTTCCTCAAACAAAACCCGCCAACCATAAAACTACGAGTAATAATTGTATAACCAACATTCCAGCGCCTGAAGGTGTTACAAACAATTGGGACACGGAGTATTCTATTAGTATTAGTGTTACAGGTGAAGAAGGCTCAAGGAGCTGATCTGTACAAAAACGAATTAACAAATTTGCAATTAGCAAAAACTTATAAGTAAGTATGCAACAAAATAATAAACTAATTAATAATTGTATTCTATGAAGGTATATGAGAGTTTCCAATCCCGGGTATGACTATACTATCTATGCCATAAGGTACTAGTAGGGGCACGCCCATGTTAAAGTCTGCGAGACTCCCCTCGAGTCAACCTGTAGTCGTTGAGATTTAAAACTGTAGCAGGGGCGGATCCAGGAGCTGTTTAGGGGAGGGGTACAAACAGGCTAAGTTGTAGGTGGTTAGGGAGAGCCAGATCCTCTTGATAGTTGCTGTGTTTTGAAGCAGCGAATGTAGTAATGTCTTGCTGTTGATTTTAGCCATTTTGGCCTTTGCAGATGGTTGTGAAATCTTGAAAGCTGTTTTGAAGGTTATGAATGTCTTAAATAACAGCAGCAGCAGGATAATTATTTTTAGAGGTGCTTAGTATGCACGAAGGTGCTGGGTGACTATTCCTCAGCTAGTTTGGCTTTGCTTTGCTTTAGTTTCAAGCAAAGTTGTAATAAAATGTGCATATTTTCATAACATTTATAAACTGATCTTGGCCTGACAAAGTTTAGCTCCTCCACAAGGTGAGGTAATGGGGGGGGGGCATTTGCCCCTGATGCCACATCTCGGATCCACCATTGTGTAGTGTAAACCTTCACCAAAGTTTACCTCCAGGTAACTGCTGCTCCAAAAGGTGGCTGGATAGCAACAATTTCCATGGATACGCCTTCATAATTACTCCCGCTTTTGACGTCATTTTCATTGTGAACCATAGCAACAAAATGTTATCAACTCTGGAATTATAATGGCAGCTTGGGTAGGAGCGAGACGACTAGTCAACACCAGCACTGTGTTAGGTAGGAAAATCAGTCCGTAAGCCCCTACACCACGTCCATGGCCAATTTTACCGCACCACATTGTTGCACAAGAGACCACTCCAGAACAGAAGGGCCCTTGGACAGTAGAAGAAGAAGAAAAGAAATACTGACACCTCTTTCATGAAAAAGCAAGCTAAGAACTTACTTTTTATTATTTGAGGAGCAACTCAACTGCATATTAATTGCAAAGGACTCGCATGCTCTAATATAGTAGAATACACATGGAGCAAGTGTAGGAATACTTGGAAAAGAGTAAAAAAGGCTTTTTATTCACTACTTATTTGCTACTGGAAACTTAGCTAGGGATGGTTGACGTTATAAGAAACGTGGTGAGTGTCTACTGGTGATATCTGTAGCTTTGTATCACTAATACCAATTCGATACAGATACCACTGGTATTGGCACCGATACCAATATTGGTATCGGTACACCTCTACTTAAAAGTGTCGCACATGGATCTCTATTTGGATTCAAGGATAGCAAGTTTTTCTTTGACATGGTGACAGAGGAACAACTTGAACGACTACTGCACATTTGTGCTTCGTTCACAAGTGAATCTATAATAAATGTTTATTAGCCTCATAGTTTTTGAGAACATTGGTTATTCATTTATTTATTCATTCATTATTTATGATGTAATTTTTGTATAATTACTACGACCGGCACAAACAACAAAGCACATACACCAATGCGACAACCCCCTGGTGAGGCTATGCACACAACTAGGTGGTGAAGGCATGATGATCCAAAATCAACTCAATAGGTCACAATAGTGACATGCAGATATAACACAATAGTGGCATCGTAACTAGAAGCCACCAGTAGCTAAGTGTCGGTACATCATTGGTGTGGCAATGACGTGTACACAGTATATATATGCATATAGAACTAGCAGGAGATACACAATACTGTAGTGGTTAAGAGTATGGGTTAGCTATGTGCCTAGTAAGCCATGAAGGCAAAATATACAATTCAAGTATTTAAATAATACAAGAGAACATAAAGCAAGGGTCGTGCAATACTTGAGCAAGGGTCGTGCAAGACTCCACCTTGCCTTTTAACTGTGTGGAAAAAAATGCCAAACAAGCTCTCCACTATTTGGTTGCAACTCCCAGCATATTTTTCCAGAGAGTCATCCACACACTGTAGGATGTTGCCACGTTGCACTTGTGATAGGAACTCATTGGCAGTGCCCATCAACACTAGTGTGTGATGTCATGTCCAACACATCATGCATATTCACTTCTGCTTCTTCATCAATGTGCAAGTCATTGTCGATGATGTCAGCCCATGGGAACATGAGCGGGCCTGTCACGGGAAGCAGGGCTGATTGTATCATGCCCAACTCTGTATCATGATTTCTGATAATTTTATTTGAGATGATATAGCATAAAACAGTCTACCTTCATAATAGCAGTACATGGGACCGGGTGTGTTTTATGCATGGGATTCCACACCTCTTTAGTAAGAGCAGTGTGAAAATGTTTCTCCATGTAAGCAGTATTCATTTCACGTGTGTCAAATGTATACTCACTATCTGGAGTGACTGAGCTTGGGTCGAAGGGCACTGGGTTGAATGGTGGAGGGTGATGATTACTGCTTCCAGGGTTGTCTTCCAGGGTCCCTGGAGAATTAGATGTTGACAGGGACACTACCCACCAATCCGTCTCAACTGGTGTACATCAGCTACCAGTGAGACATTTCTTCCCATCTGGCGTGCATCGGCTACCAGTGGGGTATTCTCAGGCATTGTATCGTCCTCTACATGGGGCCTGTTGACATATAAGGGAGGCTGTCAAGTGCTACTGCCAAATTGACACCTTTCACTGTCAGCAAAGATGAATGGGACACAAAGGAAGACACTGGTAATTTCATGAAGAATGCATTGTACGTACTGCAGGCACGTGTCCGGTTGAAGTGACATTGAACAGTGAAAAAATCGAGCCCGTAGTCTTAGCCATTATCAAGTTACGCTAGCCTGAAGGCATTAGTCAGTCACTAGATGAAAATTCCATTTAATAACTTTTTAAAAATTCGTAGCAACTTGTTGAAAGCATTTTGGGTTGATCTGAAGGTTTTTTTGGGCTTAGTTTTATCTAACCAATACTGCTTCATTGTCAGGAAAAATTGAGGCTGGTTTTTGGGTGATGTTTTTTCATGGGCCATGCCCATACCTTTGTGGTCCCTACTATACAGTACTACCATACTTACTGTATGATGGTATTATGTTGGAATCTTCAAAAATGTAGTAGTTATTCATTATATATTCACACAAGACCTAGTAAAAGTAAATTGTACTTTTAAACAAATGTAGGGTACTTAGATTAGTTGCCTAGTCAGTTTTTTTAAGAACAGAATGTATCTCAAAACCATTTGTAGTGTATTGTATTATTTGCATTATATGTATTGTTCCAGATAATAAAAAGCTACTGGGTAGTGGGGTGGCAGCAGTGGGGGTGATGGCTACCCTCACAGCCACTAAGAAAGTGACCTCTGGCATATTAGCCTCTCTTCAGCCATCAAAAGCGCTCCTTGCAGTTGCAAAGATTGAAGTAAACTTGAATCCAATTTCAGAAGGTTAGTTATTTGGATTAGTTGCATTGCCGTATATCATGAATCACTACTCATCGCCACTACCATCATGATAAACAGCCTTGTTTGCTCCTTGATCCTCCTATTGTACTGTTTTGCCAACCCACTTAGTTATCATTTATCAACCATCATAAAACATTTCCGTTCCTCTGGTACAACATGGTGGAATTCTCTTATAAAATCTATTCCAATTGATTGTAATTACAATTCCTTCGTATTCTCTGTTAACACTCAAAGTACAATTAATTGTGATTATAGTTAGCTTCTTGTGTTTGTATTGTTTGTGTATTTGTATGGCTGCTTGTGTTTTTGTTTTTGTACTCTGTTGTATGTATGTATGCTCCAGTAGGGAAGAAAGGCTCTGCCGGCTGCTGTGAGGATAAACAATAAATCAAATCAAATCAATCAATCAAATACTAAATAAGGATTACCTGCGAACCCTCACCTAAAAACCACCTTAGTGAACAGACTTGGTCATGTAACAACACATAGAACACTTATTGTCATACACTAAACTTAGACAAATGTTCTTTTGACAAGAAAAGAACTGAGTGAAATTTGGGGGACATTCCAAAATTTTGACCAAATTGTTTATCTTCATCATGAAACATGATAGTTGTTTCTCAGTATGCAAAATAATTCAAACATGTCCTAACATACTGTCAAGACATTGTGAAAGTTGAGTGGACATCAAGTGATTTTGACTGGACATTTTAAAATTTGTTGTTTCTCCTTTCCTGTGTTTACAGTAGATGTTTGCTTCTGGGGCCACCCATATACTGTAGAGCTGATTACTACTCAACCACTCACACTGATACTACAGTATTTTAAAGGGTAACTATACTGGTCATGTAAAAGAGCTTCTATGGAATTGATTCTATTACATCTACTGTAAACACAGGAAAGTAGAGTTAAATTGTCCGGTCAAATCGCTTGATATCCACTTAACTTTCACGATGTCGGGACATGTTTGAAAAGTTATTTCACACACTGTCAGTATATGTATCCATAGGAACCTTAGAGAGTGACTTTATTATCTCAAAGTACCCTAACAATGTTAGATCCTCTGCAGTGTGAAGTTGGCTTCAAAGAATGCTAAAAGACTGTTTCAACAACAGCTTTGGTTTTTACCTTCGTACTGTATAGTCAGAAATTTTCAAGGAATGAAACTTTTGTAAATTTTGCAAGTAATAGAAGTTTAGCGAAAATATATATGTGAAATGTTCTAGATTTATACTGTTCATATCATGAACCACAAGAGTGGGTTCATAATAGGGATCGCCCAAGTTTTACAAGACTCTAACAGAATGCATACCTAAAAGCCACCTTGGAAAGCATCCTCCAATTCAACCACCACAGTTTATTTGCAATGAGTATTGGTCCACTAGTAGTGTAATCAATCAATTATCGACCAACGTCTATTATCGGCCAACTCGACGTCTATTATTGTCATATAGAATCCAGATTCAAAAATGGAATTTCGTTACACTAAGCAACCTCGTGCTACCTTGTTTTGCTGTTCTAGCAGTTTAAATCAACTTCTGGTATGTATTGTTGGTGAATGAGGACAGGTTTGTTTATGATTTATTTTGTATGTGCTAGTCGGTTATTCTTGGCATGAAAATGGTATTAGTAGCATACTGAACTTTATCCGTGCTGTTTCTGTTGCTGTAGCACACACTGAGCCTTATACAGAACGTTTAACATAAGAAGAAACTGACTGCAGTAATTCAAAAGGCTCTAGTGATTGACTCTACCGGAATAATCACCCTTCCCAGTGGAATAATGTTTTTTTACACATATACGCATCTGTTTACGAGGAAGTCACCACTGATAGGACTTGGAATTCATGTCTTTTGTACTGGAAGTGATGAGCATGGAGATACATAGGAGGAAATAGCTTAGAAAGCTGGGAGAATGAAAGTAAAGTCTAAACAGTGTCAGCATATTCTTGGAAGGTTTTTGCTGTTCTAGCTATAATACTGTACACACTGCTACATACGAGCACCTATCTCTTTATACCATAGAGACCCCAAGCTGAAACTTCTGCCTGTACAACAAGGTGGTAAAAGCCAGCACAGTCAGCATATAATCCCTAACCAAGCACAGCATCAGTCCCAGTTTAACTGCAGACCACCAGTAGCTAACTGCAGTTCATCAGTGGTGTGGCACAGTGATGTGTACACAGTATAATTATGCATACTTAACATGCAGGAGATACACAATACTGTAGCAGATAGAGTATGCAAGCCAGGTGCCAGAAGCCAGTCGGGTGAGGCAGTCAACCAGGTGAATGAAGAAACACACAGAATGTACAATACAAGTAAAAGATACATTTAAACATACAGACCATTAGAGGTGTTAGAAATTAGGAAACATTTATTGTATTAATGCTTTACAGTGACCAGCACTGAAGGTCTGCAACAACATGTGCTGCAGCCTTAGGATTACCTAACCTAATTTCAAGGACTTAGACTTAGTGGCTTATAGCTTTATAAACATGGAAGTCTAGCCAACTAGAGCCTAGCAAGCCAGATGAAAATATGCAATACAATTACATAAACATACCAGCATTAATCTTGTTTCCTGGTCATCTTGTCTTGTGCAGGTGGCATGACAAATCTGGCATGGCCTTAATTACCTGTTTTGTAGTGAATAAAACAGCTTTTTGGTCACCAGCACGAACAAGTACAATTATTATGCGTTTGTGCCTTCGTTCAATGGTGGTTTTATCCCCAGTTCGTGCATGTCTGTAGGCCTGGTAGTTTTCGTGCACATTAATTAATTCATTCATTATTTATGATGTAATTTAGACTGTATTTATTATTGTTCTTAGTACTTGGTTGTACAGTTATTATTTTGTTTCACTTGTGTACAGCAAAAGTTATCCACTTTTTCACACTAAAAACTGTATAGCTATGTTTACCAAGTCCTTCCATGTGTCCATGACCTATTAATAGCTAAGCCCATATGCCACAGATTGCCAACCACTGTGCACCTCAATAAATCTTCACCATTACACTGCTTGTAGCAATTCTGTATGCTAAAGAAGCCATATAACAAAAGATCAGAGAAGGTTTGTTGCTTCTCATGTGTGAATATATGGTTGACCACTATTGGGGAAGGGGGAGGTGGTCAGCGAGGGTTGCTGCTTTGAGCTCAGCATTGTAAGTAGTTTTGATACAAATTAGCAGTTTAGTTTTGCTCCCTAGCACATTTTTTTTATTAACTTTGGTTTTGTTTTATTATATCATATACAGGGGTATAGTGTTAGTAGTTCAGTTGGTGTACAAATCACATTTAGGTGCAGTAGAGTGTATACTACTGTTTGGATTTCCTCACCTGAATATCTATCAATGTAATGCTACAACATAGGAACTAAGCCTTTATGTCACAGTTGTTGTATTGTATGTCATAGCGAAACTTAGCAATTTCGAATGAAGTACTGTTAACTTTGGTGTGTTTTAAGTGAAGCTTAACAGTTAATTTTGTAATTGGGGTATATCAGCCAGGCTTCATACCCAAATTAGTAAATATGTGAAAATATGTTGTAGGGATGCCACGACCAGAAATTTATATCTTGTGTGTCACGGATATATGAGTTGTGTAGTATGTTGAGCATATCACAAAAGGCAGACATGATTAAAATGCAGAAGGAAAACTAACTTGTAAACAGACTGGGCTTAAATTGTCAAAAACTATATAGTGACAGTGAATAAACCTCTGAACATTATCTCAAGTATGCTTTGGCATATGTAAGTTCTGCATTAAATACTAGGTTTGAAGTTAGTTCTTTTCTGTTCAATGAAAAGTGCACTCTTTCATGTCACTACTGTAAGCATACAAGCTTCAAGACTTGTTGAAAAGATGCTGTTACTTGGATTTGCTAATTGCCATGATTGCTTTCATGGCTTAGCAACTGTCAGGCGGTGGATGGACTAGCTTCAAGGTCATACCACATGACGTTTATCCGAAATGACGTCACAACATGAAACGGCTGCCAATAGTGGGGGGGGCCTTAATATTATCAAGTACAGGCATCTATGGAGAAAAAAATTTTGATCGATCATGTTTCAGCCGAGATAGAAGATACGAAGCTCTAACAGGTATGGTTATAAATAATTTAGGGATGAACTTACACTATAGTAGAAATTTACGATCAAAAAAGCTTCCAAGACACGTAAATGATTTATCGTAATGTCTTACTAGTATAGTATATTAAAAATTATGAATTTAAAAATGAAGTAGGGATCCAAGCGATAAAAAGTAGTGAAACAAGAGATGAACAATGGTAGTTATTACTGCATAGCTCAGTGGGAAATCCCTACTTTGGCAATAAATACCATGCCAAAGTAGGGATTTCCCACTGAGCTATGCTGTAATAACTACCATTGTTCATATCTTGTTTCACTACTTTTTGTCGCTTGGATCCCTACTTCATTTTTAAATTCATAAATTTTAATATACTAGTTTGTTTAGTGTTTTGTTAACGCATACAGCTAGCTATAAGCGTGTAACTGTTCTATTAGGGTGACTGCTGTATTAGAGTATCTCGAGTCAGCTTGCAAAAGATGTGTGCTTGCCCAAAAAGGGCTCGAAAAAGGGTGTGTTCATCGTGGTTTCGATCAATTATTAGATTAGAGTATCTCAAATCAGCCTACTAACTTGAAGGTGTGTGGTCCCAAATACAGCTAGCGTAAAAGGGGTCGTGGTCTCGATCCATAGATCGATATACGTAGAATAAAGAATGGGCGTGACCTTGTGACCTATTGTGGAGTACCGGTACCTCCGTAGCTACAGTAGCGTACTCTAAGCACCTTAAATAATTTTGTGGCGTCTATTATGCTGCTTAAAGAAAGTGTTGATATGGAAAATTAATGCCTCGATGTGGTTCGTTGGATGAAGAAGAAGACAAGCAACCTGATGGAAGATAAAAGAAAAGACAAGGCGCACAGGGCGTACACTCGTCGGAACCCTAAAAGGCATATTCCATCGGTGAGCTTGTTGTTGTAGCGTAAAATGGTGACCGTGCGCTGCTTTGTTTGGGCTCTAGGCTTGCGACTGTGGTCAGTGAGTGACACAGTGAGGCAGTTGTACTAAATTTGGAGATTTTAGCGATTTTTAAAAAATTTTATATCCGGCCACCTGTAAGTGTTTTGTTGAATGCTGTTTTAAGTATTATATGGACTAGTACTATTCTATAAAGGTGGTTTTCGCCACATACAATGTTTGTAGGATGATTTTTAAAGGCAGAATTTTGGGTGGTGCGTGAAACATTCACCACGATCCCTACTTAAACGGTACGACCGTACCGTTTGATATTAAAATTATAGATTTAAAAATAAAGTAGGGATCCAAGCAATAGGCCCCAACCTATTATGCCCAAAATTTTACCTATTATTATGATGTCCAACAAAAAAAACCCGACACCTCTCAATTAGCAGATATGACACACCCCATATAAAGCACTACTAACATGCAACTTGTAGTAATTTCACATCAATACTGTATTCTATAGTGAAGTTACAGCTATTACAATGTCATTAAAAATTAGGCCATTTTACATAGAAAAAATGGCACCGAAGGGAAAATTAGCTAGTGATTTCTACGTTTTAAATAAAACTAGACCAGCTCAAATTGTTCGTATAAGCCACTAAAACCATTCTTATCATATCTACGGGTAAGAAGTTGGACATAGTGCTTTCAACCATGTATCAAACTTACAACAGGGAAAATTGCTGCTTCTGCAACCTTAGCTTAAGTCTAGGGCAATGCCTTCAGTAATCCCATTTAGACCAATAATTTCCATTAAAATCTATCGAATCATTTCAGCATACAGCCCTATCTTATCACACAGCTGTCCAATGCCAATATTCCTTCCATTCAATGGCACTACAAAGCACACAAACTGGATTGCGGAGCTAATATGCACATTGCACAGCTTAACTATGTTACAAATATATTAAAAACAACTTAATACACTCGACTGAAGTGCGTACATGAGAAAAATATAGCGTTATATTGTATAAAGACAGTAAAATAGGGTATAAACGCCTGCTATACTAACCATACCTTGCATTTGTGACTTGTACTCTTGTCAGATTTGAAATCAGTACTATCGAAAACCTAGGAAACCACGAAGGCCCTTCAAATCCAGCTGTAATGTCACGGAAACACCATCATACTGAAACAACTAGCTAGTGCCATGATCGTAATACATTTTGTCTTTAATTATCCGAAGCCTAAATTTTAATGATATTGAAATACGATAACTCCATAATTACAAAATAAAATAAGTTGAATTAAACTTTATTTAGAAGCACAAGCATCCAGGAATGAAATTTCGCTTAGTAATAACTTGTTGAAAGTAAGTATTGGTTAATAACCCTTTGGCCCCTAAAGCCATTATAGTGACTTTGGGGGCCAATCCTATCACATAAGATGATAATGAAGTTGGATGTATAAATATTCTACACACCAAGTTTGAAAGAGCTGTGACCTTTGTAACCATCTGGCTGGCAGAGATGAAATTTTCAGTGCAATGATCTTCAATGATTTTGGTGGGTTGCCTCCTTCCTATTGTTACAAACTGTCTTCCTAGGAGCTGTGACCTTTGTAACCATCTGGCTGGCAGAGATGAAATTTTCAGTGCAATGATCTTCAATGACTTTGGTGGGTTGCCTCCTTCCTATTGTTACAAACTGTCTTCCTAGGAGCTCAAGTTTAAATCAGCGAAAGATCCAGAAGAAAATCTGAGGTTTTTAAGAAGCTTGACTTACAGTTAAAAGGTCATTGGAAGCTACTACTCTAATAGAACATTCAGTATTCTATTAGAACAACCATGTGGTCTCTACATTTACCATCTGCTTTTGATTGTGTCAGTTGAACAGCTGTATATAGATTGCTGACAAGTGTGTATTTTATGGACATTTAAATCTTGATATTTTAACCTTGTGATGATGCAAGCAATGCAGTGTCCAGGATGCTGGAGAGTCTAATAGTATTTGAAATCCATTCATTTGTTATGAAGTAATCATTTTGTATCAGCTGGAGCACTTTATTGCAGGACCAGCTCCATGCATTAACCTCACATTTTACATACCTGGTTTACTATACGAAAATTAACAATAATAATTATGTCAATGTGATCGTTCTATTAGGGTAGTTTATTACTTTATAGGTATGGTAGACCAATAGATTACACACGTTTTAGTGTCCTTTTATCATGTTTTACACAGGTAATGAAAATAGGGCAGGGAACCACAAGGCCATGGTCCCCCAATTTTGGTGGTCAATTCTTGTGTAGCAAAGTGCTCTTAATCATTCTAATAGAGCAATCACAACTGTTAGTAGCTGCTTAATTTTTAAAGTGACACCCAAAGTACTGTCTTAGAGCCTGGGGCATGCATCCAGATGGAATTTGTGTCTGTATGGGATGGAACTTTTTATGTTCAATTGCAAGTAGGCCTGAGTCAAATATGCTCAAAATTTTGTCCAAAATGCTTTCAGGAATTTCCCTAAATTTTCACCTATTATGCTCATCAGATGTTCCCATTATGCTTGCATTATGCTCTTAGGTTAGGAACAATTCTGACAATTATCTTTGAACATTTTAATCAGTGAATGCTCTATTTGAGTATTTCACTACAAAAGTGACTATTCTATCAGAGAATATTGATCTACAATGCATTTGAGTGCTCAGTTTGCAGTATCCATGCACTGACTGCTCTATTAGATAGTATCAATCTATATTAAGCTCTACAGCTTGAAATATACACCTAATATTCTAGCATTATGCAGCGTAATACTCCAGCCTATTATGCTGGCATATTTGACACAGGCCTAACTGCAAGTACTTAATAATTAAATGTTAAGAGATGTGCGTAGTTGAATAATTCCTTGAATACATTTGTGTATTTTATTGTCCAAAGAATTAACTTGTTGTATTGATTTCTGTTTGTCACAAATCTATATGCTTTGGACTGCTCTGTGTAACAACACCCGTTCAAAATAATAAACTTATCTTGAAAATACTCATCAATCTGCCATGTTATCTGCTTTAATATAGCCAAATTTCTGTTCATCTAGATCTATTAATTTTGCATCTCTACCTATAAATGTCGTTGTTTCCCTTATCATATCAATGTTTGTTTGTTCCATGATTGTTGAGTGCAGCTGTAAGAAGCTGGCATCAAAGTTAATAAATGCATGGCTAGAACAGACTAAAACGTAGCATTACAAATTATTTGGGGTATCAATTCAGCTAACTAGTTTGTAAAGAAATAATTGGCTATAAGCTTGCACAATATTTAGAGTGATGATGGATGAGAAACTGATGATTGAGTTTATGTGACCTAATTTATTTAAGCGTATATGGTCATGCACATCTATGATTTGTTTACTGTAAACTACATGTGTGTAATGTAATAGACTAATCACACAATTTGTTCTTGAAGTGACCTAGAGAATGTGGGTAGGTTAATGTACAAGTATATATGGTACACCTCACTATATCGCTTAATAGGATGTGGGAAATGTATGCAGGAGCTGGAGTAAGAAATAAAAGACCTGGCAGTTTGTCTACTTATTGAGCACAATGCAACTACTGAATATAGATAATTATTATAGAGTTAATTATGGAGTCATTGCAGTGATAAACATGCTTACTTATGCTCATATTTAGTATGTGCTTTTTGTGCTACACTTGAAAGTTGTTAACACAACTTTATGGTAAAACAGTCTATTCCTCAGGGACAGCAGAGAAAGGAGGCTGTAGCTCTGTGAAACCCTAAAATTATCTGTAGCTGTGATGGAGAGCCTAGCTCAATAGCATTAATAATTTAGATACTATAATAGAGCAGTCAAAATTGAGGTATATACTCTAATAGAACAGTCACAGTATTCTTAGAGGAGCAGCGTAGCAAGCTACATATTATGTAGTTATAAATAAGGAGATATAGTCTAGTTGGTGGCTGGAGGGAAACTATTGCCAGCAGGTAGTGACCTGTTTTGGTCTTCAACTTACAGCTAGACCATGGCATCATCAATCTAGACCCCAACCCCCCTTTAAATAATGTTTGCCGTTGCTATTCCTGCATTAAAATCATACTGCCAATCATTCCATAAAGTATCATTAGATTGACAGCTATCATGGATGATTCAGTTTTGGTGACTCCTTTCCAAAGTAATGTGAGTGAGATGATGAGTGTGCAACCTAGAACACAGGGAAGTGCAACACTTCATTGTGTTGGCCCTAGCATGAGATCAACTACATGGCAGGGGTCTGGGATTCCATCCTATAACACTTTTGTGCTTTAACACCTTGATCGAGAGTACTAAAGACAAAATGGAAATTGTAATGCTATAATTTAACTTTTTAAAGTATATACCACAAATGAAACCATAGCTAGATGCACTCCTATAATTATAACTAAGTGCGTTTGGATAAAAATGTAACTATACATGTCAACAATTAGTGAAAACTAGCAGCGATTCTACCATTACGTACATTACAGGATGTCTGGGGTGCTATCCCCGGAAGACTACTTTACTTGTACCCAACCACACTGCATGAGGATGTCAAAGTGTACAATACACACCTCAAACATTGCAGATTATACATAGTCAGTGTGATTTAAAGCTGTAGCCTTTACCCTAAACATTGAAGAAGTTGTTAGCTAGCTAGGTTATGCAGGATTATTGACATAGGTTTTTGATCTGTATTTATATTTATACAATAATATTATAATGACTGTGCAACTAAGCAACTTGTCTACAGCTGTTCAATTGACACAATCAATAGTAGATGGCAAACATGATGTAGTGACTATACATGGTTTTTCTAATAGAGTGAGTGTTCTATTAGAGTAGTAGCTTGCAATGGCCTTTTAACTTTAAAACAGGGGCGGATTTAGAATTTATAAAAGGGGGGGGGGCTAATTCAAGGTACTAATCTCTTGGGTAGAGGTAGCGAAGCACGCTTCCCAGCATGGGGGTCTGGGGGCATGCCCCCACAGGAAAATTTTGAAAAAAAGATGGTAAAACACTGCAATTTGGAGACATTTCCACATAAAATTCATAATATTTTCTGCCTGTAGATATTTTATATACTGCCTTTAGATTATAGGTATGGCTCTCTGAAGCATTTTGCTAATGGAAAAGTTTGGGTAGGTACAGACAACCAAGTACATGATGCACCCCTCTCACAATTGCACAACACTGAATAGGTGCATGTTAGAATAATAATGTTGAAAGAGAAAAATTTTGAAATTTGAACAATACAAGATTGAATCTGAGAGCATTTTCAATGGAAATTGTGAACCTGAATTAAGTATTGTCATACATATTAACTACACAAGTAGATGAATGAAGTCCTTTAAACAGACCAATTCATTTCATTGCATGTATAGGTGCTGGCAGATTTGGAAAAATTCCATAACAGAACCAACTACATGTTTCCAGTGAATGTTCTATTAGAGTAGTTAGCTGACTGCTCTATTAGAGTATCTCAATCTTGTAAACCTCCAATGCTGATTCGGGTCCTTGTTGCATAAATTTTAGCATAAATCCACTGATAATACCTTGGAAAGACGTTTATAAGATGGTTTTATGAGTATTTGTATTATTAGTGATCATATAATTAAGCTAAGACAAAATTTCATTATAATACTCAGCATATTGATCAAGTAAAGCCTAAATATGAAGGGGAGGGGGCTTCAGCCCCCAAAGCCCCCCCCCTGGATCCGCCCCTGTAAAAGTCAAGGATTTGACCACTTCTTAGAAACCTCAGATGTTCTTCTGGATCTTCCCCTGATTTAAAGCTCCTAGGAAGACAGTTTGTAACAGTATAGGAAGGAGGCAACCCACCAAAATCATTGAAGATCATTGCACTGAAAATTTCATCTCTGCCAGCCAGATGGTTACAAAGGTCACAGCTCTTTCAAACTTGGTGTGTACAACACTTGTACATCCAACTTCATTACCATCTTATGTGATAGGATTGGCTTCTCTTCTCTTGGCTGGTAGAGTGCCTCGAACGAAAATTTTCTCTACCCATCTGCAGAAAATCGGCCTTTGTGGAAAACATGGGGAACTTTTTACTCACTTCTATGCATGGTTTGATAGGCCAACAACACTTGAAATCACACTCAGAATCTGGGAGCTCTGGACGTCTTCTTTGGAGCGCACGAAATAAAGATCAATCACGTGAGATATTAAAATCCGCGTGTCTCTCCAACAAAGGAACACAGTTCCAAGCCAAGGGTGGTATTAGTGATGGGGCACTAAGGGTAACATACTACGATAGTCGGAGATTTGTTTCTTTCAACTTCATTTTTCACGTTGCGGGCCCTATAATAGGTAGTCTCGCGTGGCCAGACCGCTTTTTCTTCATCACGGCGCTTATCGATTAGAGATTATAAGCGCCTACTCCGAAAGCGGTCTGGCCACGCGAGACTATATAATAGGTATGTGGGAATCAGGAAGTATGCTAGCATTTTGAGGTGATTATAAAGTAGGAAAATTTGCAGATTGCACGATTCCGTTTAAAAAGATCAAGATACTCTAATAGAGCAGTCAGAAACTCTAATAGAGCAGTCACTGAATATTATTTACTTTAATAAACAAGGGGGTGTCACGTCGGCTCACGCTGTAGGTAGATCTGCGACCGCGGTCAAAGGCTTGACCGGGGAAAATTTCACCTTGACCCTTGACTTGCAGCGTTTATCGTCTTTGACCTATGACTTGAGCGTTTCTTGCTGAACTTTTGACCTGCACTTATTTCTCTATTTTCCTATATGCACCTGCGCTTGTAACCTAGTATAATATTTTCTTAGTGCGTGCTACCAGCAGCTGGGAGAAAAAATCATTATAATTACGGCGAAATGCCTGTTGGAGCTTTAAAACATCTTCTTAGAGATCCTTACTTCTTGTGAGTTACGTATAATCCCGTAAACTTGATAATAAGCTACGTATAGTTTTCGATTGTGGGTTTCGAACCTTCCGTATCGTCTTGACCCTTTACCCACTGTAAGAGCTATTTAGTGGCCTTGACCGTTGACTTAGAGTTTGACCGCGGTCGCAGATCCTGAGTGACACCACCTTGATAAAGTAGTCACATTGCAATGAAATACTCTTAATACAGCAACCAGCTAAAAAATTCAAGACTATTAAGCTTTGAAGCTTAAATATCAATGAAAATGGCCTGATACAGCAATAAACTAAACTGGCATTATTAGCCAATTATGGTGGCATAATTTGGGAATAATGGGCAATACTTAAAAGCATAATAGGTGATTTTTTTAGCACTACTCAAAAGCATAATGCTCAATTTTTGGAGCATAATAGCCTCATGCCTACACATGATCCAAATGTACTGTTAGTGGAATTGTTTTGGCAAGCATACAGCACCCTGCTAATGTATATATGGAAATATAAACACTTCTTTATATGCAAAGTACAACATGGTAATAAAGCACTTTGTATAAGTAGCATGCACATGCAACCTAGACAATAACACTGTTCAGACTTGTATATGGACGTATATTGTACCCATTTTTAATAGGGGCAACCATGTCCATGCAACAACTACAGACCTGTTTTCCTTGACTTGTATTTGTTCAAAAATTCTAAAACACTATAGTTTATATTACTGTATTTTCTTATCTCACCATAACATCTTATGCTGCCAACAACATGGCTTTCGTCAACTTATGTTAACTGTTAATGATTTTACTGAAACAAATTAAAGAATAATGGAGAGCAGTCTGATGTAATATTTAGATTTTTCAAAAGTGTTTGACAAAGTGTCCAATCACCATCCGTTTCATAAGCTCCATCATTATGGCATTTGAGGAGATATATTAGATTAGATAAAGAACTTCACCTATATAAACAGATCTCAATGCAAGGTAGTTGACAGTCAACAAAGTGATTTGACTGGAGTATCATCTGGTGCTCCGCAAGGGACAGTCCTTGTCACCTATTGTTCTGATTCTTTGCTTCATTAATGACCTGCCAAACAGCAAGATAAAACATTATGCAGATGATGTGTTACTATATACTACGATCCTCTGACAAGATGATTGTCACAGAATACAACAGAACCTTAACACTTTAGAACAATGGAGAAAATGTCATTCAACTTATATACTATTCTTAGAATCCCTAACAAGAAACACCCAATATTAGCTAAGTATACGTAAATAATTATGCATGAGACTATTATGCTCCAAAAATTGAGCATTATTATTATTATTATTATTTAATGGACAATGAAAATACAAAATTGATTAATAGGCCAAAGGCCTTTGACAATGTCCATGTCCAGTTTCTCTCCAATATTGGTCTAGTGAGTGTTTGAAAGAAGATATTGTTTTTGCCAGAACTACTTCGTCAGGTAAGTCACTCCATTGTTGGATTATTCTAAAGTTGAAAAAGTGTTGACCAATGCTTCTGCTAATTCTTTGTTTAAAAAGTTTCATTTGATGGCCCCTGGTAACACTGTCTTGTTGTAATGTAAAGATATCTTTTGGGTTAATTTGATAGTATGAGTTTAGTATCTTAAACACTTCAATTAGGTCTCCTCTTTGTCGTCTACAAAAAAGTGAGTGCAAATCTAGTTCTTGAAGTCTAGCTTCATAAGATAGTGTAGAGATAGATGGTATCAGCTTAGTAGCCCTTCTTTGAACTTTTTCTAGTACGTCAATGTCCTTTGCTAAATGAGGGCTCCAGATTGGGGCACAATACTCTAGATGCGGTCGAACTAAAGTTTTGTACAGCAGTGTAAATGATGGTGCTGATCTATTCTTGAAACTACGCTTCAGTCTTCCCAATACTTGGTTAGCATTACTTGCAATTATGCTTTTGAGCAGTGCTCAAAAAATCACCTATTATGCTTTTGAGAATTGCCCCAGCATTATTCCCAAAATTTTGCTACCATAATTGTTAGTGCTAATAATGCCAGTTCATTGCTGTATCAGGCATTTTCATTGATGTTTAAGTTTCAAATAGTCTTGAATTCTTTAGCTGGTTGCTGTATTAGAGTATTTCATTTCAATGTGACTGCTTTATTAGAGTAAATAATATTCAGTGATTGTTCTATTAGAGGTTCTGACTGCTCTATTAGAGTATCTTGATCTTTTTCAAGGGAATTGTGCAATCTGCAGATTTTCCTACTGTTAAAGCTTTATAATCACCTCAAAATGCTACCATAATTCCTGATTCCCATGCACACATACCTATTATGCCCGAAATTATGCTGGCATAATCACCGCATCCCTAGTAAATATATAAAGTAGGTAACACATGCACATGCTAAATATTTAGGTGTAACTATCAATAACAACTTATGTCCTGGTCAGAACACATTAAACAAATTACTAAAAAGGCCATTAATACTGCTCAGTTGCAACATAACTTGAGCAAGTGTCCACTCCAAATCAAAAATAACTGTACAAAGCTCTGATTAAATCTACATTAGAATACTCAGCCACAGTCTGGTCACCCCACACACAAAGAGACATTGATGCCATCAAAAATGTTCAAAGACAAGCAGCACAGTTTTTATAACAACTATTCTAGATATGCCAGCGTCACTGATATATCTAACCTTTCACCTTAGCCAGATGCTAAAATTATACCTCACCAAAATTAATGCTGATCAGTGATTTTTGTTGGTGTATTGCATTTTTGACTTCTAAATGAAAGAGATGTAAAAAAAGAGAAGCAACCTCCTGACCATCTGTATGTTTTTTTAAAGGATAGAAGAACTGGGTGGCACACCCATCCACCACACAGTCCACACTGTATATTCTAAGCTAAGATGTTCTGTTTAAAAGGGTTTTACCTTTGCCTACCCCTACACCTACACCTACACAACTAAAACAACAGAACCTACAGTACAAAGGATAGAAGATATATGGGAATGAAAAGGGGGCATCATCTGGCACTTCAACCTAGTTAGGGTTGAAGTTAGGACACCTCTGACAGGGACATGACAAAATTGCATGGTAGTATACATTGCAATTGGATGGAGCAGATAATTGCTCCCACCGTATCGTAAGATAAATGTTGCTCTAAGATTATGTCCATCAGTGGTGTAGGTGGGACTCAATCAACTATATCCTCTTCTACATCCGGCACATATCCTAACTAATTGTGCTTTGAGCTAAAATGATCCATGCAATGATCAACCGAGTGTTAGAAGGTGATATTACTTGAGTTGGTAACACAAAATTTGGATGTTGCACGGTGACAGTAGAAAGTGTTGTACTTGGATTCATATTTAGATGCAAAATCTGATTGGTTGAGTGCTATTTCATGATTGAATAGTATCAGCAGTGTTGGGCAAGTTACTTTTAATTAAAAATTAACTAGGTACATATTACATATTACTTGCAACTGAACTATTTAGTTACAGTTACATATTACTCATAAAAATAAAGTAACTATAATAATATTACATATTATGTCCACAGCCCGCATAAGCTGTCACGTGGGAAACTACCACCTTACTGATCACGTGGCATGATTGCGTCGTTGGACAATATGCAAATCTTGGTTATAAGTAAGAAGCTGGTGAATAAGCTTCATTCAGTAGGCTTCATTACTTCGTTGTGGCTAGGCGTTACTCAGTGCATAGATATACTAACCCCAGGTACCTGGGATTAGTATATCTATGCTCAGTGGATCACTAACGAGATTAGTAACTTCGTTACTTGTAGTAACAACCTTACATAATTATTAGGCCACTCCAAATAAATTCTCTGTTTCCCGTCCTGGACTCAAGCATATTTGCATGCGGGCGGGCGGTCCATTTCCATTATTTCATTATAAGCAGGGCCGCCCAGAGAAATTAAGGGGCCCAGGGCAAAGAGTTAAAGTGGAGCCCTTGACCCAAGTTGTAAGGTGAAGACCAAAAAAGGTCACAACCTGCTGGCAATGACAATAACTACCCATCACCAACCATATCTCCTTATCTATAAGCTTGCTACACTGCTCCTCTGAAGAATACTGTGACTGCTCTATTAGAGTATTTAGGTCTGACTGCTCTATTAGAGTATATCGATCTTTTAAACAGGTATTCAGGGGGCCCCTTTCAGGCTGGGGCCCAGAGCAAAATGCCCCAGTTGCCCCCCCTGTGGGCGGCCCTGATTATAAGATGGGCAGCTTTTCAAGCCATTACTTGCCTGGCACAACCATAAAAAGCTGCATAAAAGCATGCTTAAGCTTGTTCCTTCCCTTTTAAGTTGCAAAAGTAGCACAAACGTGAAGTTTGTGCCGACTTCGTAACACTGCTGACACGTGAGCTGACCCTGTTTCAAGATGGCTTTCACTGAGCCTGTCAGTATGCAAGAATAACCGGAAAATAATGGAAGAATACGGGATAATGGAATATTTAGAGCTGACAGTAACTATAGATGCGGGCGGTGGACGGGAAACAGATAATTTATTTGGAGTGGCCTTAGATTCGTTATTGTAACTATATTACTTAGATAACACGTTACATTTGTAAGTAAAGTAACTTGAGTTATATTACCTGTTTTTATAGCGCATTTCGTTATGCTTAGTTACCGCAAAAGTAATAGGCTGTGCCTAGAGTCACGGCAATCACGTGAATAAAAAAAAAACTTAGACAAAAAACCTAAGAAAACGAAGAAAAAAAAGTTTGGATAAAGCGAGGATCGAACCCAGGACGTCCCATACTGTAGCCCAGCGCTCTACCAGTGTATCACTGCGGTTCCAGCTACCCTACTCCCTTAGTTTGTACCTTATATATGTCATTCATGAAGAAGCCTATATAAATAACACCAATAAAGAAGAAACTAAACCTGAATCCTTACCCTAACCCTAACTCTAAAGTACAAGGCGCATCCCCTAAAATCGAATGCTCGGGGCATACTACCAGGCGCATCCCCTAAAGTTGAATGCTCGGGGAATACTACTAGGCGCGTGCCCTAAAGTCGAATGCTCGGGGAATACTAGACTCTGCCAACCCTAGCTCGCCTCAAACTCAACAAAAACTTACCTTCATACAACTACTGTGTGAATTCTGGTTGACTGCGCCGTGACTTTAGCACCAGTCACGGTGCCGTGACTCTAGGCACAGCGAAAGTAATAATATTACATAACGCTGGTTACTCCCAACACTGAGTATCAGGTCGTAATTTTGGAGCAGAATAGATTTAAACCTATTAATTACTACATGTAATGTATGAAATTTTCATGCCTGACATGTTAGTACATTCTACAATGCATACTTGTCTATCACATTCCCACACCAAATTTAGTTCAGGGTTATGATCACTTGTAAAAGGCTTTGATTAATTAAACACTTAATATCATTTACTATTATTGCTGGTCATGTATTTACAAAAATACTTAGAATATAAATGTTTATAATTGATGTCAGAATCTTGAGATGCCATAGAAGAAGGTTTACACCCACTGAGTTCAGTGGTACCTGCGTTCTATGCCTCCAACTACCGAGTACCCAGACGAGCTGTGTATGCTACTGAGTCATTCAAAGATTTGGGAATCATCGTTGACTCTTCTCTGAAGTTGCATAACCATACTGCTATAGTAACTGCAAGAGCTAATCGTATACTAGCTGTGATTAATAAATCGTTTGAGTACTTGAACACCAACGTGTTACTCCAACTGTACAAATCTTTTGTTCGTCCCATATTAGAATATGGAAATATTATATGGGGTCCACAGTTCATACTTGATCAGCAGTCAGTTGAAAAAATTCAAAGAAGAGCTACCAAGTTAGTGAGCGAAATTAAAGACTTGCAATATGTTGACAGATTAAACCACCTAAACTTACCATCTCTCAGATATCGACGTCGTAGAGGGGACTTAATTTACACATACAGACTATTTCATAACATGCTGGTCATGGATAGCTCATCTTTATTTACCCTTCGATCATCTTCTATAACAAGAGGTCATGATTTAAAGATCTACAAACCACATGCTACCTGCTTGCCACGCCATCACTTTTATTCAGTAAGAATTATAAATGATTGGAATGGGCTCCCATATGACTCAGTTAATGTTCATTCAACCAATTTGTTTAAGACACACCTAGATAGATTTTGTTATGATTACCAGTATGATATTCTATAGTTATTTTTGTAGTAGTTTGATTGTTTAGATCAGGTTTTTACAGGCTTTGCCTCCTTACCTGTACCCCCAATAATAATAATAATAAATAATAATAATGCTGACCTCCACAATACCCAAGAAGTGAAACCTACAAGTGGTGTATATACAAACACATTTACAACATCACTGCATGAGTACATGTTACTATTACCAGGAGCGCATCGAATCCTATGCCGGCCGGGACAAGCCGGGGAGCGTGTAACTCCGTACACTAGCTACCAATACTACGGACAAAATTCAAACGTGGCATCCACTGTTACTATGTAAAGTAGGCGGGGGTAACTTCGTGAATACTTTGCTTTTTCGTTTATAACTTTCGATCTACTGAATCGATTTTAACCAAAGTTCGTTATGTTTAGCCCGTACATATGTACTCTCAGCATACCAACGTACAAGAGATTTAAGCTTATTGCTGAAGAGATATAGCACTAAACATCCGGTGGTGTCAAAAAACGCGTTTGGGGGTAACTTAGTGAATTTACGTATTCTCGTGTTTCTCCCTATAGAGTCCGCGATTGTTGTCAGAAGGAAGTTGCACCTTGAGTTGCACACAATGCTTAGCTTGTTCCCCGTGCTTTTCTACGCCGATAGAATCGAAGACAAGTTAGAGAACAATTTGTATGGATCGGATACAAATCTCGGTTGATTAGAATATTTTTTTTTTTTTAGAATAAGCAGTACTTAACAGACAGTTGATTTGGGAAGGAATTTTCCTGATTTAGTCTCGCGTAGCCAGACCCTTTTCTTTCTTTTGTGTGGGGGGCGGGGAAAGAAAAGGGTCTGGTGAACATAGTATGGCATCGTCGTTGGCCTATCCCGAGATTGTAGGGATTCCACTGCGCAGCTTCCGGATTGTTGATTGGCACGAATGACGTGATTTGCTATTATTTGCATCCTGTTACCATAGCTACTAATGAAATATCTATGGTAACAGGACGCAAATGCAGCAGATCACGTCATTCGCACCCACAAACAATCCGGAATCATGCCTGGACACTTCAAACAGTCTGAGCTAGCAGATGTTTATTACTTCATTCAACACTGCCTTTGAAAGCACTACAGGATGGCTTCTCTACTTGATGTGCTCATTTTTGATGCAGTATATGGCAGTTGGATACTCTCTCTTCCATTATTTACTCTTGCTATTAAGTTTAAGTAAAAATCGTGTTAGCTACATGTTCTTGAAAAACTAATGATAGGCATTCCAGCCCGATTTTTAAATTTTGGAAAAAAGGGCTTTTTATATGCTCAATAGATAGAGTATTGATTGCCGATCTCAGAAATATATAGTTTGTTGGGTTGGAATTAGCTACTTTGGCATGCACAGTGCTTAAAAACTGAAAAAAAGTACATTTTTTTCTCCAGGGCTCCCCATACATTTTAAAGAGGAAAATGGCACAATTGAATCAGGAAGCCATTGAGCAATCTAGATTATCTTGAAACTGCAGTTGCTTTTAGCCGCAAGTTTGTACATGTAATGAGAGTAACTTCAGATTGTATTGGATCTCAGCGATCTTTGTATGCTTTGTGGCGAGCAAATATGTTTCACCCACTGCACACTTCTCAATGCAATGGTGTATACCCATAGGCAAGTGGCTATCTCAAGTAAGTAAAAACATCAAGTTAACAACTTATAAAGGCAAACAACTAAAGTGGAGGTGCCACAATGATGCAACAATACCTACGGTGGAGTTGTGGTTTCAATTATGGCATTGTTATGCCGACTTTGAAGTGGTTTATACTTTTGAGCTGATGACACAGCCATCAGAAAATTGCTCTGGAGCTGAAAATCGCTAACCCTAGCGAAGTAACTGCACACTTTATAGTAAGCACCAGTGACTACCTTCCACCCAACAGTACGTTTTAAAAGTTTTAAAGTATTCTACATACATTGCATGGCTTGAAAAGATTACAAAACAACACAAAACTTACTTATATGTAACGCGCACGATAAAACTAAGATTTTCATGATGATCAGCGTGTGGACAAACCCCACAGCGATTTTCATCCTCATTGGAGCTCGGACGACGGAGCAATCCCAAGTTAAACACGAGTTGTTATTTTGTGCCAGGATTCTATTGGGGAATATACGGAGAATTTTTTTGATTAAAAAATCTCGGATACTGGAATGCCTACTAATGATTTTGCAAAACTCAGAAAAGCTAGACACTGGTGCTTGGATGCAAATTAATCTATATAGCGTATCTTCACAGCAAATTTCAAAGCATTCGGTTAAGCCATTGAGGAGAAACAGCCGATAAAAGTTAAAATTCATGAAGTTACCACCGCCTACCTTATACATTATTCTTACGCGCAACAGGGATACACCGGATGGGCTGCTACTCCATCGTCTCAGGTGTTAAGGTAGTAAAGCTGCTTTGAAAGGAAGATCGTCGAGTCGAAGTAGATTTAAAGCTTGAAATAGTCAAATGGAGTAATTTTGCATGATAATCGATTGTAGAAAGACTGTCCTGCTAAGACTGTACTACTTTTCCTCCGTCGTGCCATTGAACTTTTGTTTCCCTTCGCTTCGTCACAGCAGAAACGTGACGTAATCGAGCATGCGCATAATATCCTAATTAGGAAATTACAAGTTACTTATTATAGTACATGGCAGCCATGTTTAAATTTCGCTCTTTACGAAGTTACCTATATTTTTTATTTATTTATTTATAAGGCTTTTCAGCATGGGTACAACTACATACAGATACAGTGGTTATGTTGTGTCCCTCATGCGTATTTTGCCCATACGCGTATGGGATATCCCATACGCGTATACTCGTACGGGGTGCCTGTACGCGTATGGGATGCCCATACGCGTATGGGACGATGTTTTGAAATAGGTTCCATCTTACTATGCACGCCTAGATCTTGTCCAAATAGCTTTGTTGCACTACAAAATCACTGTTATCTAGCTGTAACTGAATGAATTGGCTAGACGATAAATGATTTTAGAGGCGCTTAATTCGCTATCGACAGCTTCAATGGGTTGACATGGCGTGGAGAGAAAAATGACTTTTATAGTTTTACTGGAACTTGCATGAAGGTGTAGTACACAGTCTATTGTATGTGAATAAAACAGTAAAGCTAGCTATAGCATGATATCAAGTTTAATATAATATTTATTCTTAATGCAAAACTAACTTATAGATAAAGCAGCTGGTATCCTGAATCCTGATTTGAACTATCAGCACTTAGAAGAGTTAAAATTGCAAAGGTGCAACAAATGCAGGAGTGTATAGCTAATGTATATAGCTAGCTATTCTGGAACATGTGGGGGACACCCCGAAAGGTGTACTGGGAACATCCTTTTTAACAGTGTGGGTCATAAACAACATTATAACTAGAGAAAATTACTTCATTGCATGGGGCAATTAAGTAATATGTAGCATCACCGATAGCAACTGCTGAGCAACAATACCTCAAGGAGCCATCCAAGCAGGAAGTGAAGTGGCTATCCAGTCAACAATCGAACATGCTCCTAGCAACCACTCACCCATGTGGCCTTTGCCACACATGCATAGGGCCGGGGCTGATCCAGGGAGTGGATGGGGTGGCTAGGCACCCACCTTGCTTGGCCTGTGAATTGCATAGGCATGCCTTTACTTCCTGCCAAAAAATAATAAAATACTGTGGCTATGCATTTACATACTAGTTTCATACCATTGACAGCATGTAGAGGAGAAGTGAGTCTATATAGCATAGGCAGTTGGTAGTAAGAATAGTTAAACAAATCCTAGACTTAAAAGATTTTCTTCTATAGTTTTAATCTCAGGAAGGTAGATATTCAAAAATTGGGAAGAATGCCCTTTTATTCCTAGCAGGGCATGCTGTGCAGTATGCTAGCCTACAGTGTACTAAGAGTACACTGTGACTCATCATGTGTTTATCTAGACTGTAAGTCGTACACCAGCCATGGATATGGTCAGTAGCTATCACCACCCTCATTATCTGATACATTGATCATGCTCGAGTCCTACTAAAACTCACTTTCATTTTGTCCATGTATATCAAGACACACGATAGTGTGTCGTGCGGCCCAAGAAGCCGGCGCGCCACACCGTGAGTATATTAACAGGAAGAAAGAAAACGCAATTTTCACACCTATGTAGCTCTGTGATCCCTTATCCGATTGGAACCAAATTTGCTAGAGAGGTGCCGGCCAGCAAGGGGAGTCTACACACCAAATTTGAAGAAAATCGCTCCAGCCATTTCCGAGATACGAGCGAACAAAATTTCATTTTAATTTCTTCGTTTTTTTATTCTTCTTCTACTTCTTCTTCATTTCGTCACTTCGCAAAATTCGCCATAAAACACGAATGCGTGCTCGGATTGGGCTGAAATTTGGCACACTTAAAGGGCTCATTAAGGCGGATCTCCGTACCAACTTTGGTAGGAATCCGATGAACATTCACGGAGTTATGACCGATTATTTGCGTAAAATAAGGTCGAAGGTCTGTCACGCCTACAGGATAAACGCCTTGGAGGAATCAGTTGAAAATTGATATGTAGATGGAGCAACCATCGTAGGAGTGCCTTTTTGTGGTTTGAAAGGAATCGAGATAAAGACCATGGAGATATGACACGAAATCCAACCTGTGTCAAAATTACGCGATCGATTTTTATGAATAAAAAAACTATTAGTTTTCGTATCTACCAGGCAAACCGCTTAGAGCAACGAGCTGAAAATCAGTATGTAGCTGAAATAATCATCATAGAAAGTCCTTGCAGTAGTACAGAAAAATCGGATTACAAATCACTGAGTTATGATTCGAAAGGCAACTAGGTGCAGCAAATGCGAGATCGAGATACTCTAATAGAACAGTCACCCTAATAAAGCATTCAGCTGCATTTATAATTTACTCAGTTATATCACATTGTAAGTTATTCTGTAAGGAATTCAACTACAAACAAGTCACCCTGTAGTCAGATCAGCTAGAAGAAGGTACCTAATAGAGAGTTCAGCTACAAATAAGCCACCATGTAGAGAGTTCAGCTCAAATAAATCACCCTGTAGAGAATTCAGCTACAAACAAATTGCCCTGTAGAGAGATCAGCTAGAAAAAGTTACCTTGTAGAGAGTTCAGTTACAAAGAAACAATCATGCAAAGAGTTTAGCTGCAAACGAATCACCCAGTAAAAAGTTCCGCTATGAACAGATCACACTGTAGAGAGTTCAGTTAGAAACAAGTCATCCTGTAGAGAGATCAGCTAGAAGAAGTCACCTTGTAGAGAGTTCAGCTACAAAGAAACCACCATGTAAAAGAGTTCAGCTGCAAATAAATCACCTGTAGAGAATTCAGCTACAAACAAATCACCCTGTAGAAAGATCAGCTAGAAGAAGTTACCTTGTAGAGAGTTCAGCTACAAACAAATCACACTGTAGAAAGTTCAGCTACAAACAAGTCACCATGTAGAGAGATCAGCTAGACACAAGTCATCCTGTAGAGAGTTCAGCTAGAAGAAGTTACGTTGTAGAGAGTTCAGCTACAAAGAAACTACCATGTAGAGAGTTCAGCTGCAAATAAATCGCCCTGTAGAGAATTCAGCTACAAACAAATCACCCTGTAGAAAGATCAGCTAGAAGAAGTTACCTTGTAGAGAGTTCAGCTACAAACAAATCACCCTGTAGAGAGTTCAGCTACAAAGAAACTACCATATAGAGAGTTCAGCTGCAAACAAATCACCCTGTAGAGATTTCAGCTATAGATCAGCTAGAAGAAGTTACCTTGTAGAGAGTTCAGCTACAAACAAATCAACCTGTAGAGAGTTCAGCTACAAACAAGTCACCATGTAGAGAATTCAGCTAGAAGAAGTTACATTGTAGAGAGTTCAGCTACAAAGAAACTACCATGTAGAGAGTTCAGCTGCAAACAAATCGCCCTGTAGAGAATTCAGCTACAAACAAATTACCCGGTGGAAAGATCAGCTAGAAGACGTTACCTTGTAAAGATTTCAGCTACAAACAAATCACCCTGTAGAGAGTTCAGCTACAAAGAAACTACCATATAGAGAGTTCAGCTGCAAACAAATCGCCTGTAGAGAATTCAGCTACAAACAAATTACCCTGTAGAAAGATCAGCTAGAAGAAGTTACCTTGTAGAGAGTTCAGCTACAAGCAAATCACCCTGTAGAGAGTTCAGCTACAAACAAGTCACCCTGTAGAGAGATCAGCTAGAAACAAGTCATCCTGTAGAGAGTTCAGCTAGAAGAAGTTACATTGTAGAGAGTTCAGCTACAAAGAAACTACCATGTAGAGAGTTCAGCTGCAAACAAATCGCCCTGTAGAGAATTCAGCTACAAACAAATCACCCTGTAGAGAGTTCAGCTACAAACAAGTCACCCTGCAGAGAGTTCAGCTACAAACAAGTCACCCTGTAGAGAGTTCAGCTACAAACAAATCACCCTGTAGAGAGTTCAGCTACAAACAAGTCATCCTGTAGAGAGATCAGCTAGAAACAAGTCATCCTGTAGAGAGTTCAGCTACAAGAAGTTACATTGTAGAGAGTTCAGCTACAAAGAAACTACCAGGTAGAGAATTCAGCTACAAACAAATCACCCTGTAGAAAGGTCAGCTAGAAGAAGTTACCTTGTAGAGAGTTCAGCTACAAACAAATCACCCTGTAGAGAGTTCAGCTAGAAACAAGTCACCCTGTAGAGAGATCAGCTAGAAACAAGCCACCCTGTAGAGAGTTCAGCTAGAAGAAGCTACATTGTAGAGAGTTCAGCTACAAACAAGTCACCATGTAGAGAGTTCAGCTAGAAGAAGTTACATTGTAGAAGTTCAGCTACAAAGAAACTACCATGTAGAGAGTTCAGCTGCAAACAAATCGCCCTGTAGAGAATTCAGCTACAAACAAATTACCCTGTAAAAAGATCAGCTAGAAGAAGTTACCTTGTAGAGAGTTCAGCTACAAACAAATCACCCTGTAGAGAGTTCAGCTACAAACAAGTCACCCTGTAGAGAGATCAGCTAGAAACAAGTCATCCTGTAGAGAGTTCAGCTAGAAGAAGTTACATTGTAGAGAGTTCAGCTACAAAGAAACTACTATGTAGAGAGTTCAGCTACAAACAAATCGCCCTGTAGAGAATTCAGCTACAAACAAGTCACCCTGTAGAGAGATCAGCTAGAAACAAGCCACCCGTAGAGAGTTTAGCTAGAATAAGTCACATTGTAGAGAGTTCAGCTACAAAGAAGCTACCATGTAGAGAGTTCAGCTGCAAACAAATCTCCCTGTAGAGAATTCAGCTACAAACAAATCACCCTGTAGAAAGGTCAGCTAGAAGAAGTTACCTTGTAGAGAGTTCAGCTACAAACAAATCACCCTTTAGAGAGTTCAGCTACAAACAAGTCACCATGTAGAGAGTTCAGCTAGAAGAAATTACCTTGTACATAGTTCAGCTACAAAGAAACCACCAAGTAGAGAGTTCAGCTACAAACAAATCACACTGTAGAGAGATCAGCTAGAAGAAGTTGCCTTGAAGAGTGTTCAGTTACACAGAAACCACCATGGACAGTTCTGTAATAAATATATGTATTATATATATAATTTGTACATTTACGGATAAAATCAGAAATATTTAAGGTACATCTGCTTCATCTTTTCTTCTTCCTGTGGTAAAGAAAAAAAGATAGGTTAAAAAAGTCCCAAAGCAGGCCATAGGCCGGCTTTGGGGTATACAAATACAAAAAGAAGTGAAATCTAATCCAAAACAGCCAAGCTGTAAAAAAGTGTGCGGCCCTCAAAAAGGCTATGGTGAAAAAAGATGTGAAATCCAAGGTGGCGGCCAAGAAATGGCTGTGATGGTAGGTTAATGGTAAAAATTTTAATAACAACAATTCAGGTGAATTTTGGTGCCGCTTGGTCAATTGGCACAAAATTCACCTGAATTGTTGTTATTAAAATTTTTACCATTAACCTACCATCACAGCCATTTCTTGGCCGCCACCTTGGATTTCACATCTTTTTTCACCATAGCCTTTTTGAGGGCCGCACACTTTTTTACAGCTTGGCTGTTTTGGATTAGATATTATGTATAGAAGAAGAAACCATCATTAATAATTGTTGAGAAAACACGAATGACTGATTACAAACAAATTATATTATATTGTGTACAAGAGAATGTGTCCTCGGACAACATGCGACCACATGTCTGACCAACAGTGGACAGCAGTGGGCATGGCAAGGAAAAAAATTAAATTACAAAACTAAAGTTACAGGTTATATTATATACAGAATTAAAAGCAGTCTGGGTTGATTATATATTTTATGTAGATTCTACACTTCTATTCTCTCAGCTTGAACTTGGACCAGCCACCTCCCTTCATAATATTATGAACTCTTGATAATATATATTTCTGTATCAGTGCCTGATACATGCTCTCTCTATAATTTTAACACCTCTCTTTTGATCTCTTTGCTGCTCGCTTTACTGAGCTTATTTGCCGCCACAAGTGCTGATGCATGCAATCCTATAGTGTTTGCTAGCAGTATAGTTTATGACCTGAGAGTATCACCTGAGAGTATCGAGTCCCGCTTGAATGCCGTGATGGATGATAAAATTTCCGTTGAAAGGGTTCGGAGAGAATTTAACGAGTTCCTAGCTAGCCAGGCCGCGAAACGTTCTAATTCTTTGTTTAACCGTGAGAAATTTGATTTAATCAAGGCCACCTTGCTTGAAGGTAGCTAAGCGGCTGTGTAGTATAGGCTGTAGTTCAATGTTCCTCTTTCGTTCGTACATTAGACCACTCTGGTCACGGAGCTGAAGATGGCTCGGAAGATGGTGGTGATTCCAAGGACGATTACGAAATTAAACCAAGATTTAGGCAGTACGTCAAGGAGAAGCAGTTTGAACTGAAAGATTTTCCGCAGATTGGATTAAATAATGCTGTGATCGTTCCTACAAAGAGCAAGAGCATGGTGAGTTTAACGCGGCCGCGCGCTCCTTCAACACCGCGCATGTCGGTGGCATTAACTATGGAGTATGCATGGGTACTTGACAGTCTGTCTCAATATTATACCCTGTTGCAATTGGAGAAATAAGTTTTTAACGCAAAATATATCAGACCCTTTCAATGTGTGAGTGGCTAAATCTTTTTAATATATATTATGTAGCTGCCTATAAAATTTGGAGATATATAGCTATAGCTATTTTCACATGTATGCATGTCTCATTAATATATATAGGTTCCGGCCAATTCTCTGTTTGAAGGCTATAGAAGAGTAGTAACAACAGATGATATATTTGATATCATCCAGTCTGTTCATGAGAAAGGCACGGCACACTCGGGTGTTAGGAAGACTTATTCAGTGGTATGCATAATAGTATAATATAATTATATGAGTGTTATTAATAAATCAGCTAGCATTAATGCATTAACTATGTACACTCCCTAGCTGCTATTGTCATTATTGCATTATTAAAAATGCACATTTTTACTGTATGTGTAAGCGGTATAAGCACTGCCACACAATAATTTTCATTCTTTCGCTTGAAGATTTCGTCAAACTACGAAGGGATAACACGAACTTGTGTAGAGGAATATTGCAGACTGTGCCTCACTTGCTCTTGTAAGAAGCCTCAATTAACAAAAGCTCCTTTGAAACCCATCATTTCAAAGAGATTCCATGTTCGTGGACAGGTAAATAATATTGCTTTTATATTCCATTTATGCAGGAATAACATAATAAGTGTATTATATATATATACTTCATATTGTAGATTGATTTGATTGACATGTCAAGCATTCCAGACAGCAACAACAGATGGATTGGTCATTACAAAGATCACTTTAGCAAGTTTTCCATTCTATGGGCACAATCTAGGAAGTGTGCTGCAGAAACTGTTTTGTGCTTGCAACGATATGTTTTCGCATACCTTGGGGTACCTAAGATACTCCAATCTGATCATGGTCGAGAATTCAACAATGAGGTTGGAAAGACAACTGTCTAGGTGCATGCTGTATTTTATGCATTCCTTTATAGCTTTTTGAGACGATTGTTCATGAGTGGAGTCAAGAGACAATTTTAATTCGAGGTAGACCAAGGCACCCCCAATCAAATGGGTGTGTTGAAAAAGCTAACGGAGTGGTGAAACACATGCTCACTTCACTCATGGCTGACATGAAGACAACAGAATGGGTTCAGTTTCTTCCCAGAGTTCAATGTAAGTTTTATTTAAAACAGGTGCTATTGGTGCCAATTATTGTATGTAATTTTGTTTTTCCAGTTACAATCAATAAGCAACCACATGCGACCATTAAAACATCACCATACCAAGTGGTGTTTGGTCTAGATCCATCTTCTGAACCCGTGAAAGGAATGTGTTTGGCAGAAGAAGAGACCATTATTATGGATCCTCCCACAGAAACTGATGATTTGACAGAGCTAGGTAACACAGATTCTTACTCTGATCCGGTGACCAAGGCTACGCAACCTGAAGTGGCCAAGGCCAGAACCTGTGTTGGTGACACAGAGTTCAGACAGCAGACACCTATCATTCCAGCAGGTATAAGGGGAATGATTTAAAATTGCCATTGCAGCTGCTTTGTTTGTTATTAATGCAGAAAATGAAGACAGGCACCATGAAGTTAGACAGTTTGCAAAGAAAAACATTGCAAATTCAGCTGCTAAAATGAAGAAACTTTATGATAACAGCAAAAGAATCAAGGCTGTAAAATTTAAAATTGGGGATGGTGTGACTGTAAGGATTCCACGACATAACAGAGGTGTAGGTGATTTGAGAAGAATACCAGGAGTTGTGGTTGCAAAACAACATGGGTCTTACAAAATAAGAACCGAGTATGGACTTTTGAAAGGAAGATGTCGAACTGACCAGCTTCAGAAGTGCTTTCATGCAACAGTACAAACCACTGGGTGGGAAGATGATCCCACAATAGCACTGCGATCGGCTGCAAAAAAATTCAATCGAAGGAAAACTGATGTTTCACACTGCAATTGCAAATCTGGTTGTGTAAATGGCAAATGTGTATGTTTCAAAAGCAAAGTAAAATGCACAACATATTGCCACAAAGGGACAAGATGCAAGAATTCAGTCATCGGTATGAATAGTAGTTATTTTTGTGTAGTATAATATAATTATATTCCACTTTGACAGCAGATGATTCTAGCATTGATGATAGTTGCCCATTGAACACTGAGACCGGTGAACAAGCTAATGAGAATCGTACAGGAAGCACCTCAGTGAAGACAAAACAAATTGGCAGTGATAGCTTTCCAGTGAAGAGGGAACAGGTTGACCTAGAGCCATCATACAGCAATGCTCGGGATGGATGTGAGCACATATGCATACAATAACTATCATGCCAGACATGATATTACAGCTACATATAGTTACAATAGAACCTGTCTCTAAAAATAACTTTGTAATAAGGACAAAAAATATTAGCCCCATGAGTTCTGGTCCACATAAAAATTAATATGTGACCCAGTCTGACAAAATCAGTGTATATCCCGAAAATACACATGTTTACTGAATCTTGTCTATCTCCATCACTGTATCTGACCTAGAATAATTCTGTAAACTTCATTAAAATTGTAAGCAATTTTTACATAAGTGGTTAAACGTTTATGTGGATGCTAGCTATAATCATGGACAAAGTAATGTAGCTTCAAGCATTTAAAAGTAGGTCAAATTTTGACAGGCTGTAAGAGACTGATTTTGTCAGCCCAGGTCACATATTGGTCAAACTCTTGGTTCCAAATGGTAGAGGGTACACTGCATGTACTATGTTGAAGTGAGATGCATTGAAACATCTGCATGGACATGCACACAAAATATCTTTAATGCTCCCCATACATAGCATATTTGTCATGGATATGTCTAAGTAAATGTACATGCACGGGTAGATCATCGGTATAAGATGAATTGGTACAACAGGTAGTTCTGGGGTCCAGGGAGTAGAAGAAGAAGAAGCCAGTAGTATGTCAGTAGAAGAAACCAGCCCTAAGCTTGAAGGTAAGAAATAAATTCAATCATGTAGGTGTGTGTTAATCTGCATGGATTATACATTTTAGGGGGTCATGAAATTTTCAGCAATGAAGATATTCCACCAGGGAACAGCTTTCAGTTTGACAAGATCGTGAAACTTAGCAAGAAGATGAAAACTATTATACAGAACCATCCATCGTTTTTGTTTAAGCCATGTGGGCCTGCCCATGAATACATATCTAACAGTCTCAAAACCAACTTACCAGCTGCATTTCTGCACAGCTATGTTGTGGATAACTATGAAGACCAGAAATGTTTGAAGGATCTTTGCTATGCTCACAAGGAACCAGTTCCAATCACAATTGTGCAAAAGTTTACCAACAAAATGTATGATTTGAAGGATGATGTAGAGACAAACAAACAAACAGCCGACTTATTGAATCAAGAAGAGCCTACAATGGCTAATGTACTTATTGACTATTTCCACTTGCACAAATCCCGTAAGGATATTTTGTAGGCTGTAACTACTTTTCTCTATCTACACTTTTCATTCATTCATTTTCATCTTTATTTTGCAGGAGGGGTAGTTCATCAGTATTGTCCTAATTCATCAGATGAAGAAGTTGATGAAAATGATTATCAAACCGAAGGTTTTGTGCCCGGTATATCATCTGTCTGCATAATATTGCTATCATGCAGGCCGATTAATGAGAATCAGAAACAAAACCCAGATGCTTTTTGAAGCGAAGTTTGGTAGTTACAAAGTTTACGACGAGGGAATTCTGTCACTGATCGACACCAATGGATGGGTTACTGATGAAGTACGTGCTTGTAAACTTTATGCAAGCAAGCAAGCATATATGTATATATGTGTATATAGGTGATAGCATCTTATCTACTATACATGATCCGTGCCAACAAAAAGGTTAGAGATAATACATAGAAAAGTCTAGTGCATATGAATGTATGCATTATGTGCATGCTCACTTCCAAACACAGGAAGAAGAAATATTTATCATGGACGTGTCTGCAGTGAATGACATTTGTAATGGGACGTATATCCTTAAGAAGAAAGTTTTAAGCAATGTATGAGTTGGTACTTTACGAGGACTTACAGACACCTGTATACATATATTTCTGCAGGTTGATTTGTCTCATTACAATGCCCTCATTGGACCTTACTGCTACCAGAAGATGCACTGGATATTGGTGGTCAGACATATTTGTACATTTATATCTTTATAGCTACTATTTCTTTAGATCGTCGAACCAAAGAATGGAAAGGTTCTCTACATTGACCCAAAGAAGTATGAAGAAAGAGATCATAGACTAATACAAAGGATAAGAAAAAACTGGAAGTTAGTACAGTTAATATTTTGCACACATAGTTAGTTAAGTATGTATACACATTAATTTGCATATCAACAGGAACACATTCTTTGAACTCCCTGGCTATTTGCATATAATCCCTGGCTATTTGCATATAATCCCTGGCTATTTGCATATAATTCTCTTGCAGCGCTTACAGCACCTATCAATATTGTGGTGGATATTGGCCAAAGAAGTATGTATGGGAAGTCATTACGCCTCCACACAGTATACAGGAAGACAATTCGTCTTGTGGAGTTTATGTTATGAAGGTATGGCCTTAAGTATATTCTGCAACACAACATAAAGAATTTCTAAAATAGTTTGCTGAACAATATTTAAGACATTTACCAATGAACATCCATGCTGGAACAGTTCACGATTTAAGAATAGAGATGGCAAAAGAAATACTTAACAATTCAGGTAAACAAGCAGTTGTAAGGTACTTATGAGTGTTGTTAGCAATCTATTTGTTTGCAGAACCCATAGAAGAGCATTGCAGGACCTGCTCATTCACTGCTACTAAAGCACAGGATTGGGTAAGTGTTGTTTGCTCTTTGTTTCATTGACTATCAGCTGAATATATACGTAGATTGGCTGTGGAACATGTGAATCGTGGTACCACCTGAATTGTGTCAACAGGCACATTAGCATTAAGTTGAATCCAGAGGATATACCTATAGTTAACTTTATTGGACCATGCTGTTCTACTGGTGCAACCTATGTAATTGACTTTATGTAATCATGGTTAAATATTAATGTATGGCATATTATAATTTATAAAATTGTGTTTGGCCCCCAGCGAACATGCATGGTGTAGAGCTAGCACTGCTACTGCTTAGTGCAGAGTAGATATTATGATTATGTGATCCTATGTCAGAAAATCAGTCGATTTTTAGTAGTTTTATATACCGTTAAGTGGATGTGTAAACTTCAGTCTCACTTACGCTTGCGTTAACTAGTTGAAACGAATCTCTTGGACTGAACTCTGTTAGTGCATGGGTATTATGTTAGCTGTGCTGTTTGCTTTTGTTTGTAAAGCTTTACAGTGACCAGCTGCACTGAAGGTCTGACAGCACTATTATGTTATAAGTATGTAGTCTTAGTCCATGTCTAATTTATATGCATTAATTTATGACCTGGCTTGTTATAGCTAATAATAATTATATTGATTCATGGAATTGCAGCTTTCAATCGATTTTAATGATTTACCCGGTACTGCATGCTGTGCTATATATGCACGAAGTGCATGTAGCTATTTATACTAACTTACCATAGTTCTGCTTACACAATAATTCACATTAATTTCTACCCAGCATGCATTTGACCACTGGTATATGTCCAGTCACATAATAGAATAGCTAGATATTTATGGTGTGCTATATAAATAATTTGCTATTTATCTATTATACTGGACAGGCAGACTGACATGCCCATCGCTACTCCATTAAGAACAATTAGTAATTGTAGATTATAGAATTAATACTCAAATTGAGTTTGTACATTGCAAATAAATAAATAAGTAAATATTTTACTGGACAGGCAGAATGATGCCTGATTTGTTCAAGGGACTCGTGACTAGCTAGCCCAAAAGGTTGTTAGACTACTCAAGAAGTTCATCCGATTTAATCAACATATGCATGCTCCACATGATTTGAATGGTGAAGGCCAGATATATGATACATGCAGCACATAGCAGCTTATAGCATGGAGAAGAAACGTGCGCGAAGTACTATGAGGCAAACAAATAGCTAGCTAGCTAGCTACAAATAAGCGCGACAGCAGTGTGCTAGCTATGTAATTTCTACATAGTATATGCCAGTAGGTAGTACAGCCAAAACAAAGGTATATTTAATGAAACTGAACTGCAAAAGCTACGTATTTGTAAACCCAGTTGAATCTATGCAAGCAACGCTAAGCGCCTCAGAATTAAATTATATCGTCGCGTACGGGGCCCTATACGCGTACGGGATGCCCATACGCGTATGGGACAGGGAAAATGCCCGTACGCGTACGGGATATCCCATACGCGTATGGGTTGTCCCATACGCGTATGGGACAAAATACGCATACGGGATGCAACAGTTACACATTCATGAAAACAATATTAGTCCATGCTGAGGGTCCACTAGCAACCTGTGCTAGTGGCCTGAGTATGTTACAAAAATTAATTACTTAACTACAGTAAGTTACTTATTTATTTAATTATAAATCAATTAGTATGTAACTACA
This sequence comes from Dysidea avara, assembly GCF_963678975.1. Taxonomy (NCBI): domain Eukaryota; kingdom Metazoa; phylum Porifera; class Demospongiae; order Dictyoceratida; family Dysideidae; genus Dysidea; species Dysidea avara. The sequence continues at coordinate 379,486 of NC_089284.1, forward strand.
AGAGATCAAAGTTCATGACAAGATGATTGCTGACACAGTTACCACATGGACAGAGATAGTGATATTTGTGTGGGTCAGTAGAATTGAAGTTTGTGATAAAATGATTCCAGAGAAAAGATTTGATGCGTCTTTTGATGGTTTCTATAGGCAAACTTATATCAATGATTGGTAGGGAATTCCAAAGGCGACAGATTCGGTTGAAATAAAAATGACGCTCTTTATTAGTAAAGGATATGTTGTGGTGTAGCTTGACTGAATTGGATCTTGTAGTACTATGGGAGAATGAAATGTAGAGGTTGATATTGAAGCTTGGAGTGGGATGTTTCAGAGAGTTGACAAAAAAGATTATGTCTGATATTTCAAAGATGTACATTAATGGAAGCAAATTGAGTTTTGTCAGCCGTGTTTTGTAGTCTGAGGAGAAGTCTTGTAAACTATATTTAGTTGCCCTACGTTGAAGTTGTTCAATTTTGGAGATGTCTTTTAAGAGATGAGGTCGCCACACTGGTGCACAGTATAGGAGCTGCGATCTTACTAAGGATATATATAGTTTGAGTGCAATCAAAGGCACAATGGTTTTACAAAAGGTTCTACGTACAAGTCCCAGAGTCTTACAGGCTTTCTTTAGAATGTAGTCATGATGCTCGTTCCAATTGAGATTATCACTAATCAGGACACCTAGGTCTTTATGCAAATGGAAAGTGTTTATAGGATTGCCATTGATGTTATAAGTGGATGTAAATTTACATTTAAACGACAGATGGGTACTTTTAGAGGAATGAAATGACAAAAGAGATGTTGTGCTCCAATTTGATAAGCAGTTTAAATCATGCTGTAAGAGCTGCATGTCGCTAGGTACTTTGATATGTTTAAAGCATTTTGTATCATCTGCAAAAAGAAAGATTTTACTGTAAGTGATGGCACAGGAGATATCATTCATGTAAATAATGAATAATAAAGGACCAAGTATACTACCTTGAGGTACTCCTGATTTAACAGGGAGAAGATTGGAATTACAGCCATTAATTGATACAAATTGAGACCTATTAGTAACATATGCCAGAAACCATGACCAGAGTTCACCGCCAATATCGAACATACGAAGTTTGTGAAGTAGATGTGAATGAGAAATAGTATCAAAAGCCTTGGTGATATCCAGGTAAATGATATCCAGCTGATGACGAGAGGTAAAAATGTCAGATAAAACTAAAAGGAGTTGTTGTACTGATGAATGATTCTGAATAAATCCAAACTGGGCAGGATTTATTCTGCTAGTAACATGTCCAATAATTTTATCGTGCAGTATTCGTTCCAACACTTTAGAAGTATTACTGAGTAAGGATATCGGTCGGTAGTTGTTGATATGGGTAGGGTCACCAGATTTAAACACAGGAATTATTTTGTGAACTTTCCATTCACAAGGAAGATAACCAAATTTTAATGTCAGATTGAAAAGATAGTGAAGAGGTTTATAGAGGACCGAAGCACACTTAGAAAGTAGAATGGGTGGGATGCCGTCTGGGCCCATGGCCTTGGATGTGTCTAAGCTTACCAATGCTTCATAGACATCAGCTTCAGTGATTGTAATATCACATATTATTATTATTGGTTAAATAGGGCAGACAGCCGAGGCTGATTAGACCCTACAAGGTACAAGTAAATACATTGTTTGAGCAGGCAGCTTGTGTCCTGTTCTTACGGAAGTTTAATTCTAGAGCCTCCCCGGGCTGGGATCTTTTAGACCACCTTAGGTAAACTTTAAGTATTACATATAGCTATGTAGATATAGATTTTTTTTTTTTTTTTGGTGTATTGTAATTTAATTTACTTTTAGTTAAGGCCCCTATTTGGTTTCTCATCCACCGCCCGCATCCTTCTTAAGCTACCCCATTATTATTTTACTCTGCATGTGCATGCTAAGAAGAACACGTGATACCAAACTGTTATGACATATTGTTGATGAACGCTACAATGCGCTATATATCGTCAGGAGAACTGTTGTTTTCCTTAGCAAATTGCTGCAGTGCGGCCAGTTGCAATCGTGCCGGTCTATCCGGCGACTTCATCAAAGCAGGGCTTAGTTCAGTTGACTGTCGAAAAACAGTTGGTGATCCGATCACGAAAAGTAGAATCAGCTGGTGAAGGAAAAACAATTTGGACAAGGTCTGTACATCAGTGTGTTAATATTATAAAATAATGGCATAATGGTAAGGTAGCTAAGTAAGGGGGTTTCCGGACAGCTGGGTATTCCGAACACTTAGTTTTTAATCTGCTACTGAAGGATGGAATAGAAACCTATCAGGCTATGGTTTAAGTACCTAAGTACCCTACTTGTGTACTATAAAATACTAAAGTTTTGTTTCGATAGCTTTAAGGATTGCCGCCGGAGATACATCACAATTCGCTTGCGCGTGTAGAATATTTTTGTGTAAAAAACTTTTACTACGCATGTTAACAGGAGATTGAGGGCACCGTTCATAATTCTAAGCGACCATAGGCAATACAAATGATAAGTCACACTATTCAGTGAACGAATATATGATTTAGAGATAGTACAACTGGAATCCAAGCCCATTACCTGCGATGTGTTAACTGGCACGCACAATCAACAAAACCAGCAGCCCAGAGAAGCCCCAAGCAAGGATCCGCGGGGCTACACTACTTAACTATGCTGTTTCGGTGTTAAGGCAAGGACTGATACAGATTTCCAAGCAGTAGATCAAATGTCGCATCTTCGAAAGTGCTGCAAGACATACGCACGGTCCTAGCAAGGCCGGCAGCAGTTCTGCTTCTTAAATACGCTGTCACCAACAAAGTAACCACACAAACAGAATGCTATCAGTATCTGCTGGGCCTTGACACTCAATAGAGTGCAGCATTTCCCATAACAATAGCAGGTACGTCTTTTTCCCCAGCCACATAATTTTTTTGACAATTTCTCAAACTGCAAATTTAAACTGCTCTTTCTCCTAGTACCCTATACTTCACCACCCACAATTTATACCACTGATAGCCTAGTTCATTAGCTACAATTCGGCACTAAGCATTTTAAAATCCGTTTTTCTTTCGAGGAGGAATGAACAAATTTCTAATGCGTGTGCAAACCGGAAATGCCCGCCCCTACCTTAATACCCTCCCGCCCGCATCATAATAATTAGAAAGGCTGGACGAGAAACTAATAATCACCGAATAGTGGCCTAATGTAAGTCTTGCCAGGGCTCCTGTACTGATCCATCAGCACATGGTAAGGCCCCTGTATGCTTGTAATGTATATTTCTCTTAATCATAAAGACGTTTATTCTCTCAGACATTCAATTATGGCCTCTGAAAATTTAGTTAACTTGTCCATTTCTATCGGTGGTATTGGTAGTGCACTGATTCCATTACATGTTCCCTTATCCATAGGATTCGATGCGCTCCTGCTATTACAGACTTCTAGACTTGGCAACAGGAGTCTCAGTCAGTCAGTGCCTTGTACTCTCCAATACATTCCGAAGCTCGTTCCGAAGTGTTTGAATTGAAACTTGGGACTCGAGGATCTTCCTAGCTAGTAAATTGTTACCCATATAGGCATAGCACAAAGGGAATTAGGTAGGATAGAGCACCCTCTACGTTTAGAAATCGAGATACTCTAATAGAACTGTCAAAGGAAGCATAATTATAAAACACTGTTTGTAAAATTTTAACAACTAAAACACCTATTCTAAATTGAGATACTGACTCTATCCACATGCACCCTAGTGCAATGACTACAGAAATTTTCTAGAGATAAAAAATCATGCAATTGCACACCACATTCCAGGATTATCTAAAATGTGTTAAAATATTTTGTGATTCTTGTGTAGGGGCTAATTCTGTTTTGAAGCTTGGTACTATTTGAACATTCAATGAAATCTTTCAACTTAATTTCAGCCAAAATTAGCACCAAAATCATTCTCAAAAGGTTTTTTTTTCACCCGGGCTAGATGGAATGCCCTTGCCTACCATCCCCAGCACTAACTGTCAAGTGCTGGCCAGCTAGAGGGTTCTCAAAAGGTCAATTTTTCAAAGCTTCTTTATAGCTACTACCAGCTGCAGCTCAGTAGCATTCATGCTTCCAGCATTGAATTTTATTCAAAGTTGTCACCAAATTCAATATCACGAAGTTGATATTTCAAAATTTCCTTGAGGAAACCTAGCACTATGCAAGCTAATACTTTCTAGCTAAGTATATAGCTACTATTAAAATTCATACTTCCAGTGTATAATTGCCACCAAATTCAATGTCAGACTGTTCTTTTCTCAAAATTTCCCGAGGGAGCAGTCCAGACCTTTACACTATACTATTTAACTTAGTAGCTATACTATTAACATTCTCATACTTCCAGTGTTAAACATCAGACAAAAATTGCTACCAAATTCAATCTCATTGCTTCAAAATTTCCTGGGGGGGGGGGGTGGGAGCATGCCCCCAGATGGCTTATGCTTCGCATTTCGCGGAGTGTGTCTGTGGAGTGACCTCTACCTGCATGCCCCCCCTTAACACAATTCTGGATCCATCCCTGCTGTATATCAATAGAGTGAAGATTTTAGCGCCTACAATGATAAAAATGTTTACACTCCCATAACATAGTATTCAGTCCTCTAGTAAATTTAGTGTGGTTATTTTATGGGCACAGATTGTAGTAGGTGAGTGCTTACGATCAGTCAGTGACTGTATGAAGTACATCTAGCTATGCTGTAAGGGACTGTGTTTATGTGAAGAATGGTCCATTACCCTGCACAGCAAAGGTTTGCATATAATTGTCAAGTTGTTTTATTACTTTGTTACCAACAGATGACTGAGAGACAGGGGAGATATTTGGCTAAAGCACTGAGAGACATATTTATTATACAGTCATATAAACTACATCAAAAATGTTTGAATTATGTCTAAGGTATCTATGTTCAATGAGTAACACTATGAAAAATTTCTGAAGGGAGGGGAGCATTGGCCCCCCCCCATATCCACCCCTGTACAGACAAATCTCTGGTATGTAACTTATAAAAGTTCATAACTGTGAACTAACACTTTGCTTATGTCATTTCAACTACTCTAATGGAACAATCATTTCAGCCCTAAACAACAACACAATTCTCAACAGTTTTTCACGCACATGTATAATACAATACAGTTGAACAATGCAACAACAATATAATATCTATAAATTATTAAACCTGCCCCCTGTCATCCTTTTCAACATCAATCGTCTCAGTGAATATTCTGCTAAGAACATATATTGTGAACATGGATATAGCATGAGAGTGACACGGAAATACCAAGGAAGTTTCCTGGAACCAGCCACCATAAATAATAGCACTTCCGGTTATTTGTCTTGCATCACAACGTGATGTAACTAGACTTTGTGGCTTAATATCTCAGTATAACAACATAAATGAATTATTTAAAAGGTGTTTTTGTGCACTACATGATACAAACAATCTATTTATTCAGTAATATGGCAAGTGAATTTTCCATTTCAGTGGACCTTTAATGTTGACAGAAACTCTAGACTGCTTCACAGTAATCCCATAGTTTCATAAGTACAAACTTTGTTTGGTTGTTTAACCTCTTGCTAAGGTTTTGCTCCGCACTCACTGACGCTGCTGCACTGGATGCCATATTCTCAACAATTAAGTGTGCACTTGTAACATGAGCTCACAAATAAATGTGTCATGGACATCACTTTCAAAGCCTTTGGTCTTGTATGGCTTTATATACAGCAATCCAGGATCCAGCTCATTACGTACATACTATATATAATACTCATGATCTACACTGCTTGACCATTTGCAACTTTCATAAAATTTCCATATTATTTTCACGATATTTCCACACAAACTCTAAGTTTCACGCCATTTCCATACAATTTCCAAGTTTCACACTGCACTTCCGCACTATTCCATGCCACGCTTCCATATGATTTCCAAGTTCCATGCCACACTTCCACAATGTTTCCATACAATTTCTAAGTTCCTTACCACACTTCTATATTTTTTCCATGCCAATGGACCACTTTAGCTACAGCTATGGCTAGTTACTTTAATTCAGATCGACTGAACAGCAGATAGACTACACTAATAGCACTTGATGCTGTATAGTTGCAGATACAAATTAATTGCTGTGCATGCGGAAAGGAGGCATGAGTGACTTAACTAAAATAATGATTGTTAGAGCTGGTCATTGTAATAGAAGTCAGCTATTCCAACATAGATTAACAGTCACTACAACAATAATATTCAACAGTTTAGTGCACTTGGTTTAGTGGATATTGATGTCAATGATTTATTCACACAATCATCCGGAATTATCCCTTCCTTCTACAGGCCTCAGCACCTTGCATTATCAAAGCCAAAAAAAGGTTGCTACACCCCTGCCATGATAAAATAACATACTGCAGAAGTTAGTTATGGCATCAGAAGATTACAGTTAAATTTTCCATGCAACTCAATCAGAAAACCATACAAGTACTGAAACATTGCATGTACAAACATAATTGAAACAAAAATTATTGGATGAGTTGTTCTTCATCATAACTGCATGAGAATGCTTGGAACACCCTCTGTTGACTTCTTGCCACAGGGATTATATGTCAACTGGTAACAATCACTCCTTCCAGTGTGACTTGTGAAATTACAAGAGGCAACACTTTATTAAATTTGTCAGCTTCCTTACAGCACATTGTACTACTCCCCATACGTGCTTTCCTCCGCATTGTATAAAGTATAGCCTGATATTCCTGTGAAGCATGCATAAGTCACTTTAAACTTTACATGCCTGCATATGCAATCTGATCTGCAATTAGCAGTTAAATTCTAAAGTAGATTTCGTGATCTTTACCATTCAAATGTAGCTAATGCAAAATGTATTCATGTGGTAGAATGGTTAGTATGTACACAAAATAATATTAAAATAATATAGTGCATAAACAAAATGTTAGATAAGGTTGGTATCAGCACTATGGCAGTGGTCATAGCAGGTTTAGTACAGATTGATATACTCTAATAGAGCAGTCAGGTAATAAAACTCTAATAGAACAGTCATCGAATAAACAAATTTCTGTCTGAAAACATTCCCGGATGCAGCTACTTTAATTTTTCTCAGATGAAGGCCATTGCATTTTTAGTTGTAACCCTGACTCCTGCTATTGCTTTGCCTGACCTGTAAATTGCAGCTTCCACCAGGCCTTTTAGAATTGCTTTTTGAACGAAAAACAGCAAAGAATTCAGTGCTGGTGACTGTAAAGCTTTAATAATACTAATAATTCAAGCCCATGCTTGAGTTTTCAATTTACTGTTCTAAGGAATTGAGTTATTCCTTAAAGTACTTATGTACTTGTTGAAGTACTGCTTATTACAAACGGCAAATGGGGTAAGTAGAATTCTAGAAAAAAGGAAAAGAATGGGAATAAAAAGTAGAACTGAGGATAACACAATGCTTCTTTGTAGCACTGTTGGATCCTTCCACTTAAAAAATGATTAAAATATTCTAAGAGCACACAACCTAACAAAAAAACTTTTTATAGAACATTCAAGAATGATTATTATTATTATTATTATTAATTGTATGGATATACACACAGTACAAACAATTATGTAGAGTTAGGCTGTAAGCCTTTGTTCATATCCATATCCTGAACTAAACCAATAGTCATCTAACTCCGACTTGAAGGAAGCGATAGTATGAACTGAGACTACTTCCTGAGGTAAACTATTCCAGCTGTTAATGATACGTTGGGTAAAAAAGTTAGATCGAGCATTCAGTCTGGTGTGAGATTTAAAAAGCTTCATGTGATGACCTCTAGTGTTGCTGACATCAGTTAAAGTAAAGAACTTTGTAGGGTCTATCTCATAATACCCATTCAGTATCTTGAAGACCTCAATGAGGTCACCACGCTGGCGTCAACGAAATAAAGTGTAAAAGTCTAAAGACTTTAACACTCTGTTCATATGGCAAGTGTCCAAGGCCCCTAACCATCTTCGTAGCCCGCTTTTGGACTTTCTCCAATACGTCAATATCCTTAGCAAGACTGGGGTTCCGTATAGATGCACAGTATTCCAAGTGCGGCCTAACATATGTCTTATAAAGAAACACAAATAGGTCTTTTGAAATGTTGACAAATGTCCTTCTAATCATGGAGAGAACTCTCATAGCAGATGCCACTGCCTTAGAGCAGTGCAGAGATGATTTAAGGTCACTGGTAATCCAGACCCCAAGATCTTTCTCTTGGTCAACTTCTGTCAGCTTAACATGTTCACCAGAATTGTCACACAGAACATATTCAGCAACAATGTGAGAATACCCCACATGCATAACTTTACATTTCAGTAAGTTTAGTCTTAATAGCCAATATGACACCAGTTTTGAATACTGTCAAGGTCTGCCTGTAGCTAGTGGGTATCCTCAAGGGTCTTAATAACTGTATAGACCTTAGAATCGTCAGCAAAGAAACTCAAGTCAGTATGAACGATGTTCGGTATGTCATTAATATATAATGTAAATAATAGTGGCCCCAGGACAGATCTCTGGGGAACACCGCTTGTCACAGCACACCAACTCGAAGAGGACCCATTCAAAATAACTCTCTGGTAGTGACCCGAGAGGAATCCCTTAAGCCAAGATAGCAGCCTGCCACTAAATCCATAACTAGCTAACTTCTGAAGGAGCCTTTGATGTGGCACTGAGTCAAACGCCTTACTGAAATCAAGGTAGGCAACGTCAACTCCATAGCCCTGGTCAACCGCAATAGTCCAATCCTCGAGAGTTGTCAAAAGATTGGTAAAACAAGATTTCTTTTTAATAAAACCATGTTGGCAATTAGCAAATAACTTCATTTTCGTCCAAAAACTTCATAATTTTAGACCTAATCAAAGTTTCCAGAACCTTTATTACCTGAGATGTCAAACTAATAGGTCTGTAGATTGTTAATAACTATCCCTGCATTGAAAGACTAATAACTTAATGGACTATAACAGACAAAGATTAGATATTCAGACTATGGTTGAGTTGCTAACACTGAAGCTAACTACTCCCTTGAAACCAAAAACATTTTAATACATTCAAATATTAAGATTTCCAACTATAAATTGACATAGAGTTTAGAATGTAACTTCTGGATAAGAAGTCACATGATGGTGTATACAGCATATGCTTGCAGTAGCTCCATGACTGCTCTCTTCATTGGATCTTCAGCTTGACAAAGAATACTGCTATCCTGAGGCTACAGATACAGACACTGTCAGTGAACTTAGAATACTTTATAAACCTTTTCAAGTTAAACAGCTGAATTCGTTATAGTTTCAAGGGATTAAATAGCTTTTGGTGTTGACAACTCAACTAGCCTGTATACCTATTCTTTGCCAGTTATATGTAGTCTATACACAGGTGAATTCCCTGGTGAGGTATGTATTAAAACATTCTTGACTGTACTGTATTGGAGTATTTCTTTGCAAGTGCTCTATTAGGGTGCTGGGGGCGTCATTTTAGCACCAGGATACAGCAAAGAAGCACTGCATGTGCTGCAAAATTTAAACTATATTGACACAATCACAGGTATTTTCCATTGGTCACTCCATTTCAGTTCCATCCTATTGCTGTTTCCTAGAATTCTACTTATCTAAAACATGATACAGCCAGAATGTTAGAGCAAAAGTGAAAAGTACTAATATGTAGTATATGGGAACATGTCTCCTTCAAGAAAAATTCACATTTTAAGATATATGCAGGATATCAGCAAAGTCCTGTCAGCATAGAATTTAAGATTTCAGTAGTAGGCATACATTGGTTACATTGCACGTCTTTGCATGACTGTTAAATTGTATATTAGACTTCACGGACAATATATTTGGTATAGAATATTTATTGGGAAAATCTGTAAGGTAATAACTGTTAAGAACAAAGTTCCATTGAAAATTATAGTTTACAATACTCTAATAAAATAGTTGTATCAAATATGCTCTATATAACTGATTGTTCTATAAGAGTACTTAATCATTTTCCATGATACCCATTTTCACAGGCAAGGATTTATAAAAATATCATAGTAGTAGCTGCCTATTAAGTCAACATATTCTTATGCACTTACACTTACTGTATGTCAGGATTATATCAGTGTGTGCCTAAAATGGCCAAATCTGCTCTAAAATGACACTATGAGTAGGGACCCGCCAATTATGCTCATAATTTTACCTATTATGCTATGCTGCACTGCTAAAATTTATGCTCATTACTTACCCATTATGCTCAAATTATGCCCATAATAATTTCCCATTTATGGATAAATAATAAGTGGCTGAAGCACAAACTTACTTGTCAAAATGGACATCACAGAAAAAATCGATATTCTCTAATAGAACAGTCAGCTATATGATTGTTATAATTATTAGAGTTACTGACTGTTCTATTAGAGTATATCGATCTTTCTGTGATAGCTATTTTGATAAGCAAGAATTCATACTATAACACAAATATTCTACCTATTATGCTAGCATTATGCTCAATGCTTTCAGACACCTATTATGCTCATAATTATGCCAGCATAATCGGCGGGTCCCTAACTATGAGTAAAAGTAGGGATACACACAACACACACATTATAAAACCAGACAAATGTGATTACTTGTTCCTTATCCCCACCCACATCCTATTAAACCCTACCACTTCAAATTATATTATTGTGGCTATTACTAATCATGTGCACATGAATTTTGATGCTGAGAAGGCTGGCTATCTTTTTACAACAAAGAAACATCACCGTAAAGTAGCTATACGTATTAGACTTTAATTTGATTTGATTGGTTTGATTTATCCACAACAATTGGCACAGTGCCGTTCCTCCTTGTTGGAATGATACAAAACAACTAGAACAACAATAAACATACAGTATATGCATATATAATATATAAACACAAAGCAAGACAATAGCAAACATTACACCACACACAAACAACACTGAATTACGTAGATGACAAAAATGGCCTTTCGCATTTAATAATCTCCCTCAAGCATGCATGCAAATCCCAAATTTTAGAGACAAGTAGTCAAGTTTGCCTACCCCGGCCTAACACACACGCACACACACACACACGTACACTACCACAACCATACACTCTTTCAGATTGACTGATTCACTCGGTCACCCGGCTAGGCAGGTGAAGTTCCTCAAATCAAAACAGATTTGATTATCTATGCTATATACTATAACATACCGCTGTGGAGTTATGTACATTCAATGGATGGCTAGCCTTCATCTTCATCAAGCCATACAAGGGGTTTATCTACATGAGCTACCCTCTGCCGCCATCTGAACAGGCTGTGGCGATCCACACCAATGTAGAATGCTACCCACAATCAATAAAACACTAGATATATCATGGAAATAATTAGGAAATGTGGCATGGAATTCGGAATTGTATGGAAATAGTTTGGAAGTGTGGCATGGAACTAGGAAATCATATGGAAATTGCGGGGAACTTGGAAATTATGTGGAAATATCATGGAAATAATATGGAGTTTTTATGGAAGTTGGAAATAACATGTAAATGGCATGGAAATACCAAGGAAGTTTCCTGGAACCGGCCACCATAGTTATTATACACTTTACAATGGGAAAAGTAAGATAAACAGTGAAAGTCTAATGTGCAGGTGGCAATACCAAGCTGTCCTTTTCAACTCCATAGTGTTCCAAGATTACTTGAATGTTCTGCTGGAAAACAATAGTGGAGTTGTTCTGTAGTAGCCTGTAGCAGCTCGGCCTGTGTGCTTCACACTATCGAAGCTCACGCTTCTTTATGCTTCACTGAAGTAAGGTTAGTTCAATTTGTTTACAAAGCTGGGATGGCAGCACCATGAAACAAACAATGGTATCTATATTGCACTTTCCTGAGTCGCTTCTCTGTCTGGTAGGGATAATGTCTGGCCAGTGGCGCTATTGCAATTGTTTTTCCTCACGTTTCTTTACCTCCATCCGCTGTATTGGACCCCTCAACGTATTCAAAACATCTAAGAAATAAACTCAGACTTGTTTCGACTATTGTACTGTTGATTTACAGTCCCTTTAACAGGCATTCTCGAGCATTCTTCATCACAAGACCAGCGTAAAGTCACTTACTGGCTTGTAACTGCTTGCAATACAAGTTCTTACCATGTTTTAAGCTGTTATGCTAGATATGAAATGAAACTAAATCAAATCTAGCTGTACATGATTGCTTCTGTCACTTTAATGGCACCTCACGTGTACTAAATTTCTTTGTCTGATGCGTAATGACGTAATATAATTTACAAACCCACAAAACACTAAAATGTGTTATATCTACTAAACAAAACAAAATCTGACTAAATCACATGTACCAACCTATCCCACTAATAGCAAGGACTGAAAAAAATGTATTTTACCATTTCAGTGGAACTTTAAGGGAAGGATCTTGAAGGCCACTGGTAATATCCTCTTTGCTGGGTTTTGGCATTCATTACACTACACAAGGAATTTCAAAGACATCCATTATAAGAGTTAGAATGGAGTGACAGTTTCTCTAGGCCAAGAAAAGGTATAAAAGCAGTTTGCAGGAGCCTGCTCAATTGTATAATCATCAGGTACAAACATTCACGAGTTTATGTCAATGCAAATAGTTTCAAGCAAGATGCCATTAGACGAAAGATACTACAAAAGAAAGAAAATCTATCACTGTCAAAGATTTTGGTTAATTAGCCAGGGTGTTAAGTGATATGGGTCTTAAGTACAAAACAATTAATGACAAGAGGTTAGCAGTTTATGTGTTTTAATTTCACTACACATAATACGCAGTGTATACTATATAGCAAGTTATTTTCGAAGGGCTTTTATTTTCGGATATTTCAAAGTGGCTCTTCTCTTCAAAAATAAATTCCCAACACCTGCAGTTCTTCAAAAATAAATTCCAACAATTAAAAGTAACTTGGCTTCACATGACCAAACATTTTGGCGTGAACACGTAATCAGCTAAGTATTATAGTGATTGTAATGGTTAATAAGTATCATTACTGCTTTAAATTGCTGATCCCAGAACTGTCATTGTTTGAAATTGAAGCCATCTACTAATATAGGCATGATAAAACACATGGCTGATTTGCTCCACTCGACAACTTCCCCAGTCTTCTCACTAGTAGTTACTCCATCAGTAAGTCAATGGTTGGTAAGCATTCACTTGTATCTTTTGTAATTTGCAATATGAATTTCTGTTTATTTGAAATCCACTGACTGACTTTGAAATATGCACTCTTCAAAATCAAAACCTTCAAAATTCAGATTTTGCATCTTCTGCGAATTTTTCTGTTGTGAAAATAACTTGCTATACAGTACTATGTGCAGTCCCACATAGTCCATCAACATCATAAAATATTTAAGATGATTGAGACACAAAAGAACTGAAGGAAGACCAGTGTTGTACTTTGGTGTAGACCAGTGTTGTACTTTGGTGACTTTACTTTGGTGATTCTACCTACCGATGGATGTTGCTCTATTTGTGGTGAGTCAAAAGTAACAATATAAGTGAGGTAAATTAGTGGTCATTGTGAAGGAGGTGCACTCAATATTGCACTGTACGAAGTTGGATTACAAGTATACTCAGCATTTAATGACCCACAGAATATAATTACATTGGACGACTTGACAGAAAGTATAGTAGCTATAATCTTGCTGTCATCAAAGGTGCTGAATAAATGTAAGGTGGAGGCCTACTTGACATCAGATGGTGAAAATGAACTTATGTATGTATGTATGTATATACAGTTGCATTTCGGTTTTTATGAAGGAAATATTCAGGCCCTTCTCATATCAACAAATAGCAGTTTGGAAAATGTGTGCTTCACAGCAGCTGAAAACACGACTATAGAATGTACAAGTTGAGCTGGATCCTGGAAAACAGCTAAAAATTAAAAGTGGATTTTTTCTCAAGAGAGTTAACATTTCAGCCACCTGGATAATGATTGGTAACAGCAAAGGTGTCAACAACTGACTTGTACAATTTCGCTCCATTACAAGTTCGGGATTGAGCTGTAATGTACACTGCACTCTTATGTCTTCCCATAGGAAATGTATGGTGAAATATTTTTAGTGGGTCAAGCAGTACTACAAATGAGCCAAATTTCAAGATCGTGTGTAAATTGCATTCGTGTGTTATTAAATGTTTTTGAGGATCCAGCTCAATGCATACATAGCATAAGTCATTGATTATCAACCACTACCTATTTGGATCTATTTTATGATTCAGAATGGCAAATTAATCTACTAAATAAATTTTTGGATTTAGTATCTTAATTTGCCATTCTGATTTAATAAATTAGCCAAATTTAGTTTAATTTAATAATTAAACTAAATTTGGGTAACTGACTTGAAAAATGTATTTATTGAAAGACATATTATTGACCACTAGGCTACACCAATTATCAACCAGTAGTATCCAAATAATTACGTGATTTTATGAACACGCAAGTTCAGAGACTGTTGAACTTGTTCTCCCTTCGGACTACTCAGTGCTCTTATGATGTCATAAAGACTAGAAATCAAACATGGAAAGGCACCAAACGTAGTGGCGTTGAACTAGTACTACAAGCTGATGAATCGCCTGGTAATACTGAAAGGGTGATGAGCTTCGCAATGAACATGGTCTTGACCGTCTTGTTGAATGAGACTGGGTGAATGAAGCAGAAGAACTACATGGTGTTCCATCTACAGTACTAAATACATAATTCTGGATGGTTGAAGCACAGACAACACATGGCCCTCATTCACAATAAAACTAAGATAAATCTTGAGACTCTGATGATAAATAGGCAAGATTGCCATGGGACTGAGAACAGGTAGAGAAGTAGCTATAACAATCCATGACAGTTAAGAAAAATAAAAAAAAGGGTTAACAAATGATCTTGTGAGAAGATTAGGAGTGCATATTGTCTGAATGTCTAACTAGCTAGCTATCGGCTACATTTCTGTACAAGGTCCCAATAATGTGGTCTGTTTGCTGTTGTGATCATTCTGCATATACATCATGAATATTTTATATGTTTTTTAGTGGTAATTTTAGAATGTGAAAAAGAAGAGAAGAGGAACAAGAAGCTAAGAGAAATAATTAGGAGAGGTTCGAGACAAAGAAGGCAAAGTAAAAAGGAGGGAAGTAAAGCGAAAGGAAACACCAGTGGTGCCTGAACCATACTTGACCCAGAAATGGTGAATATGATGGTATTGACGGTAGTGTTGTTTTAGTTCTAAGGAACTAGAACTAAGTCTAGTTTTAGTACAGCAATTTAATTCTAGTTCTAGTACACTAGAACTAAACTAAAATTGTGGTCTATTTTAGTTCTAAAACTAAAACTAAACTAAATTCTTCAAGTTTTGGTTCAAAAACTAGAACTAAACCAAAACCTTTAAAACTTTTAGTTCAAGAACTAGAATTAACTAAAAGGTTTCTCAAGCAATCCTACATAAAAGGGTGTTGTACACTATAACCACTTAACACTTTTCTTTGAAGATGGTGATGCCTGCAAATGCCTGCAAATGCCTGCAAATGCTACCATAAACATTGTCAGAGGAGGTTGGACATGCACACATGAGTGCATACATTTTGTATTGAAAGTTTAACCAAGTGTTCAAGAAAGTTTTCACAAATACCATTCGAGAGTGCACTTCAAGTTTAGTCTATTCAGCCGGTCAACCCCATTACTCCAGGCACGTAAATTGATCTTGAAATCTACAGGATCACGTGTGTAAGCATTCGCTGGGTGGAATCCATGTGTAATACTATAGGAACGCCATATGTACGTGTATTTAAACACAATGATTGTCGAAGAAAGCAATGTGCATGCTAACAAAGCCTCTCAGAGTATTGAAAAAGAAGAGCGGATGCCGCTAGTTTGGCCTTACAGAGAATCAAAAAGAGAATTAGAAACTCACACACCCGCCTTGCAATAAGAATTTGCTGTTCATCTTAAGAAGCACAAGGTAACATGGTGTGGATATTGCTAAACATTTCTTCTATCACTTACTCCTTGTCATATATAAGAATTACACAATTAACAGAAATAAATTTCAGAAGTGCTTGTATCGTGTCCAACCTCCTCTGAAACATTGCTATTCAGCATTAATTCTGCCTATTTAGGTTATTTAAGCTCAGTTCTATTAGAGCTTTTGTACATTTGTGCACAATGGTAAGTGGAAATAGTGCTGAACATCAAAACACCAAATCTAAAGTTTCTGTAAGTCTAGGGGGTGCTACCAAGGTTAGTATATGTGAAGATATCTAACACTAAAACTAACACTAACTAAAATGAAACTAATACTAACTAAATTACAGAAATATGGGGTACCAGAACTAATACTAACTAAAACTTTGGTGGAATTGGGATACTAGAACTAAAACTAACTAAAACTATGACAGAATTGGAGTACTAGAACTAGAACTAAACCAAAATGAATTTGCTGTACTAAAACAACACTAATTGACGGTGATTACAATTGATAAACAGGCAGATATCCAAGTTGCGACATGATCTGGGCTGTAACTTCCAAGGTGTCTCATCTACCTATCGCATTCAGTGGAAAGTTGATGAGGGAATGGGTGGACTGTATGCACTAATGGAAACTAGTGAATGGACAACTAGCTAGTGTTTACAAGTTGAGTATGGCCTACACCTACATGTGTGAAGTATTATGTGAATGTATATAAAAGTTATCTAACTCACTGTGTGAATATCTCTTAAACAGAATGTCCAATTTGATTCATTTTTAGGTGTAGACCCTTGTCATATTAGTGGTTAAGTTGTTAGCATAGTTTTATTACTTGATCAAATTCATAGCGAGTCATGCTCCATTTCTTGGAATTGTCGATAATTGGTAGTTGAAATTTACATGTAAGTCGATAATAGGTAGAGACAGTCAATAATTGATAGACGCACGCCATTCACTAAAATTACCACTATTCTCGAATACTTTTGATTGTGGGGTAGATTTTTGTAGTGTGTGTTGGGAGATAACAGATGCAGCTACATAAAAAATTTCACTGCTATACAATGTTGGATGCCAGAGTTATGGCACATTAAAGCTTAGGTGGTCGATAATCGAATGCTTATGCTACTATTCATAATTCTACTAGCAACACAGCTGATTCTGATCCAGTACAAAGTTCCTCACTGCTGGCTCCAGCCTAGAGGTAGAAACAGGTCTAGCCACTAGTGAAGGAGGTGCTGAAATTATATAGTCATTGTTGAGTTTGCAGCTGCACAACCAGTGTATTGGTTGTTCAGATGTGTAGTTCATGTCATGTTTGAGAAACTGTAGCTAATTGTTAATGTGTGCCACTAACAAAAACGAAAGTGCACTGTAAAAATTAGTAGTGAATTTCACTATTAATTTCTGCCACAATACTTACTACTGTTGTAGTGACCCTCACAACATAGTAGTGAACATTACCACATGGCACTTCAACATTAGTAGTGAACGTCATTACACAAAAATAGTGAGTATCATGGCAGACATTAGTAGTGAATTTCACAAGTTTGTTTTTACTGTGTGTGCTTATCCTATTATATGAGATCAGTTATCCTTACACCTCTATCATCTTATGAAAATGTAAATACTGTATATGATGCATTTTATATTAGAGTATTATAATACACGTATCAACCACACTATGACAAGTGAGGATCCAGCATTCCACAAATAGCTAATTTCTTTGTTAACATATTTTACTGCAGCATTAATCAAATTTTCTTCATAATTATATTTTACATATCCATTATTATAGTACATAAATTAGTGTGTAGCAAATATACAAACTGTCTACATGAAGAAATGAATGTGATAAATTTTGCCAGTATAATTATATGAAAAATGAAGAATATGTGCATGAAATGATATATACAAAAGCAAATTATCTGTACACTAGTCATTGGCAGAGCTGGAGTGGCTGGCTGGCGTGGAGGTGAGAAATAATGCTGGAGAGGCAAGTGTTGAGGATCTCTTCAGGTCTTCTATTTGAGTTTCAATAAATCTGAGCAATTTGAAACATCATGTAATAGTATGTTATCTATGAATAATATCTAAGGCAGTGGTGGGAGATCTAAGATTTCCCAAAGGGGAGGGGGGGGGGCTAAGCTAGGGGCATCTATAGTGGAGGCTAAAAAGTGTGGCAACCGGTTGATACAATTAGTAGTGCAGTGTGAGAAGAACACTCAGCATTAGGAGCATGCTTCTGGGGGCATTCCCTCATGCACTGAATAAATTTAGCTTTCTGAGATTGAATTTTACTGAACCATACTGAATAAACATTGTTATTAGTGAACCACCTCAACTAAGAGAAATCATAAATGCTGCCATATGGTTTGAGTTCAAAGTTGAAGTTCAAGGGGTATAGGAGTTGGTCTTAGTTCACTAATTTTAATGATAGATGTTCTACTACAATAGTTGACTGTTCTATTAGCAAAAGTACATAAAAACTTACAATTTTCAACTAGAGTAGGGACCATAGCACATCAATAAAAAAATACTGGAGTAGTGGCTTCAACGTTTGTCTAATTATTTAAACCTCAAGTCCATATAGGGCTGTCATACTAACGGTACCGCTCAAATATAACATCATCTTGCGTGAGTGCAAGCAATTAAAAAACAAGCTAATTAAAGGGCATGGCACCCATTTCGTTCGTGAGTATTCGTCCCAAACAAAAGAGACGACAAGTGGTACCATGTATCTGCCGCTCAGTGGCTTGTTTGAGTTGTTGCATCATAGCTGTTTATGATAAGTACTTATGCCCAACTCTTACAATATAATTATACAACCAAGTACTAAGAATAATACAAAATGTGGTTAAAATTACGTCATAAATAATAATGAATGAATAAATAAATAAATAGTGTTTGAGAAAACAAAACTACTAGGCCCAAGGCTTCGTACTCACCGGGAATAGAATCCATGTTGAACAAAGAGGCAATCGTATGATGGGCGGGAGTTTTCATGGAGGTGATAGAAACTGTACGACTATTCTATTTAACGCCGAGCAAAACAGCTAGCTCGTGATGCCCACTACAATGCAGTTAATCAACCAGGTGGATTCAAACAGCAATCAAACAGCAATTTAGACAAACGAACTACTGATCATTTGTTTTGGAATTGTTGCCAGCTGGCACACCAAGTCTCAAGTTGTCATGCCAGCTGCCAGTGGATGCGAAGTTCACCATGCCAACTGCACAAGACCAGGAAAAAGATTAATAGCGGTATGTTTGTTTGTATTATCAAGAGTTAATAATATTAATTATTTTGTACTTACACCTGGCTTGCTAGGTTGTAGCTGGTTTGGCTACCTCTAGTGTTTGTAAATGTATTGTAAAGAGCATGGTATGTTTTCTTGTATTGTACATTTTGTCTTCTCCTGGCTTTTGGGTAGCTTGGCTGTCTCCCTTTATTGGCTTGCATACAGTTTTGTGTATCACCTGCACTGTATCTCCTGTATTGTGTATCTCCTATTACTGTACCATTGCCACACCACTGTAAATGTAATTTCATATTGTAGTATATCATGTCATCATTTTAGGACATACAGTGTGTATGGCCCAGCTCATATATATGTATATATATATATAAAACATAAGATGACAGTTGCTAGTGAAATACCCTGCTTCTTATATCACTGACGTCTGCTCTTGAAAACTTCAGCAGCCATGCATACAGTGTAACCTTAATCCAGTTACCCTGATTCATCCTCATTAAACATTATAATTTTAGGACTATTTAATGGATGTATAAGCTTCATTGCTTGCTAGCAGGCACGACTCATGAGATTCAATACCATAGATATGAGAGCATGCACTTGCACCTCAACTTGTGAGAATCATGCAGGAGGAGCGGTGACAATGCATTATGTGGTCTTCCATGGTCGGGTATTCAATACAATGTAATAGTAGCAGGTCCTCACGATTGTAATTGCATATATCACTTGTGTTTACTTTATGTGCATCTTTTTCATCCACACACACTGTGCTGGTACATCCTCACATCTCCATGGTTGGATAATCACTGATTGTAATTGCATACTAATACATCCCATATTATGTGCTATTCAATTCCTCTAGAATTGTATTACTGTGCATCTTTTCTACCTGCATACACTGTGTTGGCCACACACTGTTTGTACATGCCCCATTAGTAGGTTGTCCCATTGGAGATTGTATTTGCCCCGGGCCTAGTTATTATACAACCAAGTACTAAGAATAACACAAAATGCGGTTAAAATTATGCAATAAATAAATAATGTTTGAGAAAACTACAAGGCCTAGAGACATGAACTAAGCAGGGATAGAATGAAAGCACAACCGTATAATAAGTACGCCTGTTCGTGCTGATTACTTGACCGTACGTGTAATTCTATATAATGCCCAGCACCACACCCTTGCTTAATTACAGATCGCGTGAAGGAGAACATCTGCAGAGTGATAGCAGGAGAGCCAGAGGCCACTTTACATGTAAACAACAAGATTACAAGTAAGTTTAAGTGTTTGTGTATTTTGTATGCAGGATATGCACTCCAGTGAACAACCAGCTGATGCCCAGCTGGGATACCAGCTGATTCGCTCGTAAACAACCAGCTGATGCACTCTCATAAACAACCAGGTAATGCACTCCTGAACAACAAGGTAATGAGTAATGTAATACTTGTAGTTGTATTATACATCTTCATCCTTCATCTGGCTTGCTAGTGGCTGGAATTATTTTCTACCTGGCTTAACTACTAGCTACTCTACCGTGAGTCTGTAATAAACAAGATGCATTGCTGCATATACAACAATGTGTAACTATCTCCTGTATGTTGTGTATGGCTGTATACATATTATTATAGACTGATCACTGTGCCAACTAGTGCCAATGCCACACCGCTGATATACTGGCACATCACCAGTGGCCTCTAGTTACACTGTACAATAGAGTCAGTTGTGCCATATTGGCTTGATTGGGATCATTTGCTAATTGTGCCATCACCATGTCCCTTGTTCTGCATAGCCTCACTTCACTGCTGAGTAATTTTCAGAGACACGTCACACCTACAATATAAACTTTCAATATAGCTAAATTAACTTGGTTTTGTGTCAGTTGTGTTTTAGTATTGTGGTTTTCTGATGCCAGTTAAAACTCCGTTGACTGTGTACGTATGTATATGTATCATTTCCTGCACATCTTTTCTGCACACACAGTGTTGGCCATGCATGCCCCATTAGTAGGTTGTCCCGTTGGTGATTGTACTTGGTTGTATTTGCCCCGGGCCTAGTAACATATCATAGTAGTAATAATAATAATAATAATAATAATAGGCACTTAATCTCGTGTAGGAGTATGATTTTGAACTCCGTGAAAGTCGCTATGATTTAGC
Source organism: Dysidea avara (assembly GCF_963678975.1). Classification (NCBI taxonomy): domain Eukaryota; kingdom Metazoa; phylum Porifera; class Demospongiae; order Dictyoceratida; family Dysideidae; genus Dysidea; species Dysidea avara. The sequence goes on from NC_089284.1 coordinate 400,892, forward strand.
GGCCTCTGGTGTAATTTGCCAGTTTTATAGCCTCCCTCAAGGCTACTACTCCCAAGAACTGCTATTGGTGTCTATAGGGACGATTTCCAAAGTGCTGGGCATTATTTGGAATTGTCTGACATGAATGTGGCAGATAAGTGTCCCAAACACAGATGGACTACATGTATATCAGAGAACAAAGAGTTACTGCGTTGCTATTAGTTGGTTATTAGTAAACAATTTATTTAGACTGAACTTTAGAGTTCTTGTGTTGTAACGCTTCAATCGACATGAGTATGCTTTGATATGCTGTAACAGCATTTCACATGCAGTGCTAACATCAACATCAGAGTTTATTTTGTACTGATTTTGCAGCCTCTTAATCAGCTTTGGGTTGCACATAGTGCCAGATTTAAGTGTATGCAGACGACTTAGCTCTGCTTGCCAATGACGGAGCTTTTGTTGCAGTCACCTTTTCCAGGGAGGTTCATCTTGAATTGCATGAATGTCAACAAACTTCACATCACACAATTCACAAACGACAACTGCTGCAGCAAACAATAAGTGATGAATATCAATTAGATTCTGAGTAGGTATGTGAGAAAGGATTGCATTAATCTCTTTGACTGCCTCTCGAAGTTTAGTCCTTGGAGTACTTCTTAATGCTGGAAAATGCCAAGTTGGCTTATCATTTAACTCTGAGGCCAAACAAACAATTCGGTCTTTCAATTGCAACTGCTCAACAGGTAAAGTTGGTGGTGACAGAGATGGTAGACCTTCTAAGGTGTCATCGGTAGGGACAGTAATACTGCTAAATTCTAAATTTTTCATCAGCTGAGCTTGGTTAGGACTTTCGCTTGAACACTCATCCACTAACCATTGTTGTGTCAATCATTTAATTTCCACAAATTCAAGATCAGTAAACACTTTACGCTTCAACACAGATGAAACCTGGCTTGCCAATTGCTGTTCTGTAAATTGGCTGTTCCCAGACTCGCCATGTCTTGCTATACATGACAACTTCCAGGCTTGCAAAAGTCTTTTCCAGTATCCACGCTTGTCAGGTTCACAATCTGATAAGCCAGCAACAGACTACCCTCCTTCCTCCTATTGAAGATACCATGGAGTTCTGGAGAAACATTTGGAGCCATCCACATGAGATTGATTCACAATATGTGACTGAGATTGAGTCAATGGTCAGAGTTTCAAACTGTATGATGAAAGCTTGTCACATTACTCCTGAGAGTATTTAGAAGTGTCATAGCTAAAACAGAGAATTGGGCTGTACCTGGTATGGATTACCTCCATGGATATTGGTTGAAGAGTTTCACTGCTTTACATTCTCGCCTATATGACTGTTTTAATGAACTTATCTCACCTACAGATACAGATATACCTCCTTGATTGTTGAAAGGCTGTACAACATTGTTATTGAAAGATAAAACCAAGGGACCTATACCTAATAATTATAGGCCAATTACCTGTTTACTAACTATGCGGAAGTTATTTTCTAGGATGGTAAGTGAGTTGCTGTATCAACATCTAAATGAATACAACCTGTTGCTTCTTGAACAGAAGGGCTGCAGAAATAGTAGAGGTGCCAAAGATCATTTACTGATTGATAAATTAGTCCTACATATTGCCAAATCCAAGCATAAAAACCTGTTCATGGCTTGGATAGATTATCGTAAAGCTTTTGATTCTATTTCATATAAATGGCTATTGCGTTGTATGTCACTGTATGGTATTCATCCTGATATTTGCCGAATGTTAACTACGTAAGTCCATGCAGTTGTGGTGTACCAGTTTGTATGTGTCAGACCAATATCTAGGAGACGTTGATATCCGCCATGGTATTTATCAGGGTGATAGTTTGTCACCATTGCTATTTGTTTTGGCTCTGATGCCAGTTTCAACTCTGTTAAATGAGACAGGGAAAGGATTTCAGATTGCTACTAGTCTACCAAAACTGTCCCATCTCCTATACCTTGATGATCTGAAACTGTATGCAAAGAGCCGGACTGAGCTAGAATTTTTTGGTGCATACGGTGAGGATATTTAGCTCATCAATTGGTATGGAGTTTGGCCTGAATAAGTGTGCACTGTATCTATTGAACATGGAAAATTTGTTCCAGGTGAAGGCATAGCCTTGCCTACTAATGAGGAAATCTCTACTTTAGATATGTCAAAAGCATACAAATACCTAGGTATTTGGGAGAGTAATGACATCAAGCATGAGTTAGTGAAATCCACTGGACCTCTACGTATAAGAAGCGTTTGAGATATCTACTTCGATCCCATATTAATGGAAGGAATTTAATCTCTGCAATCAATGTGTGGGCAATTCTGATCCTCTGATACACTGCTGGTATAGTTAATTGGACCCAAGCTGAGTTGAAATCATTAGATACATCAACCCACAAGTTGTTGACAATGCATAAGTGTTTTAGTCGAATTAATGATGTTGACAGGTTGTATGCACCTCGCTCTTTGGGGGGCGAGGGCTTCTTTCAGTTTGGGACACTGTTAGTATTGAGATAGAGGCTATTGCTAGTTATTTGTCATCGGTTGAGGAGCCATTACTGATGGCTATACAGGACTATGGAAGGTTTTCTCGTACTGATGGAGAAGAACCTTTAGTTTCTAAATCTACTCTAGAAAACAAATCATTTTAATTTGTGGAATCCAAGCCATTACATGGTCAATTTTTGAGAGATATTCAAGGAGAAATGGACATTACTTTGCAATGGTCCTGGCTAACTTCAGGATCTTTAATGCCAGACACTGAGGGGTTATATTGGCAGCACAGGATCAGGCCATTACTACAAATGCACTAAAATGTAACATCTTCCACTTACCCGTCACTTCTTCTTGTCGACTTTGTGGTCGACATGATGAAACTATTGATCATCTTACAAGTAGCTGTACAAGCATCGTCATGACGAGATAGCTAAAATGCTGCATTGGGAATTAGCCAGACTGGAAGGATTCGATGTGATATCACAATGGTGGAATCACAAGCCTCTGCCAAGTGTGTGTGGTAATGGAAATAAATTGCTGTGGGATTTTACAATTCAGACAGACCGACACCTTTCTCACAACAGGCCTGACATTGTTTATGTCAGCAGTAGTAGAAATCATGTTTATCTTATAGATGTTGCTGTTCCTGGTGATGGATGTATGGCTTCTAAGTTTCAGGAGAAGATGCAGAAGTACACAGACTTGAAATTTGAAATTAAGAAGATGTGGCAGCAACCAGTAACTGTAGTACCAATCATTCCAGGAGCATTGGGCTCCATTCCAACTTCACTTACAAACTCTTTGAAGCTGCTGGGACTATTCAAAAAGCAACTAGTATTAAGGATGCAGAAGAGCATACTGCTAAGCTCAACCCACATTCTTAGGAGACATCTGACTGATACCTGAAGTGTCAGTGACATTCAGGATTTTTCTCATACATTTGATGTATTGTGTTTATTTGTTGACAAAATAATAATAATATTGAAACAATGGACTAAGCAACCATTTTGTAAGCTATAGAACTTTATAATGTCAGTGTTACACTCCTTATGAGCTCCTGGTCATGGCAACTTTCTCAATAAAACCCGCCTAGTCTGCACAATCTCCAAATTTCTTTTTATTGTTACAACATTATCTAGTGTCCAAATAATGGGTAACCAAGTTTTTAGACCATTATAGCGAGTAGTTTTGGGAATGTAGTGTTAGACAGTAAGAAGAATAAAGATATTGATTTGTACAGCGACTATACTGAAAATAAACTACAGATGCTCAAGGGCAGCCCCAGGAATTTTGGTGACTGGTTTCCAAACTTTTGCTATACGCAATTTAAATCTAGGGGGGTATGGGGGAAAGATTTTCCAGAAAATTGTGTAATTTGAAATTGAATCTGGTAGCAGTTTAAGAATAGAATTATGTTAGGTATAATGTAGGTTGCTTAATTGTGCTTGCTTCTGGTACAGTATCAGGTGCAGACTAAAGAGTTAAGGGACAGAGCAAATTTGACATTTGAAGGATACAACAAACATGTATGTTGTTCTGGGAGTTTTGGGGCATGCTCCAGGAAGATTTTCAGATTTTAACACTCTGTTATAAGATTTAGGACTGTTTTTACTGTGTTGGTACAGGTAAATAAAGTAGTTACAGTTCTTAAAGAAATGCAAAATGTGGCTGTTCTATTATAGTGGCTGACTGCTCTATTAGGGTATTTCAATCTGAACTTTTGTACCATTGCAAATTACTGTAAAATATAATTTTGATTACCTGAATACACTTGACCAGTTTCTGGAAACCTCAGAAACCCCCATATATCTGCCCCAGGATGCTTACAATTGCAGCCATTATATTTGTTTATAGAACTCTGCGTGGGCAAGATCAAAGGAAAAGTGTACTTTAAATTTCATAAAGTACATTTTAGTGCAAACAGTGCTTTATTGACCACAAAGAGTGCTTTATTGCAATAAACAAATATAATGGTTGCAATTGTAAGCGTCTGTAGTTTATTTTCAGTATAGTCGCTGTACAAATCAATATCTTTATTCTTCTTACTGTCTAACACTACATTCCCAAAACTACTCGCTATAATGGTCTAAAAACTTGGTTACCCATTATTTGGACACTAGATAATGTTGTAACAATAAAAAGAAATTTGGAGATTGTGCGGACTAGACAGGTTTTATTGAGACAGTTGCCATGACCAGAAGCTCATAAGGAGTGTAATGAATGCTTTATTGCAATAAAGCACTCTTTGTGGTGCAATAAAGCACAGTTGCCCACGTGCCTTAAGTGCAGGTTAATATCCTGTAGAGTTCATGCCAATACGACTAATCACCCAAGCTGGTGAAGGCTGATAGCCTTGCTGCGCTGAGTGATCAATCACCCCAACCAATACGAGTTCTACCACTGGATTGCTTTGTAGACATACCTAAATGCTTTGATGATGGGTGGGAGAAGGTAACGTTGCCGTTATGTTTGTTAATGTAAACGGACAAGTCCTGGAGATATCACAGAAATACTTCACCATGTGTCACAATAGAATCGATTGTGGGTTACAGCCCAAACCTGCCAAAATACGCGATGAATGTCTATCATGCCAAACCATGGTGAACTATGTGTGAGTTACTTTGTTAAACTAGTTCGTGTGTACTCAGGCTGCTAATGGTTTGTGCAATGCGTATTAATTACGAGTCCTAGTGTATGGTGAAGCTACATGACTAGGAAGTTCCATAAATCATTTAAAGCATAGCCTTGCTCTGCTATATGAAAAATAAAGCACTCAGCGCTTGGCCTCGAAGCTAATAAAGCACTCAAAGCCTCGTGTTTTATTAGCATCTCGGCCACACACCTTATGCTTTATTTTTCATGGCTATGCTTTAACATATACTTATAGTATGCTTGTGCAAACTAGGTGGATTTTTTTTTGCTGAGACAGTCACATATATCCTGAGAGAAGGTCACTGGGTACTATAGTCAGCTAAACAACCAGGACGAAGTGTTTGACATGACGAGGTAAAAAATTAAATCTTATTTACTATCAAGCTCTGGCAATGGGTATACACAAGCTAAAAACTGGAACATACTTAACTATCTTACTGTATGATATTTGTGCAAATAATGTGGGTTTTGCTGAGATGGTCAAATTTGCAGCATAGCAATAATAATATGTAAAACGTAATAAGCTGGTACCTTTAGTGATGGACCATAAGTATGTATTTTCAAACCTCAGATCAAAGGAGCTGCCACAGGCTACATTCACTACAGCATGTAGCTGGGCTACACTCACAATGTAAACCAGTTGGCGAATTTCCGGGCTACAACTAGGCAGTGGTTATTTAGGCATTAAGCACTATACTGATAACACAAAATTACCACTCTACACAAAACAACCACTCTACAAGGAACCTTACCCGTCTAGGTCTTTACTAAACACCATAACTATGCCATAAATGATTCAATAGCACTGATTAAAACATTTTAACTCGCGTTAAACTGAAATTCTCCAGGATTTATCCATTCAACACAGCCAAGTAGTGAATGTACCAGCTGCTGACCCATAATCAAATCTTTCAGGCATGTTTATATATATCTAATCCAAAACAGCCAAGCTGTAAAACAAGGGTGCAGCCCTCAAAAAGCCATGGTGAAAAAAGATGCGAAATCCAAGCTGGCATCCAAGAAATGGCTGTGATGGTATACCCCTGTAAATGAATTTGTATTTCCTCCTCCAAGTTTCACTAGGATTCAGCAACAAATTCACCTGAATTATCGTTATTAAAATTTTTGCCATTTACCTACCATCACAGCCATTTCTTGGACACCAACTTGGATTTTTTTATAAATGTAACTATTCAACTTGTTACAATTTTGGACAGTTAATCCTTATACAAATTAAATTACTGTGTAACTAATTATATTACTGTAGTTACTTTACAGGTGAGTTTGTAGCTAAATGCCCTACTAGGTAACTTGTTTGAAGCTGAATTCTCTACCAGTGACTAGCTTATAGCTGAACTTTCTATAGGGCAATTTGTTTGTAGCTAAACTATCCACAAGGTGATTGGTTGGTAGTTGAAATATCTACACGGTGATCAGTTTGTAACTGAACTCTCTCTACAGGGTGGCTTGTTTGCAGTTGAACTATCTACTGTGTGACTTGTTCATAGTCGACCCTCTAGAGTGTGACTTTTTTTTTTTTTTTTTTTGTAGTTAAGTTCTCTACAGTTTGTAGCTGAACTCCACACGTGACATGTTTTTGGATGGCTTACTTGCAGCTAAACTTTCTACTCGGAGATTTGCTTGTAGCTAAACTTTCTAGAGCATGATTCGCTTGTAGCTGAATTCTCCACATGGTGATTTGTGTTTGTAGCTGAACACTCACTACACATGGTGATTTGTTTGTACATTATCACCCCAGTGATCCCTTATTGTTTCATGGCTTTTTTGGCGATCCCTATTCCCTCTTTTAAAATTTTCAATCTTTTATTTATCTAGTTTATGTACTTTCACTAATCCAGTAATGGATTTTTTTATTGATAATATTGTGAATAGTGTAATTTTGCACTCTGCATAGTATAATACTATCAATTGACATTTCAGTATGCATATGAAACTGATCAAATTGCAATGTGCATACATAGTGCCTCCTAACATGAGCCAGAATTTACATTACTAGTGCCGGTGTCCTTTACCATTTAATCCCTTAAGCCCGAGTCCTAGTGTATGGTGAAGCTACATGACTAGGAAGTTCCATAAATCATTTAAAGCATAGCCTTGCTCTGATATATGAAAACAGCACTTGGCCTCGACATCCGGTGTCCTTTACCTGTAGTTTTCAAATTTAGTGCAAGGGTCATTGTTATTGTTATCAGATATACATACACCTGACTGCATTATTAGAGTATTTATACATGACTGCTCTATTAGAGTAGATAACCTGCCCACGTTGGAGCAAAAAACCACCCTTCAACAAAGTGATCAGCACAGATTAAGCTTCTTGGAGTTTAATAAGAACAGATTCATTAGCAACAAGCAGCACACACCCGAAAACATAACTCAGAGCATGATCTTGTATGGCTTTGATTTGCAAACGTAAAGGCATTTTGACAAGAAGAAACAGCCCGGTTTTGAATGTTTCCATCCAAAAATGAAATTAACAATGTGTCATGGACATGCACAATAGCAAGCCTCACTACCTTTTATCCCAGGACTGTCCACCTAAATTTTGCTATGCCTGTAAAGCAAAATAATAATATGAATACTAATAATAAGAACAAAAACAGATTTCAGTTGTGTCTGAAATACACATATTGTTTCCTTTTCACTTGATACTTACTAGTGGATCTATACTCATTGCATAGAACCACCAGAGGCGAAGGATGCTTTTCAAGGTGGTTTTTAGGTGTGTGTGCTATAGGTTTTTGCAAAAAAACATGGGCGATTCCTATTATAAACCCACTATCGTAGTCCATGATAATACATACATCCAGTGGTTGCACTCATATTGACTTAGGTGATTAGCCTGCTACAGATCGAAGGTGCTACATGTTAGATGTAACATGGGGCAAGGCTACCAACTACCGGCACACATTTCCATAGTGCATGCATGTAAGGAGTAATATCAGCAGTTCTTTTCTACCTAGTATCACAGAAATGATCAACAGAAATGATCAACACAAAGTGTCTATGTCCATTTCAAGGTCTGTAGTGATGGTCATATCCCTCAGTGTACATTGTACTAATAGGTAAAACAACAAGGATGCAAAAGAGAGGGTGGCCTAAAGAAAATCCAGGATAAAATAAATTTTCAAGGTGGCAACCAAGAAATATGTGCTATACTATACAGTATATATTGTAGCATTCACAATCACATACTTTGAAGATTTACTGGAAGCTGCCAGTGTTCCAGCATTTTCATTTATCTGTTTAGTTAACTGTTCCATTTCATTCCTATAACAGATATAACACAAATAACTCGATCCAAAATGGCTTTTTGGATCAGCTTACTTTAAGCTGAAGAGACAACTCTGTAGTCCACCTAAAGTCCTGCATCAATAGAAATGACAAACCTAACATCAGGTAAATATAAAGAAGCATTGGCATTAATTTTTTATAAGAAGATATTCATGTGGGGAAGCACTCTCCAAGAGGTCACCTTAATTGTACAACATTGGTACATTTAAAATCCTTAAATCCCATAATCTAGAAAACTGGTTAACAAATATGCGTGCCTTGCACAAAGCACTGTAACTTTCATCCTATGGCTATGTAATTTACGTCATTCTACTTGTGACGTAACAAAGATTAAAATGATATCTAGGGTTTTAAACAGCAAGACCAAAACTAGCTGTGTAAGTAACTTTTCGGTAAGGAAACAAGCAAAATCCTTACATATCTTTAAAAAATGATCCTTAACTCAACGGTGGTTGATCCTATCACTTTACAACAAGTTTCGTTCGATTCACCATCAAATTTTCCATCAGGCCAGATATGACTCAAGTGAGTAAATCCACAATTGAAATTGACTAGAATTTTGAAATACAGAGACATAACTCACTATTCACAACAAGAAAGCCGCTGTAGTGTTCATTTAACCTTCTCCAAGTATCCCAGTGAATAGGCTTTTAATCAATGTGTTGTTGGCTATAAGAAATAAGTTACCCCACCTAGTGTCACCATGCGTGCCCATATTGTGTAAACACGCATTTCCCAAAAGTTCTTTGCGGGCTTAAGGGATTAAGGAGCTAGGACATACATAGCGATGTACAGACATGCTTGGTATTGCATGGGTAAAACTCTGCATATCTGTGTCTTACAGCAGTATAACACCCAACCAATATTTAACAGTGGAAGCATTTGGCAGCTGTGGAGAAGGTGGGGTCAGATTTCATTCCATTAGTTGTGGAAACATTTGGAGTTTGGACACCTTTTGCTCTAAAAACTTTACAGAATATACCTGACCGTACCATTCCTCGCAGCGGTGTCCCTCGGAAAGTTGCTAGAAAGAACTTGCTACAACAACTGTCTGTGCAACTGTGGTCCAACAATGCTAAGATGATCTTGAGGTATTGGGCCCTTCAGGGCTCGGATGATGATGACAATCCCCCCTTCCCCTAGTAATAGTTTTCCCCCTGTAGCTAGCTGTAGTTTATGTAGTTGCAATATTGTTTGTAATTGTAATAGTTATTTATATATGTATGTGTGTCACGCTACAACTTGTACTGGACATCTGTTCTATATTTAACAGTCATCAAGCTACATATACTTAAGAGAAAATCCCTACTAGAGCTATTAATTTACAATTACTTGTTTTTGGCTCCAAGTTGATACTGTAGAGCAGAGATCTCCCCAGACTTCTTCAGTTCAGCCACTTCTTGACCTCTTTTTCTGGCTCGCTCAATATGTGTGCTCATCTCTGTCACATGCTTTTTATAGAGAGTCCGGTAATTGTGGAGCTGGGTCAGTGTCTGCGAACCACTCTGCCTATAAGATCATATGTAGTAAAACACATCATGAAACAAGTTTGGGCTATAGAAAAAGAATTCTTACACATGTCATAATTACTGGGAACATGTTGAATATCCCAAACAATAGATTATCAATGCAAAAACAGTCAAATTATATGTGACTGGATCTGCGAAAATCCATCACAATTGCGCATTTTTCAAATTCCTGTTTATTAAATGTTTATAATCTACTTAGCCAAGTGTACCCTCTGGCAAAGTTTCAGCCTCACATGCTAATAACATTAGGAGTTACAGCCCTACAAAGTAGTAACAACAGAAAAAATCGATTTGTACAGCAAGTATAGGGAAAATAAATTACAGACGTCTACAAAAACGGTTGTAACTTACCAACAAATTGAGGTACGGAGCTACAATTTTCACCATGGTGTTTGCCATGAACAGAGGAATCAATTACTGGGTAAGTTTTTCCTTATTCACCCTTCTTCACTGCATACAAAGGCGAAATTCGTGAAGAAAAATCAATCGCGTAAAATCACTTTGACATGATGTAAACAAATGCTCATAACTTCCGTATCCTTGGGTCTACTGCAACAAAACAAAGATTTTCCAACTCCTCTTGAGCAGGCAAATAAGATGATATCCAGGGTTTATTGTTAGTCCCTTCCTTCACTAAGACAGAGGCGTTCAAAAAATTTACGGATTTTTTCAATAATATGCAAGTATTTCACCCAATGTATTCAATGCTTTATACTGTAAATGTAGGCTTGCACGATTGTGTTGGGTTTTCGCAGATCTGGTCACATATGAAAAGGGTGCGGCCTTCAAAAGCCTGGGTAAATAAATATACAAGTTGTGAAATCAAAGATGGCAGTAATGAAACAACTGCAGTGATGTTGATGACATTGCACAAAGCCATTATTAAAATTTAAATATCTTCACGTCTGACACTGTTGATTTTTCACCCAGGTTACACCCTTTTTATACAGCTTGACTGTTTATGACTTCTTTTTGTATTTTAAATATTGCAAAGCCAACCATAAACTGGCTTGCTTTTACACAAAAAATATCTTATCCATAGATACAATGGCAATCATATAAAACAAACTAGTGCTCTACCAATGCAGAAAATACCTACTGATCTGATACCAAAGCCAAAGGATTTATGTAAAGCACTAATATAGATATTTTTTTGTGCTTGTTTGTTCTATATAAAGTACTTTAGTGCCTCTATGTACATATGCAATAGTTTTTTAGTGAGAAGGGAGCACAGAGCTACATATGTGAAAACTGTGTTTTCTTTCTTCCTGTAAATATATACTCAGTGTGGTGCGCTGGCTTTCTTAGACTAATGACACACTACCGTGTGTCTTGATATGCATACTCTATTCATCAAATGGAAAATGATCATCAAGTTGCCTTGAATAGTTGTATGCTCGAGAATTTTTAATAATGAACAACTATAGCAAATCCTGTACAAAAGTAGTACAGGTTAGCAAATGTGGCTCGAGGATATCATTACTCTTTCCAGTTTCTCTACTTTACAGGGAGAGGAATGTATCGCTGTGAAAGAAGTATTCATGTGAGCTGTAGTAGTGTGCGATATAGGATACTTTCCTATCACAATTAGTGCACACAACATATCATGATACAATATCAGGAGCTCATCGAATCCTATGGACAACGGAGCGTGTAACTCCGTACACTACCAGTACTACGGGCGAAATTCAAACATGGCGTCCACTGTTACTAGGTATATAATTGGTTACATCATTCTACACGCAACAGGGATACACTGAATGGGCTGCTACTCCATCGTCTTATGCAAAGCTGCTTCGATAGGAAGATCATTGAGTCGAAGGTAGAGCTTGGAATGTTCAAAAGGAATAATAGCCCATTTTCACACAAGGGCTAAGGAATGTGGTGGTAATAATTGCGATTGTGCAATATCCGGTGTCCTTTAAAATGTATTGAAGCCTATGGGGGTGAGGTAAGAAATCTTCACGGGGACCTAAACTATACCGTGTATTTTTATATGAGAATGAAATTGTAATCTTCAGGTTGTTAGTGTTACGATGGTATATAGTTTGTGAAGATTCGCTGTGTTGTAAAGCAGAAAGAAGCGACTTTAGCATGGCAGAAGACTCTAGTGACTTTGTTTTCAGCATCTAAAAAGTACTTAGTGAGATAAACTTTGTTACTACGTTTCCACAAGGCTGGGAACAATGTTATGTGAAATTTTATCGCAGAAACAGGCGATCTTTCATCACTGTGATTCTATCAATACTAGGCAATTATTTCACCCGTTACAGTAGGTTTTGTGGCCATGTTTTGTTGCCTAACAATCCTCTATACTCATAAGAGTAAAAATACCTCACTTTAGGAAAGATGCAGCCTTTAAAACTTAAGATATCACTACCATTTGACACAAGATCACTGATTTCTCGATCACAACACAGCGTATCTTTCCAATTTTCATGTCATTGTTGTAGTATAGTGGCTGCTATAAAAGTACATTCTTATAATAAGAATAAACGGAATGGTTTGGGCTCCCGTGAAGTGTAAAAATCTGAGTCCCATAGGTTTCAATGCATTTTAAGGCCTCCCAAGGACACCAGATGTTGCGCAACGTGTAATAAATTAGTATTCATTACCATACTGTGAATACTTTAGCTTGCATGGAAATGGACTATTATGGATGATTTCACGTGATTAGTGACTGTAGAAAGATTATCCTGCTAAGCCTGTGCTACCATTCCTTCGTTGTGCCATTGAACTCCGTTTCCATAACTTTGCTTCAATGCAGCGGAACGTGACATACTCGAGCATGCGCCTCCGCATAATATCCTAATTAGGAAGTTTTAAAAGCTATTTATTATAGTACGTTTGAATTTCACTGTTTATGGAGTTACATGCTCCCTTGTCCATAGGATTTGATACGCTCCTGACGATATACACCCCTGTATATCACAATATACAACTCATCATTTAGCTTGTGTATTTACACTGATGGCACTTGTAGCACTGATGTACTAGAAGTACAATACAGCATGGTACATAACTAGCATACAATATTGCAAGCTCTTTTATCAAAAAAAGTACAGTGTACATCTTGGGTACATTTTTGTCTAATTATAGCTAAAATCTATACCTAAGCTTATATCACAATATAAAGATTCTGTATCATATCACAATATAGAAAATTTTATCACAATATATCGATATATATCACACATCACCAGTGAGTTGCTGTGATGCAGTTTTTTACACATACAGTACATTCATTCCCCATTGTAATCAGAGTTCAAGTAGCCATTAGCTAAATATACATACAGCCTTAAGCATGGAGTACAGTAGTACAAAGTGGTTGTAGCATGAACCATGCAAAAATTGCAACTTTTGGTTTTTAAAGCATGATTACCACAGGAACATACCCAGGGATTTCAGGATGCCCCTTTGGAGTTTACACACTACTGAGACATTGAAACTTCAGGTTTCCAGAAACTATGAAACAGGATACAATGCAAACCTTAAGTGATAGATTCTGCAACACTTATAGCATTGTTCTGAACAATAAAGTTGGTGAAAAGATTGAGATTCTCTAATAAAGCAGCTAGGCAATACCAGACATCAGCAGGAAATACTTTTCTAATATAACAGTCTTAGCTGTAGTGGAAACCATTTTTTTAAATTTCTACATACACCCCTGTTACTAGCAACTATATGTAACTAGTTACTTGTGTTACTTTTGGACAATTGTTCCTACAGGCTACTAAATATGGAAACAAAGTTGATTAAGAGAAACATCATAAGCACAAAAGTGACAAAATGTTTGACCTCATGACCTTAGTTAACTATAACTTGATGGTTGGATAGTGTCTCATTGTCTATGGAATTGTGTTTCCCAGTCCAAAGGATTTGATTTGCTAGGATTGCAAGGGGGAATAATAAAGTATAATTTTCTATTCAAGAAACACTTGTATGTGCATCTTTTAACTACCAACCTTAAATTATCATTCAACTTTTCCACAGTCTCCAACTGTGATTTGAGTGCCTCAGCTTCTTGTTTCAAACTGTCTTCTTCAATTTTGCTAACATCAATACTACAAAAAAACATGCATGGATTATATTAAATTTATAAATTGAAAAATGGATATTTATATCCATTTATTTCTTTACACAGTAAAGAGGAATGCGAAATCTTTACAATATAGGAAGTCACCAGAAACGTGACCTATCAACGTTGTGGTGACACATTTCAAAGTTAATGGATCACGTTTTTTGGTTGGCGCTTTACGATTGTGTTGCAAACATTCCGCAAACCTCTGTAGCCACATGCAAAGATAGACACAGATAGAGAGATGTACTAGTCACTAGCAAATTACCTAGTAGGTTTGTTTGAAGGACCATCTGTACTATCATCTCCATTTCTGCTGCTGTCATCTTCAGAATGACTTGCGATGTTCATATTCAGATCTCCTCTCAGAGATTCCTGGTTGGAAAATGATTTGTCCAATGCTTGTCGTATGCTGTCCAGTTCCATAGCTTGTCGCTCCTCCACCATCCTGCTGCGCTCCTTCAGCTTCCTTGCTTCTTCTTTGATTTCTGCCTGCTGCAGACGTGCAATGGAAAGCTCTTTGTTAAGGATTTCAAGTTGTTTGTCTCTTTCAGCTAGTACCTTTTGAGCTGTATCCAAACTAGATCTCTCAACAGATATCTGTGATCTCAAAGAAGCTAGTTCACTGTCTGAGTGGTGCCTAGATTCTGTCACTTGTGTGCACCTTTTCTTTAATTCCTTCAGTTTTGAGTTGCTCTCGTCTAATTGTGTTCTTACAGTATTCAATTCAGACTCTTTTCGTTGTACATCCTTTTGCAGAAGCTGCCCACGCTTCTTTTCCACCAAGTGTCGTTGCTGAGATGATTGTAGCTCAACCTTGAGGGAACCTAGCTGTTTTTCCAAGGAGGAGATGCGATTAGTAAATGCTTGGTCTTCTGCTTCCTTTTCAGCAAGAACTATTTTTGTTTGTGCAGAAAGTTTCACAAGGGAAGACTCTCTTTCAGCCAACGTAGCCTCAAGAACCCCGGCATGATTTCTGATACATGTTTGAGTAGTATTTATACCAGCCAGCTTGCCTCGGTGTCTTTCTAGCTCTAGTATCAGTTCCTTCACTTGTACCTCCAGCTTCCGTTCTTTCTCTTCACATGCTCTCCTGATAGTTGACACTTCCACTTTTAAAGTGGCCTCAGCCTTTTCAGCTTTGGCAGCTTCTTGCTGCAGGTGGGCAGCAAGCATTTGCTTTTCCCGCTGAAGAGCATCTCTTTGGCTTACTAGAGTTCGTACTATTTCATGTTGGTCTGCCATGTTAGTGCCCAAAACTTTTTGACTGCTTCTGACGCTGTTTAACTCTTCATTCAACTGTGACACAACATTTTCTAGTTGGTGAATTTGAGCTTCTTTCTCCTTAATTTGTGCTTCTTTGTTGTCTAGTTCCTTTCTTAACTGTTTCTCTCCTCTAGAAATATCTTTCTTTATTAATTTTAAATCTGATTCAAGTGTTTTTATGGTTGCCTGCAATTTTAAATTTTCGTGTTGGTAGTTAACTTTGGATGAGTTCAACTCGGTCTGTAGTTGAGATTTGTCTTGCAATAACTGATGAAATTCTGTGGCGTTTGCCTGAGACAATGACTCAAGTTGGCCTTCAAGTTTTACCTTTTGCTGCTCTGCTTTCAATAAAGAAGCCTTAAGCTCTTTAAGTTCAGCTTCGTTAATGGCCAATTTGTTTTCAAGCAGTTGATTTGTGGAATTTAATTGGGACAAAGCACTGTCTCTTTCTGAAACTGACTCTTGAAGCTTTACCCCAGATTTTGTAAACTCCTCATACAGTGCTTGTAGTGACTGCATTTGCTTGGTAAGATCCTTCACCTGCATTTCCATAGACTGCAGCTGAATGGACTTGGACAATAGCAACTCTTCTTTCTGTGCTAGCTGCATTCTCATTTGCTGTGTGTCGCTAGAGAGGGTTGACTGGACAGACGAAAGGGATGCCATTTTCTTGTCCTTCTCAGAGCTTTCGTATTGCCTCTTCCTACACTCTTCCTCCAATGTCATCAGCTGGTCCTTAAGCTCTACTACTTCATTCCCAAGTTTCTGCAAATTTTCCTGTCCATTTTCAAGCTCCTTTTCAAGAAGACCATTAGCATCACTAAGAGCTGCAATTGTGCTGTCCTTTGACTTTAGTGACCTCTCCAAAGTTGTCACTTTTCCTTGCAGGACTGTTTTTGCTTGGTCCCACTCTTTGAGAGCCGAATTGCTGGCCATAATACATGCATCAGAATCAGCAACATGTAACTTTAAACTAGCCTTCTCCTGTTTCAGGACTTCTACAGTGGCTTCCAAACTTTTCTGCTTCTCAATAGCTTCCTGTAATTCCAATTCTGCTGTGGCAAGATTATTACTAAGTTCTACAATTTTGACAATAAGGTCTTCACATTCACGTGTCTTTATCTCCATCTGGCCCTCTAATTGGCTCCGTCTGGTGGCTAACATTTCGTAAGAGTCTTCCTGTGATTGCACATTAGCTTGTATTTCTTCTAATTCACTAACTAGTCGTGCTTTGTCCCTAAAGATGCCTTGCTGCATTTCAGAAACTTGCTGTTGATAAAACACCTTTTCCTTTTTAAGCTGTTCAACCTGCACTGACTGGGCAATGTTAGTGGCTTTAGACTCTCTAAGATCCTCTTGAAAGCCAACTCTGGCCTGGATGGCCTCTTGTAGCTGTTTGTGAAGCCATCTTTTAGATTCTTCTAAAGTTTCCAGGGAGTTTTGAAGAGTGGAAACTTGAAGTTGTAGTTGGCTTGATTCTTCTTTTTTATGACCTAACTCAAAACTAGTTGTGGATAACTTTTCATGGAGCTCTTCAATGGCTGATTCTCTCTGCTGTATTGTTTGCCTACTCAATAATAAGTCATTTTTCATTTGTTCACTATGCAATTGTTCTTTTCCAAGACTTTCTTGTAGGTTATCTACATTAGCCAACTCTTTATCAAGACGATCTAAAACAAGCTGCAACTCATTCTTTAAAGATGAAAGGGCTTCTTCGTTATGTTCTTTCACTTTCAGAGCAATACCAGGAATTTGAATTGATATCAATTCAGCTTCAGTTCTTGCTAACTTAGCTTGAAGTTCTGCCCTGTCCGTTAAGACAGACTGACATTCGCTCACCACTGCTTCCAGCTCTCCTTCTAACCTAGCTTTACTCTTTAGTGCCTCCTGAAGCTGCTGGTCTAAATCATCACTGTTTAGTGCTATCTCAAGTTGACTATCAGAAAATTCCTTTGCAAGTTGTTGTCTATTGCTGTAAATGGGTTGCCATTGGCTTGTGGTATGAACTGTTGATGACATGTTCATTGTTGATGATGATGGCTTGGCCACTGGTTGATCAACAGGTTTGCTGCTACTACTTGTAGTCAGAACACCATCACTTCTTGTACTCTGCAAAAGATAATGGGGAAGTCCAGTAGTACAAGTTGATGGTGAATTAAATGGTCTATCTAGTATGCCATCCTGTGTATCAAGACGCATAGAATAATTCTGATAATCATTAGTACTATTTTCACTGGGTACATTTGGTAGTAAATGTGTTGGAACACTTAGAACAGTGTCATTATTAGCCTCTGAGAGTACAGGAGAAGTCTTTCCACTATCATCACTATCACTTGACATTACGTTCTCCTCTTCAACTGACCCAACAGACACCTGTGGAGAGTATACCAAAGGAGGTACCCTACCAACTTCCCTTACAGGGGCAGTGGTGGTATATAGTGAGCTGGCTACATGTGACTGGGTCACTTGTTCATCTGTTTTGTCATTCTCAATAGAATAACTGCTAGTAGGGGACCTCATCGTAGCTAATGGACTAGAAAATGAAGTGGATATAGCTGATTTGTCTCCTGTTGCAACAGTATGGAAAGGTGAAGATGTATTGTGATTAAACAACTGTGCAGGGTTACTGTTTGCAGCGGACTGTTTCCCTAGAACTGCCACTGGTTTGGCATAGCCTGGAACTGGCAGAGGGGTATGAAACTGAGCTGATGACGGTCTTGGTCTCAAGTCATCATGGGCTCCTCTGGTAGCATTTGTTGGTGTATGTGTTAGTCTTGATGCAGTCACACTACTGGGTCGACCATCAAGAAAAGCAGGGTTGCTGGTTGACTGAAACGATGCTATTTCCTGTTCACTTGTGCTTGAGTCCATAGTGTGTAGATAGTCCATGACCTTCTGATGAACTGGCGACGTTATCATTTGAGGTGGGAACACTGGGTTACCAGTCAGTGGATCTTTGACACCGCTACGAGTAAATGAATCAAACGATTCCGATCTTTCTACCGTGTGTGGCCTAGCAGGTAGCGAGTTCTCTGAGTATAATTCTAGTATCAGTGATTTAAGCTTTGAGTCCAGCGTCTGTGAACCTGTCGCTGATAATACACTACTCCCCGGGGACAACGGAGTTTGGTCGTTCTCCCCAATGTCCGAAAAAGCGGTCGGCAGGAAATTCGTTGGCGCCGAGTTTGAATCGTGCGTAACTTGTTCTCGTAACCTCTCCCAGAGATATTCCATCTGCTATGTATTACCTTTTACGAGAATAGGTAACTTTCTTCATTACAGTTCCTCATCACCCCAAGTACCTGGTCGGTCACCAGTCACTCTAAATAGTACCCATCATTGATCAGCGCATCCCATTTCCAAGCGCATCAAATTGCACCATTACATTCATTTATATTCATGCATTACATTCATTTACATTCATGCATTACATTCATTTACATTCATGTCACGTATAAACGAAAAACGTTAGCAAAACTTTATAAGAAAACAGCAGCAGTTGATGGATATCAAACCTTCACCTTTGGACCTGGATACACCTGAAGAATTTCAAGTAACACACATTTACAACAGTAAATCATTTTGTTCACCTGTGGTATACACAAGAATCCAGGAGGACTGTTCCCTTGCCTCAAATGAACCCTACAACAACCACAAGATCGGATAACTAACTTAATAACCAAACCACAATTACTACACATAACTTTTAATAGATACATACAATATAGAAAATAAGAAAGTTTTTGACTAGAGCAAACTCTGATGGAGTTGTCACCATTATTGATGCAGCATTATTACTACGTTGAACATTAATTACAACCTTCTGAAAATGGGTGGCCCTACTACTGCTTCATATCCTGGGACCCATCCACTGAACGTGCACAAGATTCCCAAGCACCCAGGGTCTCGACACACAGAGGGGAGTAGTAAAAATATGGAGTCAAAGAAGAATATTTCCGAACCTTAGCTGCCTCTGCAGAGTTTGCCACCATTTGGGAAGTAGACAAATTAGACGGGGCAAGGGTGTCTGAACCGGTAAAATCCAAGAGCAAGGCCCTGCCACCTATGGCTAGGAATCAATGTCATAAAGCAGTCCATCCCAACCATTATGAAGATGTCTCAGCTCCTCAGGGGGAATAGGATACTCCACAGACCACTGGCCGAGAGCCTTGTGGAGGACAGAAGAGTCAACAGTTAAACCTGAAGGAGACAAGATAGAAGAAACTACACATCACTACACTGTGTGGATGAAGGTGCATATAGTGACATGACATCACCGGATATACAGTAGTGTGGCTCCATCACGTATCAAAACCCCATGACATGAGATTATGCAACCAAGCATTGTTCCAGGTACCAGTGCTGACTGCTAGGAAAGGAGGGAATTGTACTGAATAGGTTTTAAAGGCCCTTGTACACACTGGTAATCCATCCTGTAGAATATTAGGGGTGCCAATGCTGACGTGTAACATTTCTTTGAGGTCACGAGTTGAATGACACATAACCAAACCTCCTCTGGTAGGGGAACACCTCACCATAAGACCAATATACAGTACTTCTATGCAACATAAGCTAAAAAAATGCTTTGGAGCACATTTCACACACTAACAACCATCCAACACTGGTAGTATATACTTTGGATAGTTACCATATCACAAACAGTAAAAGTACCACTGTTGGGCATCACAACACCAGTGATATACAACTAGTATACTCACATGTTTTCATCACTGTTTCCAACATTACATTTGTAGTAATAATTGCAGTCTCTACCCTACAAGGTGAAAAGAAGTAAGCATACCGGCAAGTACTTCATGAAAACTACCATACTTATACACTAGGCATTTAGCATTAAGAAGCATTACAGTTTGTAAAGTTTCTATGCAAACCATACTCACACATCACATTTGAGTAATAGTATTAGAGCAAGTGTGACTCATGGACCATCAGTCATCACATTTTACTGCAAGTACTACAGTAATGGATTCTACAAAAGTTTCAGAGAGGTTTTTTCACATAAAGGTTGTATATTACTACAGATTAATTCAACCTCAGAAGGAGGCTTATTTTCCTCTCTAATTGGACTGAAATGATCTACTGTATGCTCCCACCCTGCCAATGAAAATTACGATGTGTACACTACAGCAGCCTGAGACCTGATTTGGTAGCCATCCTATTCTTATAAACATGCATGTGCAAACAACATGCATTTTGTCAAAATTTCTAGGACTGCTAAACCACTGTAGTATAGTAGTACTTACATGATCTGGGTCATAAGGTGGAGCTAAGATATCCAAAAAGGCAGCTGGAACACTACAAGAGAATAAACATGAACACATACTTGTAAAGGTTCACAATGTATCATACAAAGAGTATTCCCTAAAATTAAACATGCAAACCAAAGGAGGACAAAAACACTTTAGGTGCTACTTGAAATTATTTAAGTTACAGTACTGTAACTGCATGATTTAGCTTGGAATATCATGTGAATCTTGGTAGTCATATTACAAAACCAGCAAATGGAGGGGATTACTGGATATTGGGATCATGATATACTTTCTTTTGCAATAGTGCCTAGTTGCTATTCCATGCATAGCAAAATTCTAGCACTAGTCAATTACACACAGTACAGGGGTGTAGGGAGGGGAGGGGTTCCAAGGGGTTCAGGAATCCCCTTGTAAAATTTAGACTTCTGCAAGCAGGACCCTAACACATCATTTAGTGTGGAAGGGCAAAGTAAGTGAGTAATATAGTGTAATGGCACAGCACAACAATTGATAAAGCTTGCATTCATCTATCAGGGAAGGATTTACAGAGGTAACATGAGCCATCTTCAAAACTTGTTTAAAAGATCGATATACTCTAATAGAGCAGTCAGGTATATACTCTAATAGAACATGCATGTAAATATCCATATCCATACAAAGTTTTTCAGACATTCTAACATTAAATGCAAAACTGAGCATGACCTTATATTGGTGTGCAGTGTTTAAAGATATAGAATTCCTTTCACTTGTGTTATGCAAAAAGGAATCCATGCTATGCGTATTTGTACAGTTGTAATGACATTTGTATCAGTGGATTTATGGTGCCGAGATAGCTATCACTTACAGATTACTATGTGTCTCTATGTGTTATGCTGTCTGTTTCCACTAGGTAGCTTTATCTAGTACTAGCTTCATCCCAGGGGTACTTATATGCATTATAATTAATGTACTTTTTGCATAAAATATAGTAATTTGTTGAACTTTGATTTAAAATATTGAAAGTCACTCAGTGCCTGGGGGCTGTGCCCCCAGACCCCTGCTTCTGGTAACTCAATATTGCTGTTGGAACCCCCCTTCAAAAAATCCTGGCTATGCCGGATGTTTATAACAATTATTTTGTTGATGCCAATTATAAAATAGGGATTTTCTCACCAGTATATAATGTAATACCATCATCATTCATCTCCAGTTTCACTACTTTTTATTTGGATCCCTACTTTATTTTAAAAATTTTAAAATTTAGTATACTATATAGTTTGTTCAGTGTATTTTTATTTTTTTTTTGTCGTAGCATACCATATAATAAAAAACTTTGGCAGTAAAAAAGTTTAGTGAAAACCCAATTGGTAATAGGGACTCACAATAATTAAGTACTCCGTAATTAACTACTGATACAAAAGACTAACGAAACCACATGGACTCTGTCTCCTGCAATGTCAAGAATGGCATTTAGATTTTCAGTGAACTCAAGCAGTAGAGGTTATCATGAATATTAAAAGTACTTGGCCGAATCCATCGCAAGACAATGAACTGATGTGCGAACGGGAAGTTGGAAATGCCCACGATACACATGCTGTTGCTATCAAGGACTGCTTACAACTGTGGGACACATTCCTAGAAACTAAGATCTCTAAAGTCAGCTCAATCTTCATAAGGAGTGGTGGTACAATTCAGTGTAGGGTAAATGGGCATCGACGTTATTCTGCTGACTTACATAGTACAAGTAGGGTTAGAAATTCCCCGTATTTTGACTTGCATTATAGATGATGAAAACGAATGGGCTAAGACAAAGGATACTATGAGTACAAAGCTTGGAATAAAAGCGGCTTATACAAATTGTTCACTGTCAAACAACACACCACTGGGTGACAGCTACTATCATTAATTGCAAGTTAGGTAAAATAAAGGTTTTGACATAGTTCAATGACTACGAAAAGAAATATCTAGAGTTATTCACAGCCAAACTTTCCAGAGCTATGTGTAACAACGGATCGAAGGATTGTGGGCTGTTTTCTATTGCAATTGCTACAGCCTTAGCATATGGACTACACCCCACCAAGCAAAATTTTAACCAATCGGCAATGAGGATGCACCTATAGCTAGTTCATTGTTTCACTGCAAAACAGACGACTTTATTTTCATGTAATTAATTAATGCTCACCTGTAGCTACCCTGTTAGTTCATTGTACAATACCAGTACCTTGTGCATTACTACTATATTGTGTATGATTTTCATTCAATCAATTATAAATCATTGCAATAATATAATCAATAAGATGTAGAATAATTAATATCACAGCTAACTTAAAATTCCAGCTTCCCTGAAGTCATTTTGAACAATCTCGGTTTATATCAAGATTTTATCCACCCAGCTCCCAATGGCTTAAGTTTTGGATCAACTAATTTGCTTTCTGTCTGTCCCTGCAACTGTGAGCATACTTCTTTGGCGTACCAGATCTGAAACTCGTTTTGCAAGAAAGATTTGTTCACACTCAAATCTAGGGGTTGCAACCTATCGGTGCAGTTTGCTGGAACTAATACAACATTTAATATTATTTTGATCAAGGAGTGTGAGGATGGCAGGAGTACACTGGGCTTTGAAATTGTCAAAGGTAAGCAATGCAGGAAAATCACTAGCTAGCCTCAATTCTTCCCTCTTCTTATGGATATATGGTAGAATAATGTGGTAAATGTATTCTTTCATTGTGTCCTCGTTTGACCAATGGTTAGCAGTGGACGATATATATTTTTCCTTGATAAATTAATTGGGGCGGCAAAAACTCTCCACTCATGGATCCTACAAAAACAGTGTCTTTTATCGTCTTTGCCTGCCAATTAAACCCGTTTTGCCCCTTCTTTGGCCATTGTACAATCTGAAACTGGAATATAGTGTATTCCAGTTTGATCAAAATTAACCACAAGTTCCTTAGGAATTTCATCCACTGATACCACTA
Organism: Dysidea avara; assembly: GCF_963678975.1. Taxonomy (NCBI): domain Eukaryota; kingdom Metazoa; phylum Porifera; class Demospongiae; order Dictyoceratida; family Dysideidae; genus Dysidea; species Dysidea avara. The sequence continues at coordinate 424,452 of NC_089284.1, forward strand.
CGTGGATGTCTAGAAGGTAGTCCTTCTTGATTTCTTCAAAGTCCTCAACAGACATTTTTGCTTTCATTGTAGCTTTTCTCCTCACAAACCCCATTCATCGTAATAAATACTTTGCCCATCCATCTGTCAAAGTGGTTTGTTCTAACAAGTTGGCATCTTTGTGCATGAGCATACTCTCAGCACTAGCCATAACAACAGCAATGTTGATAGCAAGGCCCTTAGCTCGAAGATCTCGCACATACTCCCTGACCTGTTTATCAAGTTCATCACCCAGTTTGAGTGGTCATCCAGTCTGTTTCTTCCTGTTGCGAATTGTCCTCACCACCCTGTAGTGCCAAGTCAGTCATATACTTATCTTTCCATCTCCTAACACTGGGTTCCTTTAAATTCGAAAATTGATCGGGTATTTACTGGCAAAATACTTGATTGCAGTTGTTGTCCTAAACTGTGCCACTTGCTGTGCAATAGCAAATCTTTGAGCATCACTCACTTTCATGTAATTTCCCTGCCACAATCTTGTGTACTGGAACCATTGGTTGAAGCCAGTGTGGGTTGCAACTTGGAAGATATCCATTCATTGTCTGCTTAGGTTGCTCCTGGTGGTACTTTCTTACTTAACGGTCCATGTGGAGTGGGAAGAACGTCCTTTCTTTCCTTTGGTAACAGCTTCAAATACTGAAGGATCAACTTCATCTCCACTCAACAACGTAATGTGATCATGTGATCACGATTAAAAAATGATGGGAAAAAAAACTTTGGCAAATTGAATGTGATTCAAGCTCAGTGGACAAACAGAACAAGCTCTGCCAGACCGTCCAGCTACTTTTGTTGATACAACTAGTGTTATTCACGCTTTAAAACTATTAGCTTGTCACAACTCTGGTTAATTCACTGACTAACTGCACCAGTTGCCATCGCGTGATTACTGTTATACAGACCACGCCCTGAATAGCCACACCATCTCCTTTCTTGTTAAATAACTTCAAAATTATGCGCCACAGACCATCAAAAATTGGTATAGGCATTGGGTGAGCGATACTCTACAATAATAAGCTTCGAATTTTCGCGATTCAGGTTTGATGGAGTTGTTAGCCGATGTTGTAGCCTACAGGTGTGTGTTTTCACTACTTTCCATGTTGTTATCAGTGAAAAGGAAAGCGTAGAATTGTTCTACAAGGTGAGAAATGGTTGGAACCGAAGTGGTTTAGTGCTAGGTTGTTCATTGGCTAAGTTATTTTTAAAATCAGGTTAAAACTTGATAGTTTTATAGGCGAAAAATGAAGGCGTGTTATTTCATGAAACTGTATGCTAAACTAAAGTATCACAGGCTATCACAACAGCTTTTAAGGCGTATATTAAGTTGTACACTAACGGAAGTTTTGGGCCACCTTAAAATAGCTCATTATGCGCGTGGGTTGAAACAAATTGTTTTGTGCGGCTAGACTTAATCGGTTCAGCACCACCTTAACAGCTCACAAACTGCTTCCACCCTCCTCTGCATGCAAACAACATGTGTTCCATTTTCTCATCAAAGATACAACGTTAATATTTACAATACACTAGCTAGTGAAATATCAGTGTTGTCATGCATCATACACCTATATATGGTAAATACAGTGGTTGTGTGAGCTAAACAACCAAACAAACAACTAACAGACATGAACTCACTTAGGCTTGCTTTGTATTTCATGAATATTTCCAACACCTGGTGACAATGTGATTGGATCATCTTCAGGTCTGTACACCTTTGTTGATAGGACCTCACATGGATAAACTAATGGGCCTTTCCAAGACTCATATGTTTTAAGAGCTTTGCTATGTTAAAAGGTAACAACAAACTGTAACAATTGTAAAGTGGGTTATGTTGCAAGGCCCAAACTTTTGCGAAGCTGTTAATAGCCTCCAGAATAAATTTCTGCGATTGTGAAAACGGACAAGTTCTCCATAATACTACAGTACACACCCAATTTGGAGGATTGCAGAAGGTTTAGGAAAAGCTCAAAAATACATTCTGTCTGCCAGCAGAGATTTATTAGCCTCAATTGTGCAAAAAAATTGGACCTCGCACTTATATAATCACCACCACCAGTGACAATGATGACAATTACAATTTAAAGCTATTCATATAGACAACTACATTAATTAAGCTGTAATCAGGATTGAAAACTAAGTCAGGGCTCCAGTTGACTCATGATAAAAAAAGTAGAACAGATCTGAAAACTATAGCTATAGGCTACCTTCATACCACACCGGGAGTCTTCATACCACACTAGGAGTGAACATGCTCCAGTTCCTCTAAAAACACTTTAAGAGTCTAGTACACGAGAATGCATGTCTATTATCATAACTTGACCACGCTCTAGTGGCTATCTATATGTACCTCATAATAACTTGTGTATAAAAACTGGGTCAGAAATGTACAGCAATTAAAAAACTTTAACAACCTGTTCACGCTACTATTTTACCTTGAATGTGACATGGCAAGGCCAAAATAAATCGGATCGATCTAGCCATGCATGACAATAGGTGGTCCGGGCTACAGTACAGCTTAAACGCATTCTGGGGTGATTATTTGCTTCTGTTGGCTACACAGCAAGTATTTTCACACTTTAAAAGTATTCTACAACATGGCTAGTGGGGCTACAATAGCACAAGGCATGTCATACATCCAGTAAACTCTTAACTATTTCATTGTGCTAACATTCTTATTCTCAACACAAGAAGTACCCAAATACAGAAACTAGCAAGTTGTGCAGCTTAGTCTTCATGTCATCACTACAATTTCTAAGCACCTTGACACACAGCTTGTACAGAATCATTCTTTACAATCAAGCATTCAGAGGTGATTTGATTGATGTGCATAAACAGTAAGAAAGCTTATATCTAGACCATAGTGACATCCCTAATGTCTACCATTGACTGTCCATGTGGGTGACACACATATGCACACACCTATGGATTAAGTACTGAACACTTAACCAGTTCCTAGCACAAGATCAGGCACTACACAGCAGTACATGATGTGAAATGAATCATGCAGCGACCAGTGTATGAATTGACACCTTACACTTTATTCTCAAAAAGGATATACAAGACAAGGTACAAGGTTCATGTTATGTAACAGATAAGTGAATCACACATGATCACATTACATGATGGTCTCCAAATAAGGTAATATATAGAATACACATGTGTGTAATACATATACACTTACCTTTCATCCATACAATATGATGTTATTTCAATCTCACCAAATAGCACTTTCCTATTGCCAACATACACATGAGTACACCAAAGTCGATGTATTAATCAATGTCACCTTTACATATGCATACAGCACATTGCACACATAACATGCATACGTGCACGTTAACACACTAGCTACACACCAATGTATTGTGATGCACATGGCACAAATAACTACACAGCTTTATAAGCAAAGATTACAATGTTGCTAGTGTGATGATAGAATTTTGAGGATTCTGTAATTTATCCACATGAACTGCAAAAATTCATCATGACACACACACGGTACATACATGCATCCGTGCATTCCTGGGTGATCATGTAATGGCAGTCCACATCCATCTTTTAGTAGAAATATTCCAATGCTAAAGTCCTTACATTGTCCTACATCCATGCAGGCTGCATTTGCCCGATACACGTCTACACCTTGCTGGTACACCCATTCTTTATCAGCAATTGCGGGAGATACGTTAAAGTCTTCGGGTTTAACTGAATTCATCTAAGAGTACAAACACAGAAAGGATTGTCCACGATACACACTAGAGGTACAAACACTCACCGCTTGTTTTAACTCCTCTAAATTTTGGTTAAACTGAGGATCCTTTATCGACAGATTACTCGCACTAAAAGTCAGCCTGGCTTGATCTACAATTCTCTGTATTCTCGCTAGTCCGGCCATTGCGAACAGCTTAATACAACCAGAGTTCGATAGTTCAAATGTCGATGCCGCCCAAGCACTGCCCAAATATATTAGAGGAAATACTCAATTGGCTCGTGATGTCAGCTTTAGACGAGTACAGAAATAGGTGTACTTTTAATGTAAGAGTTTTAACCGAGCTAATAGATGGTGGTCAAGAACTCCGAGAGTTTAAGGAAAGTGTGTGGGAGACGCTTCGGAAGGACCCACTGTTCAGACCACTACAGAAAGACGTAACACTTTCTGACCAGCGGGAAATCACGTTCAGACGGGTTAAGAGACTGGCAGAATACGCCTTTATTACAGACGAAGATCTAATTGAATGTCCAGCCAAAGCGAGAGCTTTTCACGAGGCAATTAATTGTTATTGCACGAGCCTGCTAACCGCCTTCACTCTTCATAGGCAGGTGAGGATCACGTGAGTACTCGCGGTGTTACTGTACCATATCAATTTTGAATTTCCATATTACGACTTTATATTCAGGTCCCTTTACCAGTCATGATTGTATGCAACAACTAGTATGGTCATTACTGTAGAACTTACTTGTACAAGAGAGATCATTACCCTACCTTAGCCCATGTACCATACAGGAAATTTGAAAAAGAAAACATTCGTCAAAAATTTCAACTCGTCAAGCTCCTCAAAAGTCAGTGTTTAGATCTGTGATTTCTTGCTTTTCATCAAATTTTAATTCATCAAAGCCGATTGTGAATTCATCAGATTTCCCTATATCCTGTTGTATCAAAAGTATATAATATACTCTTGGTTGTATGGTAGATGATTTTTGCATTAATTAATTAAACCAGCATGGGGGTGACAATTGTCTAAGTACTTGTGATCCCAGGCTACTAATAACATAATTCAACAATGCCACACCCATTGTCCCACATTCCTTCTTCCATTCAGTGTCTGACTGTAACTTATTAGAATATTGTATCATTATTGTTGTAATTATTCAACTTGTTTCACTGCATCAAAGGGAAGACTGTCACCAGATGTATGAGGCTGTAATTGTACAACTAAACCTACATCCTTGTATTTACTAGTATTGTATACAGCTGTTGCAACTATGTTCAGTCTGCTACACACAGGGAACGGTACAGTTTTTCTTTAACATGCAAAGCCATTGATATACTGCCAATCAATGTCAGATATAAGAGGGAAAAAACATCTTTTTGGGCTTAAGCCAGTTGCATGTAAGGGAAAGTATTTTAATTGATATTTTAATTGCATTTGTGCAACCACTGGATGCTGTGGTTAGGCATAAAAATGTACAGAAACTATTGGGAAATGGACAACCACGGACACAAAATCTATTGTCACCTTAAATCTAAAGAAGGTATCCGAGTTTTTTAATCAGCATTAGAAACTACATTGATTTCTACGCCCTGTGATGTTTGTCTGCTCTAAATGCACTAAGCCAATAGCAAGTTATGAGCCAGTAAAGCATAGAATTAGTGATGAAGATGTTTTTCGGAGATGAAATACACAGGCAGCTGCTTGTTTTCGTTGTTTACCACAGGTACAGTACATGAACAAGTGTTACAATCACCTGGACGATGTAACTTGGCCTGCTAAACACGCTGCTATGCTGCTATGTCGATTCAGTGCTTTCCTGTGAAGCGTTTCGCTACAAACTTATTGTTAAGATTTGTTGGCATTCTTGAACGATTTTCTAACTCTGAACTTACGGATAGCAGGCTGCTATGTCGATTCAGTGCTTTCCTGTGAAGCGTTTCGCTACAAACTTATTGTTAAGATTTGTTGGCATTCTTGAACGATTTTCTAACTCTGAACTTACAAATAGCAGCTGTGAAAAGCCTTGTCTGATAACTTTTCTAACTTCACGGCCCTATAACTCAGGCATCTTTCATCCTATTTACAGCGGATAACCACGAAACGACAGAGAAATCAATGTAGATTCTTTCCATGTACAGAAAATTGGAACATACTGTGTACTTTGTAAGTAACTGTAGGTAATCATCATTTTCCCAATGGCTTCAATACATTTTTATGGGCATCCACAGCATCTGCCAATTGCACAATGGGAAATTAACACTGATTGCATTCCTAAGGCCTTACATGCAACTGGCTTTCAATTAACTAACTAATGCCTTCTGTGATATATATGTCTGGCTTCATTTTTTCCCTTTGATGCAGTATGTGCAGTTTAATTATATTATGTGTACAAAATCTTAAACATGTAGGTGGAATCTTAAAATTGATTTCATAGAAATAGAAAGTATTGAAACAAGAGAGCTACTATAGCTACATGTATATACTGCTCTAATGTATGATTCCACTAAATCTTAAAAACAAATTTAATTTTCGTAGTGACTATTCAGGCTATTCGTACAGCACTCACCCATCAAGCACAATGATGTCCTTCGCTGCCTATATAAAGGTAAGTTTTTGGTGAGTTCAAGGTGAGCTACAGTTGGAAGCAACGAAGTGAATGTCTCGGTGAAGCTGTGTCAATCCTAGCTTGCCTCCAACTCACCAAAAACTTACCTAGTGTGCTTGATGCTAGAGCTATGACAGGCAAACTTAAGGTTAGGGTCAGGTTCAGCCTTGGTTTCTTCTTTACCCGGTCTTCTTACTATATACAAGTTACTTATCGAATCACATTTATAAGATAGAAAAGTAAAGTAGCTAGCAGAGGTAGCATAGCCGGTACCACAGTATCCTTTCACACCAGAGGTCCATCTTTGAGCCATGGAAGTTTTGCCTTTTTTGAATGTGCCTTTGGGTCTAACCAATGCTGCCAGGGCTCTGTGAAGGTATTGTGAAACTGGTTATTTTTTCTTTGGAAGGTATAAACCTCCATGATCCTTTCTATACTGCACTACTGTACCGTGTGATATGAGAGGGAGCATAGTGTAGCAATACACAGGGTAGTAGTTTGTCTCTGTCTTACCATGGTTTTTCAATCCATTATCACTAATACAATAAAAATTTTGCTTACAAATATATTCAGTGGGTAAAGTATTAAAAATGAGGGCCTACTTTATTCCACGGACTGGACTGGACTTGCAGACTGGACTGGACTCGCAGACTGGACTGGACTCGCAGACTGGACTGGACTCGCGGACTGGACTGGACTTGCAGACTGGACTGGACTGAGCTGGAAACAGCTTTTAAACAATAATCCAGGAATTATCCATCTTTTGCAACACTGGAGACACCACTATCGAGCTACAACTGTACTGCTGCTGGCTCTTCCTTACAAGTCATGACACTAGCGCATGCACTAATTAATTAGAATACACTTACGATACATGTGTACTAGCAGTAATACAGCGTGATAGAGACTATTCTTGTAGCGTAGATGTTTTCCTTTGTTGCTTTAGCACTAGTGTTACAGCTGTAGAGATGAACCAGTAATTATACTTAGCAGGTAACTAGGTGGCACCACCAGGCAAGGTGATGGGGCTATGCAATTAATCTGGCTCATCACTACAACCCTAACGTTATTGTTAAGTACTGAAGCAACAAAGGAAAACATGTATGCTACAACAATAGCCTCTGTCACGCTTTATCACTACGGGTACACGTGTATCGTAAATGTATTCTAATTGATTAGTGCATGCGCTAGTGTCATCTGACTTGTAAGGAAGAGCAGTACCAGCAGTGGTGTTTCTTATAGCTCGATAGTGGTGTCTCCAGTGTTGCAAGAGATGGATAATGCCTGAATTATTGTTTAAAAGCTGTTTCCAGCTCAGTCCACGGGTCCAGTCTGCGAGTCCACAGAATAAAGTAGACTAAAAATGAGATGTCTCTGACTCTCTGCCATGTGGATGGCACACTCTGTGATCACTTTCTACCAACCCCTGATGCATTTTTGCAACACGTGTAATGTTCTAGACGAGCATGTACAGATTTTTATTTACCAAATCGATTGGAAGTTACGGTACACAATGGATACATCAGTAAATAGGATTATTGTACTTTGGTACCTACTGTACTTCAAGGGGTAATCACTTCAATACTGTCTGTTGAAACACTTGCGACCGGGATCAAGATTTAATCAAGCAATCAAGGGGCTTTTGTACAGTGAATCAAGCGATCAAGATGTCCGCAAAAGTGACGATCAAGCACCTTTCAAAGTTAACTTTAGCAACACGATAATTTACTAGTATTTTATGGTAGACTATCAAGAATCAAGGCACTTTTATAAGTGTAATCAAGCGATCAAGGCAAAATTTCGACGATCAAAATTCTTGATCCCGGTTGCAAGTGTATCAACTGGCGGTATGGAAGTGACTAGCCCTTGTACTTTGTGCTGTATCAAAGTGGTTTAGGTGAGCTTTTATGTGAAAACCACACAATATCTAGTGTCTACTGATATCAGTGGCATGAGTTCATAGTTCAGTACCACCTGTTTGTCTGACTTGTGTAGTTATAATTATTCAGGATGTTTTGTAATTTGATCTTCTAAGCCTGTACCAAGAGTGAGTAATGAAGTAGGGATCACAAAAGTTAGTAGATGAAGATTTCAGCATGGAAAAAGGAAAGTTTGGTATCATTTCAGCTCTTTTGTCATAGAACAACATATCTGAAGTCCCAAAAAAATCCTATAAGGGAATTTGTTATGTACAGTTTGAAATTTCCATGTGTTCTCAATTGGCATATGTAAAGAGCAAAAATTATGTTTGTCAATAGAATTGTACAGTAGCAGCTGCCACAATTTGTTGACATTATCGCTACAAATCACTTCTGTATTATGTATGTGTGCTTAGAAATACATGTATTTGATAAGCTGAATAAATTTCTGGGCCTTTTTCTTGAAAACTGATGTGGACATAATAATTATAGTGTATAGTTGGGGGTTACTATTCAGTGGACTGGACTACTGGACTGGAACACTGGACTGGACTACTGGACTGACATATTTTTGGTTTTTGCACATTCTATGGTTGGATTTACGGAGTCTTGCTAGTAAGCACCCTTAGGGCACCTGCAGCCCACTTCTAAATGCTGAAGACGAATAGTGGAATACAACGGTGGAATACACGAAAACTGTCTCTTAATAATTTCGCTGCTGTTTATTATGCCACATATACAACACTTATTCTTTACCCTGGTGTGTAGTAATTGAATGTGACAGCAATAGTTAAACCAGCAATCAACTAGCCAGTAGACAATATCTTTCAAGATATCCTTAGAGCAAGCTTGAGGAGCAAGCGAGCCTCGCCAGCGAGCCTCGCCAGCATGGCCAGACTTCTAGACTTGCCTCTAGTTCAGTGCAGGGGCTTACCAATTAGAGATTTTTCAGTATGGGCACTTACTATAATCTTTAATTGATAAGCCCCTGCACTGAGACAGAAGACTAGCAGCGAGACTAGCTTGCTTGTTCCTCAAGCTTGCTCTAAGAATATAACTCGAAGGATACCATCTACTGGCTAGTTGATTGCTGATTAACTATTGCTGTCACAATCAATTCCCTGCACTGCCTGGAGCAATACTACACACCAGGGTAAGAAATAAGTGTTGTATAGTGGCATAATGAACAGTAGCAAAATTATTAAGATAAGAGACAGTTTTCACATATTCCATTGTTCGTCTTCAGCATTTAGAAGTGGGCTGCAGGTGCCCTAAGGGTACTTACTAGTAAGACTCCATAAATCCAACCATAGAATGTGCAAAAATCAAAAATATGTCAGTCCAGTAGTCCAGTCCAGTGTTCCAGTCCAGTAGTCCAGTCCACTGAATAGTAACCCCCGTGTATAGTTGGCTAATAAACAATAGGAGCTTATGTTCTAGTTGCTGGTGGTATGTCTCCAAACATTAGTTGTATATCACTTGCTATTTTTCATGTGTAGTTGAATCAATAACAGTGTACAGTGAATTTATAGCTGCGTGGTTGGTCTAGGGCACAGTAAATGTTAAAATTCAACTGTAACCTTGGTTATATAAGCCTTGCTTTTACTGTGTATTGAAATAATTAAAACATGCATAAAATTTTTGTGGTACATGTATATTTTTACCATAGATTATATATACTACGTACCTGGGATTGGAAATGAATACACGTGATCTTAAACAAGCTATATTGGTTGCTTTGTAGTTATTTGACTCAGCATGACAGCCCACTGAAACTCAGAGGTGGGTAGCTGCATTCGCTGTTGAGCTAGCTATATATATATAGTACCAAACTATTCATGTCATGTCTCGGGAGTCCACAGCGTAGTGTAAATGTTTTTAGGTCTACAATAAACTAGCATTAGGTTTTCAACTGGTATTGGTAATGTTACTCAATACAGCATTCCTAGTTAAAATCAGTTGATTTACTCACTCCTATAAATACTGGAGACAATACAGGTTGTCTGAGGTCTTATAAACTTGATAAGTTTGTTTTTAAAACCAATAGGTACATCTATAGGGAGTGGCACTGCATGGCTCTGAGTTACCTTTAGCTTAGTTTTCTGTGGCCTCTAGACTCAGTGTAACTTTTCATTGGTATGTATAAGGTGGTACATTTCAACCTCAATTTCAATGCCTAAACGGCTTAAGGCTTTCCAGCAAGAAACGCTATGTAAATGAAGCCCATTCATTATACCATTTAAAGGACAACCGGTCAACTACAAAACTAATTTTGTAAAAATCATACACAATGAACAACAAACTAATGAATCCATGCACATTACACTAACAAAAAAGGCAATACATTGCTGGATGTGTAAGAAAGAAAATTGAAATAACCAATCATGAGCTGAAAGATGAGTTAATATTATGCCTGATGGACAGAACAAAGGACGGAGATACAGAAGAATGTGGAACTATGGACAGGCTTGATGGACAGGGGTGCCCTCCTACATGTAAAAGGCACAGTGTACCAGTTGATTTGTGTCATAGAAACAGAAATATGAAGCCAATTAAATACACTTACCAGCTACTGTTCAGCAAACACAAAGTCCATAACTACACATTTGAAAAGTCATGAATAATGTACAGTTTTACTGGCTGACAGTCACAGTGGAATTTGACAGTGAGGATAGTGAGGTACATGATCTCCGAGATAGTAGAACTGTTCCTTACAATTCAAGGCCATTCAAAAGCAAGTGCTTGCATGGAGCAGTACAAACAATTGAATTAAAAGTCTACAAAATCTGAGAGTTGACGTCGTGAAGCACATGTTGCCTGTAAATAATTCATTAATTTAATGATCGCATGCCAGTATTTTGTTAGTTACGTTAAATAAGAAGTACATGTGCTTTGCAATTGTTTCCAGGTGTTTACGTTCTACTCTTACAGTTTCTCCATGCCACAAATTACATAGTACAGTACTTAATTCAGTTCGAACTTGGGTTGATGCTTGTCGCGCTTCTTTTTCTCCCAGGTTTCACTTTTCAAGAGTCAACAGTCTGATAGTTTGGCGGGAAAACCTCTTGACAAGACACGTCAGTAATATCAATAACGGTGAACAACTTTTCAAAAACACTTAGTAGTTGCCTGTTAAAGGAAACCAGATGCATGGATTTGGGCACTTCGCATGCACTACAATGCAGATAATTTAGGGAAAAAACGGCGTTTCCAATCCCGGGTATGCAGTATAGTCACAAATTGGAGTGCTGTTGTTAGGAATTATCACCTCATGTCACCATTGTTTGTCATGTTTTACATTTCCATGCTTATGTCTGCATACTGTAATTAGTTCATGATGTGCTGGTGTTGTTTACCACTGGGAGTGTCCATAATGTAGTCTTCACTTATGTTTCTTCTACAAGTACCAGTAGATGTGCTTAGCAACCAAGCACCATGAATTATGTGGGTATTTGTTGAAATAGTTGCACAGGATTAACAACACACAGTGGTTGTAAATAGCCACAATAGAATTTAATTCAGTAGTGATTTTTTTTTTTTTGCCATGCTTTGTAAGCCTTTTTTTTTGCAGTTATGGTACTTGTGTTTGCAAAACTATTTGACTCATGAAATACATAAAATTACTCTGTACTCATTGCTGAATTTGAAATTTGGGCTGTCATACATACATAATTTACTTAGACCTAGCTGTGTACATGAGTGATGTTGGTTTGACGCATGCTCACGCTCACTTTGTTGGTAACATGAAGCTAGAGTCTATTTTGCAGATGTTTGCTGGTGTTCTGAGATCATCTGGGACATACAGACACATGGAACTATTTGATGCTGCAGAAAAGTTTGAGGTGTGCATTAATGATAGTATTATTAGTAGCTACACTGTACGTATATACCATGAGTACTACAATATACAGAGAGTATAGTGTCTGGTCCTGTGTACATGTGATATTTGGGCAGCACTACTGTTCCAGATCGTGTGTGGTCCATTGGTCCTTTGGCCTTGCAAGCCGGAATACTCTATGCAAGAAATTTGGCAATACTTTGTAAATGGAAGTTCTCAATAGTATCCACCCCACCCCCCCTTCCCCCACTATTGTCCAAGATTTATCCACTCTCCTGGCAGTTGTCTTGATCACCTTGTCTGAATAAGCTTTTCGATCCTTGGTCAAGGATATAAGTAATTCATTTAACTACAATATAAATGCATAATTTTGAACATGTGCATGTGTTAACTCTTACAAGTGTTTTTTTAGGTGTTTGGATGCTTCTCTCTCACTGAACTTAGTCATGGTAGTAACACTAGAGCTATCAGAACTACTGCCAAATATGACCCCAAGACAGAAGTAGGTATCTGTTATGTGCGTATATATGTAACTTGTGTGATACTAACCGATTATGAATCCTTTAATATATCTAATTCTACTGACTGGCTAGCTTACTAACTGATGCTATCAGACAATCATAATTCTATTAATAGCTAATGCCATGAATTTTTTTTTCACTTTTAGATATAGCACTTGCCTTTTGGCATACTATAATAGGTACAGTGTATTGTAAACTAACTTTTGTCCTTCTTAGTGTCCCTGTTCTCTGTATGTTCTACTGCACAATTGGCTAAAACTAAGTAAAATGGATACTTGAGATGTGCTAGTTCACTATTGAACTATCTTGTTACAGTATAGTGGTGTAGTTACCAAACAAGTGTAAAGATTTTTATTAGCTAGTAGTCTGTGATTGTCATTGCAATAAATAGTGCTTAAACAATTAAGGTGAGTTATTACCTGAATGGCCTAAATGTGATCAGCAATAGAAGCAAGTTACTGTTACAGCAGATTTAGAGTATACAATACACTGCATGTGTAATGTTTGCCTTTTTGCAGATGTTTTATCTCCATACACCTGATTATGAGGCACTGAAGTGTTGGTCAGGAAACATGGGCAAGGCTGCTACACATGCCATTGTGTTTGCACAGCTGTACACTCCTGACGGCAAATGTCATGGGCTACACTCATTTGTTGTTCCTATACGAGACCCAACTGATTTGACACCTTACCCAGGACTGCTAATTGGAGACATGGGCAAAAAACTGGGACAAAATGGTCTAGCTAATGGGTATGTTGTTTAGTTTATCACTTTTCCTCTTCATCAAACAGTACAGTAGTATTGTTTAGTATGGTTCTCTCCTAAAGTGACGGGTGCCACTGCTAGAAATGCCACATCTAAAAAGCCATCATAGGAATATCATGTGCAATGAAAATCGCCTTTATGGAATGTAGTCTCAAACATATTAAAATCAAGGAAGCACTTACAGGCATATACACTGTAGAAATATTGTCTGTTTTGGTCTGCCTCACTTGCCTGACCACAGTCACAAGACTAGAGGCCAAGCAAAGTAGCACACAGCCACCATTTTATGCCACAACACCATGCCAAGGCATTAATTTTCCGTGTATTTAGATAGCACAGAGGTACTTAACGAGCTGTAGTATCCTTGCTAGTATTAGGTAAAGCTACTCTGGGGTTATAAAATGATTGATCAATGCTGAGGCCATGTCCCTCAACAATCCCACTCCGTAGAAAACAAGGTATTCCTACTTAGGCATTGAAAAAATGGCTGGAAAACATACCAATTAGGTATTTTCCCACACAGCTACAATGCCAAGTAGGTAATAGCTACCATCATCAATACTTTTTATTGCTGGAACCCTACTTCATTTGAAATTAATAGTTTTTTATTACATCAGTTTATTAGGAAGTTTTAGATGAGAAGGGTAGGATAAACAACTTAGCTCATAGAAGTTGTTATGACTGTAGTGAACAGATATGTGAAATATCTAGCTGTTTACTTACTGAGTTGGAATTGTAGATTGTAGCTACATGTTTGACTGTTCATATTACAGAATTTTGTTTAATTTTTTGATATTTGTATTTTGTCTACATGCATATAAGATTACTATGTTAACGTGCTTGTATTCAATTTGTGTAGCTTCATTGCTTTTAACAACTATGGAATTCCCAGGGATTATCTGCTGAACAGGTGTGCATATATCTACATTTATATTAGTGGACTAAATAACTTTATTATTATTGTATGAGACCTGTTACTGAAAATATTACATTCACATTGATGCAAGCTACTGCTGAATTTGCTTTTTGTTTTATCACTTTTTAAACCAGACGCGCGCCCACAACTGGCCGAAGACCGGCTGTGGGCACGCGCCTGGTTTACTGAAATTGTTTTCGTAAAGTGTGTGTGTGTACCTATCTACATATCTACCTATGTTTGTCCGTACGCACCCACGTGAGCAAAATCGTTAAATAATGGTAAAAGCAGCTTTTACGTAAGAAGTAATAGCAAAATGAAGTCTGCATTAAACTTCTGTACAGGTGAACTTTGCTCTGAGGTGGTTTCTTTCAGCGGACTGAAATACGGGTGTGGCGACTTTCCTCAGACTGCCTTCCCCTTGAAGTTTTCAGGCGTTTAGCAACTGAAAAACAATAGTGCAGGCCTCGTACACTACCAGGAATAGCCTATGACTTCGAGCTGAAAGGGGGCGTATCCCTTACGTACGCGAATGAAAATGAAGAGCAGCTTTGAGAGAATTTGTGGGAAAAAATACGTTAGTCACACTATAAAACAGTTTAGAAGATACTTCTTTGCGTAATGTGTTGGTAAAAGCGGTTTGTTTAACAAACGCTTCCTTAGCAGTGCATAGCAACGTAATTGAACGAATTACGAAAATTTCATGGATTACGAAATACGAGAGTTAGCTAATAATATTATTGTACAACCCAAAACTACCCTATTGTAAAATAGTAATACATAGTTGGTTAATTCATAGTAGCATATACTGTCTATAGTTAATTCCAGATGAGTTAGCTAGCTGCATGACGCCTGGTTTTTAGAAGTAGCACAACATCAACTTGTTTCCTCAGTAATGCATGAAAGCCTATGAGCCACTCATGCACTGTCTGGTTTTCTGTTAGAACATTTCATATAGTCATGTATGTCAATAAATCTGCTATACATTGCATAATGGCCCAATGTTTTGTGTACTGCTACTACATGGTTAGTCTGGTACTTGTGCTACTACCATAATGGTAGAGCTAATCAAAACACAGTATACAGTTTAAATATATTACGTCGTGCACAATTTAAAACCACATTTGCATTCTAATCACACAAGTGCCGTACAGTCACCAGACCTTACTCTATGTGAAGGGGAGGGCACTACCAGACTAAATGTATGGTGTCCTTAATTTATATGTATATTATGATGCCTGGACTACTTTCTCTGGCTTTATTGGAGAGGTTTAGGTAACTAGTATTTTAAAAATTGTTAATTTAAAAATGAAGTAGGGATCTAGGCAATAAAAAGTAGTGAAACAAGAGATGAATGATGGTATTACAGCATAGCTCGATGTGAAAGTCCACATTAGCTATAATTTTGTTCAATGCCAAAGTAGGGACTTTCCCATCGAGCTATGCTGTAATACCATCATTCATCTCTTCTTTTGCTACTTTTTATTACATAGATCCCTACTTCATTTTTAAGTTAACAATTTTTAAAATACTAGTTTGTTTAGTTTTTTTGTTGTAGCACAGCTAGCTAGTTACAGCTTATTAAAGTATGTACTGTGCCAAAATTGGAAGCACATAGGCCCGTAGTAGCATGCATAGCTTACCTTTGACCGTAGTAGTAGTGGCGCTCAGATCTATGACCTGTCTCAGTACCCATTCTATTCACCCCGGCTGGAAGTTGTTCAAACGAACAGGCCCTTTCAGTTGTCTGTAGCGTAGTCTCGACTAACAGGATGAAGTAATAAAATTTCCACTCAAGTACTATCCAATCACATGAATCACTCGCTGATCTCACCATCCAGCACTGAGTGGCTGAGTCAGCGTGTTCAGAGGAACGATACATTGAGTATCAGTCCGTCTCATAATCTTTTCATCGATTGCAGTCCAGGCGTTGGCAAAAGTCGAAGTGGCAACTCAGCAGCCTTAATGTTTCACCATAGATTGTGCAACACTTGAAATTATAAGCACCCCACTCTTTCAGCAGCATAAGCGCTTTCTGAAATAATTTTGTGGTGTCTACAGAAAAGTATTGATATGGAAAATTAACTCCTTGGTATGGTTTCGATGCTTGATGATTGAAGATAAAAGGAAAGACAAGGCGCACAGGGCATACACTCGTCGGTACTCCAAAAGGAACATCCCACCGGTGAGTTTGTTGTTGTGGCATAAAATAGTGACCATTCGCTGCTTCGTTTGGGCTCTAGGCTTGTGACTGTGGTCAGTGAGTGAGACGAAATTTCAAGTTTTGGAGATTTTTTAAATTCTGTATCCAGTCACCGGTAAGTGTTTTCTTGTTTTTAATGCTGTATTTCATGTTAGATAGACTAATATTATTCTGTAAAAGTGATTTTCGTGGCGTAAGATGTCTCTAGGATGATTTTTAAAGGTGGAATTTTAGGTGGCACACGTCACTTTTGATGCAAACCCTACTTAAACAGTACTACCGTACTGTTTGATATGTTCAATATGGTATGCAACAAGGCACACTTCAGTGTGCATGTACAGTACTTAATATTATACTTAAAGCACTGCCACACAACAGTACAACGTGAGTGTATGGAATATACGGGCATGTTGAGAAGTAAGTATCCATGTAATCTATTTCTAGTCATAGATTACTGGTAGTATACTTCAAGAAAATGGTAGCAGGCAGGTAGGACATAATGTCACAATGCGTATTGTTTTGTGTAACTTAATTAAAATTACATGATGAAAAACTAACATACCAGCTACTTGCATCATTGTAGCTGCCAAAGATGGTTGTAGCCATCAGCTCAAATTGATCCTTATAAATTCAGTTTCTTCTCCCAATCAATTCACTTGTGGAACAAGTTACAAATTGACACTACTATTAACTTCAATGACTTCAGATCTCTAAATATGTCGTAGATATTGTACTATACTCAAGTTTTACAATTAACAAATATAAATATAAAATAAAGTAAGAATACAGCGAACAATAACACAGGTACCTGAAATTAAGATCAGAATTTATTCTAAATAACGCACTATTGCAAAACCCACCGTAATATCACTGGGGCTTACTAAATAAACCAATTTCTACACTAGTGAAGTACCATTTCCGAAAATAAACAGCACTAAATTTTATGGTTTACTACAGAGCTAAACCCTATGGCAGAATGTACAGTACAGATACATCACGCAATTATCGTGACATCATGTCCTAACCCCCCTGGCTGGTAGTAGGGATTTACAATGTAAGTCACACGATCAACCATGCTGTCTGAGTCGTATTGTTTTCATTACATTCCTTACATAACTGTTCTGCATAACTTGCCCAGCTGGGTGTACTGTGTTTGTCCAATTTGCACATAACTGTACTGATGTAGCTAATTGGTACTGTGTGTAAAATACAGTGTGCAGCAGTACTTTGATCCTCCCACGCACTGTGCAATATCATATAACTGACCTCATCCACAACAAGTATAGTTGTTTAACTGATTGGTATAGTTATCATGAACCACAATAGTGGTTCATAATAGGGATCGGGACAAAAATTTTCAAAACTCGCTAATAGAACGCACGCCAAAAGCAGCCTTCCGGGCTTTGGATGTGTTTCAAAAACCTTCCAGACCTTCCTCTTGTGTTGTAAAGACTGACCTGGAAGTATAAAACACAAGGGAAGTGGTTTTGGGAGTTTTTTTTAATTTCCAAAATCACCCCGAATCTCCATCTTCTTATTTTGCCCATCTACAGCCCACAGGAAGTAGACATCAGCACTAAAAACGTATGGCGTATTTAAAATCATTCCTACCCAGGTCTGTGTGGTATTAAAATCTTTGCTTTCTAAGGCGATTGCGAGATGTAGAGCTAGAGTCATGGCTTTGAGATGCCATTCACTCATGAAGCCATAAAAGCAAAAGTACAGCAATTTAAAAAAATCCATTCAAAGCAACGCACAGGACTAAAACTCATCAAGATGTATTAAACTAAACATTAAACATAAATGCTACTCACTGAAATTTTTTTTTGAATGTTTTAGAGTTCTTCAACTCGCATCAGTGAAGGGGGTGTGGCCCATAGCCCGTCACTGAAACCACATTCTGGGCACTTTCCTAAGGGCTGCTATATCCGTTTATCAGTCAAGAATCGATGAAGCAAGCCTTGTAAGCTATCAGGAATAGCGTAACCCTTCAAATCGAAAAGGGTGTGTCCCCTTTGTACGTGATCAAAAATTAATGGCAGCTCTGAAGTTTTGGGGGAAAGAGTTTTCGAAAGAAAACAGTATCATATTCCAGTGTATGCATCAGGCCTTATAAGCTGCCAGAAGTTTAATTCAGAAAGTTGCTATTGATGTTCAACGTGGCAATGCTGATTCTGTAATGGCAACAATTCCATCATCACAGGATTGGGCAGAGTTTGCCTCTCTACCCATTGTTTGAGCGTGAAGACCTTTTCTTTTATTATTATCTTTTATATCTAGGCCCGGGGCAAATACAACCAAGTACAATCACCAACGGGACAACCTACTAATGGGGCATATACAAACAGTACATGGCAAACACAGCTAGAAAAGATGCACAGTAATACAATTCTAGAGGAATTGACTGGCACATATGCATAAGGGATGTATTAGCAGACCACGGTAAGATTGGGATAAGAGCAGAGTATTTCAACTGTCTGTCACCTACAACTGATATCTGAGTTATGTATATATTTAACATGAGCTGGGTCATTTGTACTAAAATGATCACATGATGCTGTCCATGGATATGCTGCAAGACCAAAAAAAAAAATTTGTAGAACAAATGTGGCTGAAATGCAATACCAGAATTTCATGGACATGTCGGTGTGCACAAGTACATGTATGTGGAGCATTGCTGATGGCGGCAGACTGTAGCTACATATAATAATAGCAGTTAATAGCAAGCACAACCATGCACATAGCAATTAACAGCCTAAGGGCACATTTTGTGTATGTTGTTTGTTCTCTTCATCAACGTTCAGTATGTGGGATACAATTTGCCAGTTTCTCAGGGCCCATATCAGTGATCAGTCTGGTCACTCCTGGCACTAAAAGGCTTCAGGTGGAGAGCTATGCATCATCACACAAACTTACCAGCTGGAAACTGCACCTTCGCACAATGGCCTGCCAGGTGAGGCTTTCTCCCATCCCATACACGAGTAAAGGTAGCCAGGTTACGCGAGACTAAAGAAACAAGACTATCAAAGTATTTTATCCAACACAAACTAACCTCCAGTGATTAGTGGCAACTTCCAATCATGTTGTTCATTAAGCAGGAGTAGCAACCACTCGTCTTCCAATCGAAAGAGTCGCTGTCGCCCACTTTCAATCACAAATGAATAGTAGTTTGCTTGTCTAGAATCCGCCTGATCTATTAATAGTAGGGGTCACATGCTAACTGATTGATTGGCGTTAAATAGAATCATCGTACGTTTCTATCACCTACACGATAGCACCTGCCCATTATACGATTATCTCTTCATACAACATGGATTCTATTCCCAGTGAGTGCGAAGCCTTAGGCCTTGTAGTTTTCTCAAACATTTATTTATTCATTATTTATTAATGACGTAATTTTAACCACATTTTGTATTATCTTTAGTACTTGGTTGTATAATAAACAAAAAAAACTACCATCATAAAAAAAATAGAATTAAAAAGAGGGCATGTCTCCTTCGTACATGATTGAAAGATTGAGAACGGTTGCCTTAAGGATCTGCACGAGAGAAGACTAAATAATAGCTACAGATAGCTACTTTTTACAGGTTGGTAGGGTTTTCCAGCTATATAATTTCAATGCCTTTATTGTTGTGGATCAAAGCATTTAACACATCGGGTGAATACAGCCTGTGCATGATTGTGTCTTTTCAGAGTCTATAGCTATTCCATAAGACCAAGAGTACATAATAATACCCTACTCTATTATTATGTACTCTTGATAAGACTGATCATGAGTACACACTCTACCTGTAGCTAGTAGACAGATGCTTGAGCATCATGAAGCAAGCCTTCATATACTATATTACTGCAGTACTATATATTACTTCAGTACTATATTACTGTATGTAGTGTACACCAGCCATAAAATTGTGTTGTCCATATGCATGTACATGAAAAAATTTCAGAAACTGGGGACAAAAAATTGTAAATTTAAAAGATTCTGAAAAAACTGCGTAAACAAGAAGTGATAGGGATAGTGATTCACAATACTGCTTAATACATCAATACAAGCCAAGCAGCTTGATTTGTGTACATTGAGTTTAAGATTCCTATTTTGGCTTTTTGAATTAACAGTCGAAATAGGAATCTTAAATTCAATGTACACAAATCAAGCTGCTTGGCTTGTATTGATGTATTAAGCAGTATTGTGAATCACCATCCCTATTGCTTCTTGTTTGCACAGTTTTTTTTTCAGAATTACAACTTCAATCCCTATTCTACTTGTTTAAATTTACAGTTTTTTGCCTCCCTAGTAACTAATGGAATTTACTCTTGGTTATATGGACTAAAATAGCTAGAGGTTAAATTTGCATGTTACATATGTGACCATCTCGGCGAAAACCCGTCTAGTTCGCACAACCTCGCAATTTTTTTTTTAATTTCTCAGCATTATCTGCATTGTCTAAGGAATGGTTCACCAAAGTTTCAGCCTTCTGTGGTAAGTAGTTTTGGAATTTACAGCTCTAGAAAGTACAGGGTAGGAAGAACAAGGAAATCGATTTGTACAGTGACTATACTAAAAATAAACTACAGGCACATGCATTCGCAGCCATAACTTCTGATTGAGTCTACAAAGTTGGAATTTGGCTTACAATGTTCACTATGGATTGGCAGATCAATCAAGGTATAATTTTAGCCTTGCAGTCACTTGCGCATAGGCATATGAAGGTGGTTTTGTTGAAGAAACAGCGATGATTTTGTTTACGTCTACCACTTCGTAAACAAACGCACGTGACACGCAAACCAATGGGGCTACAGAAATGAAAGAACTCCATATGAGTAGGCAAATAAGATGGTGTATAGTTTTAATCGATTTGAGTCTTCCTTCTTCGAGTACTGGCCCGATAAAAACTTGCATACTTTTTCTTGTAGCATGTGTAATTTTACGAATTATTTTTAAGTTTCGATTTTCTCAATACGCATGCTTGTGCGAACTAGACGGGTTTTCGCTGAGACGGTCACATATATACTGTATTTACCATTGATACTAGTTAAAGCACTGCCGCGAGTGTAGCATGGGAAAAATACCACACCAAAATGTTATTGCACGAGTGTGGTGGTGCTTTGACTGGTTTAAAGTGCTTACTGGTCAGCATTTATTTTGTAGCTTGAACTGCGTCGGTTTTTAGCCATCAGACAATTGATAAGTGTCTATATAGCAAACAGATAACATAGTTTTGGCTACTTCTGGTGATTTAAAATGTTACGCATGTGATCAATGGTGCTGTATTTTCCGTACACAGTGCTGTATGGAAATAATAGCACTCTTATTTGTTTAATCTTTGTCCACGCAGCTTCAAATTATCGTTATCATCCCTACTAGACTAGTAGTTTTCTTTTGTTAACTTCCACTGAACCAGGACATACCACATCAAAGGTACAGATATATCAGAACCTACAGTATCTCACATTTCAGGCCTCTCTGGAAGCATGTTTGAGCTGCATACTGCCTAGTAAGAAGGTGTGGCTGATTAAACTAATGCTTTTAGGACAATGCAAGAATGGTACTCGGTACTGGTTTAATATTGTGCACTACTCCAGCTTGTTTCAGTACTTTTTATCTATGTACTTTGGTTCCTACTCTAGTTGAAAATTATTAATTTTTACTTATATTAAGAGGTGAGGGAGAATGTCTAACTATTAGGAAACACTGTGAGTTCAATAACACCTGATTCAAAAATAAAGGCTTAACCTTATCAATGCTGGCCAATACCAATCAACAGTTCTGTATCACCAGTGGAGGTATTAATTTAATCAAAAGGGAACTTAACTCAGAGTGTTTGTACAGGCTATACTGGCAGTTAGATACTCTCACCCATACAAATATTATGAACTACTGCTATACTGTAATAATCCAGTAAATGTTGTTTATTATGTGTATGTCAGTTAGTTATTTGTGTTCATGCAGAACTGGAGATGTTACTCCTGATGGAAAATATGTCTCATCTTTCAAGGTGTGTAGTACTGTATCTGACAAATTGATGTTATGCTACTTCTAAGAACCAGGCGCCCATGCAGTTAATACTTTCCCATTCTAACTAAATAGGCGATTAATTGACCATGTATGTAATTTAGTTGGTATTCATGCTATTGCTATTATTAATTCAGCTAGATAATTAGATTTATAAATACTGTAATTTAGCATATTTCGTTTGTAATTCATGAATTATTTTGTAATTCGGTAATTACATTGCTATGCATTGCTAAGGAAGCGTAACTATAACAAGCCACTTTAAATCTCAAATTACACACAGAAGTATCTTCTCAACTGTTTTATAGTGTGTCTATCGTGTTTTCTCACACGAATTGTTTAGAGTAAGCCTCGAAGCTGCCTTTAATTTTCGTTCGCGTAAGTACAGGTAATGCCCCCTTTTCAACTTGAAGGATACGCTCTCTCTGGTAGTTTAAGAGGCCTTCTACGTTGTTTTACAGTTGTTACATGTCTATAAAACCGAAAGGGAAGACCGTTCACAAAGTATTATGAAGAGTCGCCATACCCGTATTTCAGACTGCCGAGAAGAAACCATCTCAGAGCAAGGTTTATGTGTGTGGAAGTTTAATGCAGGCTTAATTTATCTCTGCATCCTGGCTGCTTTTTACCATTTTTAAAGTTTTTGGCTCACGTGGGTGTGTACAGAGGTACACACACACACACACACACACACACACACACACACACACACACACACACACACACACACACACACACACACACACACACACACACACACACACACACACACACACACACACACACACACACACACACACACACACACACACACACACACACACACACACACACACACACACACACACACACACACACACACACACACACACACACACACACACACACACACAGTAAAGCCAAAGCAAAGCCTCTGGCAGTCATGCGAAACATAGCTATTACTGCCCAGTGAACCAGCACTGGGATGCCTGTGCACCACTCAGGCACTTGAGCCTTGTGCAGGCAAATCCTCCTGGGGCAGGGCTAGTAACCCACAGGGGACTGTCCAGGTCTCTTGGAGAGGTCGCGGAATCTAAAGTTCCACAACGACCCCAACACCACTAAGTGAGACAAGAACAGGCATTTGTTTCCCCAGTTTACACCAGGTACCCATTGATGTTACAGCTGGGTGGGCTGCTTCCCCAGTTGACACCAGGCCACCAGGTCCCCATTTAAACAGCTGGGTAGACGGAAGCAATGTGAGTAAAGCTTCTTGCTCAAGGAAACAACAACAACACCAAAGTGGCTCAACCAGGAATCGAACCTGGGACCTTTCGATTAAGGCCGATGCCCTAACCACTTGGCTAGCTGCCTCACACACACACACGCACACACACATACGCACACACACACATACGCACACACACACACACACACACATGTTTTCACGAAAACAATTTCAGTAGTAAACTAGGCACGTGCCTGGACGCGCCTGGTTTAAAAATTGTCAAGTGATTTTTGTGTCTATTTAATTATCACACTGTAATTGTAGTGGATATGTGCAATATTGGGTAATATTGGGTACACCGTAGCTAAGAATTGCCTCAAATTATGGCAGGTCCTGTATAAAAACGTGTTAATCACCATTGGTATAGAGCCTTACAACAGAAATAATACTGTGTTTCAATTTTTTCAAATCTCGAAATATGCATGTACCATGTAACCTCCATGCATGTTTACTATAACATGAGTGTTCCATGTATGTGAGGTGCATGTATCATGCAACATGCATGTCAGTGAGGGGGACATGCCTGTACCATGCACGCAGTAACCATCTTCCAGTGCCATGCATAGTACATGCATATTGGCGTGGTGCATGTAGAATCCCACGATGAAAACTGACACTTGCTCTTTAGATTATAAATACAAATTGAAACTTTATATAATAGTGAGGAAAAATTTGATAAGTCAAAGCTGTTGTGTGTGTATGACTGTTCTACATACTGTAGGTGTTCTCAAGTAGTCAGTAATGCTTCACATAGCAGGGCAGATACAGCAGTAACCATAGCAATGACATACATCATGCATGTTACATGCATGCCAGTTTTTTCATGTTATTACATGCATGTTGACACAAACATGCATGTAGCTATTGCATGCATGTAACATGTAGGAAAAGTGTCTGAAATCCATGCATGTCTGACACGAACATGCCCGCATGCACACACACAAAGTTTAAAATGGAAGACCATTAAATGCCAATTTGTGGCCACATACAGAATTGTCGAAATATTGCACATGTACCATGCATGTTACATGCAACCTACAGGATCTCCGAAACATGCATGTATGTTAACAGTGTTGACATACATGCATGTTTCATGTAACATGCATGGTACATGTGCAATATTTCAACAATTCTGTATGTGGCCACAAATTAGCATTTAATGGTCTTCCATTTTAAACTTTTTGTGTGTGCATGCATGCGTGCATGTTTATGGCTTGGCCATAATTCGAGATGATACAGTAACAAAATTTTTAGTCAAGTAGGCCATTTCCCTACCTTTTAGACCAGCTCGTGGTTTCTCAAAATTGTTCACTAACAAAATTATTCACTGATAACTCTGTGTGTTGGGGGAGGGAGGGGGGAAGGCACACACGCCCCTTGTCTGTCCACACCCATGAAAGATATTTATGCTATGTAGCAGCCAACTAGTCTTTGCTTAAATTGATCAATGTCCTTAGAGTCAATCACGTGTTGGGGTAGAGAATTCCAAAGTTTGATAGCGGAGGGAAAGAAGGAATATAGATAAGAATCAATTCTTGTCATTGGTTGTATAAATCTCTTGGAGTTAATTCTTTCACCTGTAATTGTGTGGATGGTTTTACTGGACAGAACTGTACAACTAACACAGATGATTGTGATCCTAATCCTTGTATGAATAATGGAACTTGTACAGATGGAGTTAATTCTTTCACTTCAAGAAAGGTGTATAGAGCCTGCTGTACTTTAAAATTCAGCAAAGGAAAGTTTTCTTTGTGCTACATGTAGTTTGAAATACAGGTACTTCTAAGAAAGGAAAACATTTTGTTTTTGTCTTTTTAAAGAATTTTTCTGTAAGGGGTATATAAACTAGTAACAATTGATTTGGATCCTAGACACATGTCCTTTATAAAGGGGTCAGTGATGTGCTTTAATAGGGGTTCTATTGAAAATGCTGTTGTTTTCAGTTATTATATATTTTATGTTTCTTAGGATCCCAACAAACGACTAGGAGCTTCCCTTGGTGCATTATCAGGTGGTCGTGTTGGTATAACTACAATGGGATCATCATTTCTTCGACTTAGTGTACCCATTGCCATAAGGTATAGTAATTGCTATAATGGGTATTACACTTGGAAGATTTGTTATACTTTCATGCTGTGCATTAATTGAAACACTTTAGTATTTCCATTCATATATGTAACCGTCTCAGAAAAAAATCTGCGTAGTCCAAATTTCTATTGCCTCAGCATTATCTAAAGTGCCCAATGAATGGTACCAAAGTATCAGCGCTATACAGTTGGAAGAGCAAAGAAATCAATTTTACAGTGACTATATATGTATGCTCGTAGTAAACCACATGTGCTTATAATCAAGGCCATGCGTGTATATTGGTCTATGAATTTGGAGCTTTCTACCATGAATCAGCAAACCACCAAGGTATAGTTTTAGCACTGTATTTACTCATGCACACAGGTATATATTCAAATGAAGAAATGACATGTTTACGTTTACCACATTTTAAACAGCATTCTCTTCAAAAACAAGGCGGTTCATTGATTTTCAACTCAATAACTAAATGTGTGGTTAAAGCTTGTGTTAGTTTTCTTAATGTAGACACATAGTTTCACCCAGTGCGTTTTATGGACAATGTCCACAATGACATTTTATGATGTCACAAAACAAAGTGGCCATGCTAATGTGGGGACTTTGTACAGAGAGGTATTGGACAAGATAGTGTTTCCATTTATACATTCAAAAAAGGGCGAAGGTGAGGCATACAGTCTATTTGTGTCCGAAATTAAAATTTTCAGTCTGCTTTCCTTGTCGGAGTACGTTTTGCATCATCATAGTACATGTACATGTACTAAGAGTATTTTATCAACAGGTATATGTTCTGTTAGAGTAATTGAACTAGGTCTGTATATAAATCAATGGGTTCACTAATCTGAACAGACTTTCATCAAGTTGAGAACAGAGCTGTTCAGATTAGTGAGGATCCGCTATACTGTGTACACCAACACTCTGAAGCACTAATACGGCCATTTTGTCAATTATGACATCAAATTTCATCATTGCAGATATCGTCCATTAGAAAATTGTGAACTATGTAGGTTTTTGCTGAGATAGTCACATATTAATAATTGGGAGTTTCAACATATTTGGTTTGTGTACAGTTTCATGTTGACACAAAGTTGTGTGTTATTGTAGATATTCAGCTTTCCGAAAACAGTTTGGTCCAACTCCTGATGAAGAGATTCCTGTCATTGAGTATCAACTGCAAGTGAGTAGAAGTTCAATATTCTATTGAGTGTATTTTCCTTTGTTGTTATACAGCAATGGCGTCTTCTACCACTGCTTTCTGCAACTTTTGCCTTGACCATCTTTTCCTACACTTTCTTCTTGGATTTTATTGAGTTCCATGTAGCAATGGTACTAGGTGAAAAATCTGACCACCAGGTACAGTACTTCAATATTCATCAAAGTTGTGTTGTCATTGCAAAAAATTAGGGATCATAGAATTGAAGCAATGAAACAAGAGAGGTTGTCTGCACTTACAACTACTTTACTGAAGCTAATCAATACCATTGAAGTAGGGATTAAAATGTCCACTAGTGTAGTGACAACCTCCCTTGTTTCATTACTGTTTATTTCTATGATCCCTACCCTGATTTAAAATTGCTAATTTGAAGTCGTGAACACTGCATCAAAGGAAAAAATGGTGTCATGCACACATTATTAACTAATTTTGCATCTGAACGTGCACCCTGACTGAAAAAGTTGTGGTCATTCCCTATGTACATCTGTTACACAGTGAAGAAAAATACAAAGAGCACTTTTTGCAATTAATCACTATGGCAATTACTGATGATTTCCACAATTAGAAGCCATTACATGTGACTCGTGAATCAACTCCTGTGTGGTAGCAAGAGTATATATACTCTTGGTGGTAGTAGAGGACACAAAGGAGGACACAAGACAGACTAAGATAAATCACATGGTATATCCACTGTAGCTGCTATGAAAGGTGAAAAGGCACATCAGCAATGTTGAACAAAAAAGCACATATCATTAGTCATAGTCAGGTTGTGCTTTACTGAGGGAATGAGCCAGTCAATCAGTCAGTAAGTTAGTTAGTCAATTAGTAGAAAATTCAGTAAAATATATACAGGTTGGTTTAGAGATCAAAGGAAAAAAAATTAAGTAGTGAAACAAGAAAGGTTGTCCATACCTGCAGGAATACTAGTGGACAGTCAAGCTATACCTATGATTGAATTAGGAATTAAGTGTCCACTAGTATATCTGCAGGTATAGGCAACCACTCTTGTTTCTGTTATTCCCTTGTTTCACTAGTTTTGTATTTTTTTTCTTTGATCCCTAATCCTGATTTTTCCTTCTACTAGTTTGTTTACTTAGTTAATAACATAATTATGACTAATGAACCTGCACATAAGGAAGAATGACACCAGCAAATTAAATTACATAAAATGACATACAATATGAGCAGGAGACTATTAGTTGGTACCAAGTTGTTCAAATCATACAGGTAACCACACTATAAGAAGTACATAATAGGTGAAACATTGGTTGTTTGGGATTTTTAGTCAACTATCATAACATGATCCATTTGTTACATTAGTGACATCTGTTATCAGCATAACATCACAGGTAGTTATGGTGAGAAATATAAACTACTTGTGCTAATGTGTTTTACATCAATAACAAAGTTTTATGTCATATCCTTTAGGCTGATGTCGGTCGTGAGATTCATGCTATATCATCTTCATCAAAGCCAATATCAAGCTGGACTGCTAGAGATGCCATTCAACAGTGTAGGGAGGCATGTGGAGGGCATGGCTATCTTGCAGGTATACACATCTTAATACTTTGCATTACTATTATGTGTTTTGATAATATTTGGTGGAGTCGTTGGTACACATTATAAAAGTTTTAATATAGTGGACTTGAGCTTATGACATTTTGTGATGGGCTAGCAACTGTTGTTATGTAGCCATCAATTTTCTATGACTCACATTGAGCTGGAGCGAAGGTAATTATTTACTCACCACTGGGTATTATGACACTGGAAAGCAAGCCTGTAGTTATTGGCCTTGTGAATTGGTGGCTAATAAAATTTTGATATATTACTCAGCTGTTCGCAGTTACTAGCGAACTGTGTGCCATTCATTACCAAAATATATTCATTTAACTATATCTAATCCAAAACAGCCAAGCTGTCAAAAAAGAATGCGGCCCTCAAAAAGGCTATGGTGAAAAAAGATGTGAAATCCAAGGTGGCGACCAAGAAATGGCTGTGATGGTAGGTTAATGGTAAAAATTTTAATAATGACAATTCAGGTGAATTTTGGTGCCACTTGGTCTTGGCACAAAATTCACTTGAATTGTCATTATTAAAATTTTACTATTAACCTACCATCACAGCCATTTCTTGGCCGCCACCTTGGATTTCACATCTTTTTTCACCATAGCCTTTTTGAGGGCCGCACTCTTTTTTTTACAGTTTGGCTGTTTTGGATTAGATTTCACTTCTTTTTGTATTTGTATACCCCGAAGCCGGCCTATGACAGGCTTTTGGGCTTGTTTAACTTATCTTTTTATCTTTACCACAGGAAGGAAGAAAAGATGAATCAGATGTTAAATACTTTAAATATTTCTGATTTTATCAGTAAATGTACAATTATATATATAATACATATATTTATTACAGAACTCTCGGTACATGGTGGTTTCTTTGTAACTGAACACTCTGCAAGGTGACTTCTTCTAGCTGATCTCTCTACAGGGTGATTTGTTTGTAGCTGAACTATCTACAAAGTAGCTGATCTCTCTACAGGGTGATTTGTTTGTAGCTGAATTCTGTACAGGTGATTTGTTTGCAGCTGAGCTCTTTACAGAATGGTTTCTTTTTAGCTGAACTCTCTACAAGGTAACTCCTCCTAGCTGATCTTTCTACAGGGTGATTTGTTTGTAGCTGAATTTTCTACAGGATGATTTGTTTGCAGCTGAACTCTCTACATGGTGGTTTCTTTGTAGCTGAACTCTCTACAAGGTGACTTCTTGTAGCTGATCTCTCTACAGGGTGGTCTGTTTGTAGAGCTGAACTCTCTACAGGGTAATTTGTTTGCAGCTGAACTGTCTACATGATGGTTTCTTTGTAGCTGAATGCTCTACAAGGTGATTTCTTCTAGCTGACCTCTCTATAGGGTTACCTGATCTCTCTACAGGGTGACTTTTATCTTGCTGAACTCTCTATCAGGGTGATTTGTTGGTATCAAAACTATCTACAGGGTGATTTTTATACCTGAACTTTCTACAGGGTGATTTATTTGTAGCTGAACCCTCTACAGGGTGATCTGATCTCTCTACAGGGGGTGATTTGTTTGTATCTGATATCTCTACAGGTAGACTTGTTTGTAAGTGAACTCTCTACAAGGTGATTTGTTTGTAGCTGATTTCTCTACAGGGTAACTTGTTTGTAGCTTAACTCTCTACAAGGTGATTTTTTTGTAGCTGAACTCTCTACAGGGTGATGTGTTTCTAGCTGATCTCTCTACAGGGTGATTTTTTTTTGTAGCTGAATTCTCTACAGAATAACTTGCAATGTAATAGGATTCTATAATGGAGTAAATATATTAGCTGAATGCTCTATTAGGGTGACTGTTCTATTAGAGTATCTCGATCTCGCATTAGCTACACGAAGTTGGCTTTCGAATCATAACTCAGTGGTTTGTAATCTGATTCTTCTGTACTACTGCTAGGACTTTCTATGAAGATTATTCCAGCTATACACCGATTTTCAGCTCATTGCTCTAAGCAGTTTGCCTAGTAGGCGTAAAAACTAATACTTTTTTATTCATAAACTTGATCGCGTAATTGTGACACAGGTTGGGTTTTGTGTCATATCTCCATGGTCCTTATCACGATTCCTTTCAAACCACCAAAGGGCACTCCTACGATGGTTACTCCATCTACATAGCAATTTTCAACTCATTCCATGGAGCGGTTTACCCTGTAGGCGTGACAACAAATCAATCTTGTTTTACGCATATAATTGGTCATAAATCCTGAACCATTCATCGGATTTGTACCAAATTTGATACTATGATTCGCCTTTGGAATCCCTTTCTGTGTGCCAAATTTCAAGGCGATTGGAGTACGCATTTGCGTTTTATAGCAATTTTTGCAAGTGTGCGAAAAGACGAAGAAAAAGAAAAACGAAGAAAAAAATTGAAACTTTGGCAGCTCGTATCTCGGAAATGGCTGGAGCGATTTCCTTCAAATTTGGAATGTAGACTCCCCTAGCTGGCGGGCAACTCTGTAGCAAATTTGGTTCCAATTGGATAAGGGATCACCAAGATACAAAGGTATGAAAATGACGTTTTCTTTCTTCCTGTCAATATACCCACGGTGTGGCGCACCGGCTTCTTGGGCCGCACGACACACTATCGTGTCTCTTGATGTGCCATTATAAGAAGGTACTTTTTTAAGTTACCACATTGTCCAAATATGGCCAACAGCTGCAGTGGCCTATCAATTATGATGAAGTATGTCACTCTACTGGTCCTCTATTAAAGACCTGCTAGTACAACACTGCACCTGGTTGAATTTCCAAGACAAGATTATAACTTTATACAACAGGAGATATTACAACCACCATTGTATGTTTGTTCAGTTAGCAGGCTGGGAGAACTGAGAGATGACAATGATCCTAACTGTACCTATGAAGGGGACAATAATGTACTACTACAACAAACTTCAAACTACTTACTAGGCCTCCTGACTGACAAGAAGCTTAAAGGTAGAGTTCTTGGCTACCTAGGTTATCAGTTGTAGGAACTAAACCTTGACCTGGTTGTGTACATTAACACTATCACATAATGGAAAATGATATAACCCTACTATTGTGCTAAGTGCACCAGCTGTACCAAAGATTACCATACACTGTTTGGTGCTTAAACTTTGACCTAGGTATGAACTGTGCAAACTTTGTAACAGGCAAAAACAAAGCAAAATGGCCACAGTAACTGGTTGTTGAGCACATTTGAGGTGTGCAATTAATTTTCTGGTACATCTGGTACAATTCTGTTCTGTGATGTGGTAAAGATTAGTAAGAAGTGAAGCAAGGAAAGTGCCTAAGCCTACAGCCATGCTATGGTGACCTCCCTTGTTTTTCATTTTTAAAATTACTAATACATTTTTTTTTGAATTCCTAACACACACACACACACACACACAGATACGTATGCACGCGTGCACGCACACGCATA
Source organism: Dysidea avara (assembly GCF_963678975.1). NCBI lineage: Eukaryota > Metazoa > Porifera > Demospongiae > Dictyoceratida > Dysideidae > Dysidea > Dysidea avara. The sequence continues at coordinate 456,507 of NC_089284.1, forward strand.
CACATATAATACATTTTCTTTTGTCTACAGGTGAACCTATATCCTCACCATTAGGCAGCGTAGACTTACTCAATGACTATGAAAGAATATTGCATGGAAGGTTCATACCTAGTGGGAAAGCAGTACTAGATTTTAATGGTGAGTAGGGCCACAAACCACAAAAAGTGTATGTCATACATTGATGTCACAATAGCACCTAGTAAATTAGATTTCTGTTTGTACATTTTTAATTTTATTTTGAGCTTGTAACAATATCATATGCAATGTAACCTAAAAACAAGCTACAGTATATATGTGACTGGATTTAGGAAAACTATCTCTTAAGTCACACATGAGTAGCTTCATGTTTTAAAGATTTTAAACCATTATCATACAGTATGGTAGTACTGTATATTAGGGATCATACAGAACTGGGCTTTTCCAGCCAAAACTATCACCCTAAAATCATTTCCTTCATGACAACTTGGCAGTATTAATTAGGCTCAGCCAAGCCCAAGAATGTCTTCATATCCCAAACCCTTAGTGGCTACTTCACTTTTGAGTCGGTAATTGATACCTGGGGGGTGCATGTTCAGACAAAACATTAACTCTGGTGCCATCTTTCTTTTGATGAGGTATGCGTGGGTTCACCAGTCGTAATAATGTTACAAAAAAAGTTAAACAAATACGTATAAGGAATTTGATTAGGGATCATAGAAATAAAAAGTAGAGAAACAAGGGAGGTTGCCTACACCTGCATATACACTAGTGGACATGTAATCCCTAATTCAGTCATGGGTATAGGCTGAAGTAGGAAAACTAGTCATGAATCACGATGGTAAGTTCATAATAGGGATTGGCCATGTTTTTTGCAAAAAATTCTAAATAGAATGCCTTGAAAAGCACCCTTCAACTCAAAACGACCCTCTGGTAGTTCTATGCAATGAATATAGGTCCACTAGTAAGTATCAAGTGAAAAGGAAACAGTATATGTATTTTTGACCTGTTTCAAAATGACAGAGCATATAACTAAAGATCTATGACAGGGTCAAAATAGGGATTTGTGGTTTACATTACCACCCCAGCAATCCCTTCTTGTTTCATGGCTTTTTTCAGCAATCCCTATTCTCCCTCTTAAAATTTTCAATTTTTTATTTATCTAGTATATCTACAGGTGACCTCCCTTGTTTCCCAATTTTTGTTTCTATGATCCCTAATCGAACTTAAAATTCCTGATTTTTCATTATACTTGTATATTGTAGCTCACCAACAATTTGTTTCACCAAAATTGTATCAGTTTATGAGGCTGGTAGAAAAAGGATGGCAGGATGGGCACTAAATAGGCATCAAAATTGGGGAAGAAAGATACAATTTGAGGCTAGAAGTGAGATTGTTTATGCGTCATGACCCTATGTAGAACCAAACAAGATGCTTGAAATTGATCTCATTGTTTTGAAACCCAAAACTCTAATAGAACAGTCAAGTCTACAGTTGTAATTAATCAAGATTTGATAATCAAGGTATATCCGTGTAATGTGACACTTGTGTTCTTAGCTCAAAGTGTTGGGTGGCTCCAACAAGGTGGTCAGAAGAAAAGACTCTACTGTAGCTGTGTTTACTCAGTTTTTATAGCTACGTATGTGTATGATTGGTAGTGGTCTATATGGGATATATATAAAGATCAGTATTCATGTTTGGTAAATATTCAAACACATGGTATCACAGATTCACAATGACTACTGCTTTAGATATAGTGACTAGAGCACCTTGATCTTTTATGATATTCAAGGTGCTCTAGTCACTATGACTATAACAGTAGTCATTGTGAATCTGTGATGCTATACCATGTGTTTGAATATTTACCAAACATGGATACTGATCTTTACACCCCATATAGACCACTAACAATCAAACACATAGCTATTAAAAACTGTTTGACTACCTGGTTTAGCTGGAGAGGTCTGTAAATAGGACGCTCCCCTATGTCTGCCTAATAAACAAAAGTTGTGCTTCTCTATTATATTTGTAAAGCAATATATGTACATGTGCAGTTGTTTAAACTTGAAAGTGGACTATATGTCTCTTGTTGTATCCACCAACAATGGTATTGGCTAGGTTTGCAGGTGTATGATTTGTTTGCAAAGTCTGTGTATTGAAATGCATCACAACATACGACAAGGCCCAAAATTTGGAAACAATGTGATGAATCCTGTTATGTGGTCAGACATACCCAATAGTAGTGCTCAAAAACTTTCAAAATGTGTTCATATACACCCTGTACAGTAGCCAGAAAATGAGCAGATGTCTGACCATAATTTCAGGCTCTGATCGACAATTCACAATTATCATGGTGTGGTCTTCTGTCTTGTATTTCTCTTCATAGATGCCATTTCAGCTTATCAGTGGCTTGCTTGTTACTTGTTAGTGGAGAGTGACAAGAAGTTGAGCAAAGAAATGACCTCTCAGGTAACTAAAGGAACTCTACCACTTATATTATTATTGAACTGCTACATCATTGCTTAAAGTGATAGTCAAGTGGCTATTAGGTGGTCATCTGCTATTGTAATTATGCTTTTTGAAACATTTTTTTCTTTCTCTTTACACAAAATTCAAGGGGAATTCTACCAGAGGAGGCATGGACTTATGTTCCTGCTATCTAGAATAGGCCATTTCATCTTCGGCACTGTTATAGGACTGTTTCAAAATATTACCGAGTTCATAAACAAATGCGAAGCAATAACCATCCCCCCTCCCTCAATTGGTAACCAGTGATTCTTAGCAGTGTTCATATATCATCATCAATATTGGCACCACATAATGCATAAAACTCACACTGAGCTTGTGAAAAGCAGCTTTACTGCTAAATTGCTTAACCACAGCATAATGGTTATACAAGGAACATTCCTTAACCTGTTCATGTGCTTTCAAAATTTTGTCCTGTTACGATCAGCCATTGTGGAAAAATCTGCTTGGAAAATGTAATGGTAGAGCACACACTTAATTGCGCAAGTCACATAATCAATGCGGATTTCACAGTAACGTGTTCGTAACAGCGTTCTGTGAGAGTTTTTATTTTACAAGAACTTGTACTGAGGAATTGTTACAATGTATTCTCTACAGTGGGCACCCCAACAAGGATTAACAGCATTGCCGTGACTACGTTGGTACAGTACAAGGTGCACCCTCATAACTACTAATCTAACCATGCATATTTGTGGGTTATAGGTTGTAAAGTTTAGGGCAGCCGTTATCCACTTGACCACCACGTTAAGTCTGTGTCTGTTTAATATCAAGCTATACCCTGTATGTACATTATAAATGACACAGTTATTCTTACATGTGGTATAGTTTTCTGCATGTATAGTTATAAGACCAGATAATCTGTTATACAATTATACACCAAGGTTGTTTTGTTGAGTACATGTATTTGAAGCTTGGTTTCATGTAATTGCCACTAATACACAGTACTTAGTGATCACTGTTGTACCCACAGGACACTTTCACAGCTAGAAACAATTCTCAAGTATTCTACTGTCGATCTCTGTCTATTGTCTACATGGAGGTGAGTTGATAATGTACGTTCACATTTCTTTAATTGGATGCCAAGGTTACAATATTTTTAGCCTCTCCGGTTTTTTAACAGCATAACTACAGCGTGGCTTCCATTATCTGAACACCTGTGTACTAGATCTATCACTAAATGAGTCCATTCAGAACTCCTTCAACTACTCTAATAGAGCATAAATTTAATCTCATCCTCCTGACTCAATAAACTCCAGGAATAAGGGATTATTAATTGAGATTTAGCTAATCATTTTGTACATGCATACAGATAGACAATGGCTATTAATGGTGGTTATTTGAGGGCAATGATAATACAGTGCTCCCTCAATTATCCAAACCTCTACTATCTGAGCACATAGTTGCCCAAACAATATAAATGACTGCTCTATTAGAGTATTTTCAAAGATGTATATTCTATCTAATCCAAAACAGCCAAGTGGTAAAAAGAAGAGTGCAGCCCTCAGAAAGGCTATGGTGAAAAAAGATGTGAAATCCAAGGTGGCGGCCAAGAAATGGCTGTGATGGTAGGTTAATGGTAAAAATTTTAATAACAACAATTCAGGTGAATTTGGTGCCACTTGGTCTTGGCACAAAATTCACCTGCATTGTCGTTATTAAAATTTTTACCATTAACCTACTATCACAGCCATTTCTTGGCCGTCACCTTGGATTTCATATCTTTTTTCACCATAGCCTTTTTGAGAGCTGCACTCTTTTTTTACAGCTTGGCTGTTTTGGATTAGATTTCACTTCTTTTTGTATGTGTATACCCCAAAGCCAGCCTATGGTCGGCTTTGAGGCTTTTTAAACCGATCTTTTTTTTCTTTACCACAGGAAGAAGAAAAGATGAAGCAGATGTTAAATACTTTATATTTATTACAGAACTCTCTACATGGTAGTTTCTTTGTAACTGAACACTCTACAAGGTGACTTCTTCTAGCTGATTTCTCTACAGGGTGAATTGTTTACAAGGTAACTTCTTCTAGCTGATCTCTCTACAGGGTGATTTGTTTGTAGCTGAACTCACTACAGGGTGATTTGTTTGCAGTTGAACTCTCTACATGATGGTTTCTTTGTAGCTGAACTCTCTACAAGGTGACTTCTTCTAGCTGATCTCTCTACAGGGTGATTTGTTTCTAGATGAACTCTCTACAGGGTGACTTGCCTATAACTGAATTGTCTATCAAATAAACCCTTTAAGGACCAGCGTCATACATGTACGTCCAAATATAGCCTCACGCGAAAGCCCAGCGTCGTACATGTACGTCCAAGATATTAAGCAGTAAACAAAGAGCTATATCTTCGCAGTATTAGAAGCTATGGGCTTTAAACAAAAACAATTTTGTTTGCCATTATATATATATAGTAGGCAATTCTTTTGATATACAATGCCAATAGACTACGTGAAACTACTAGCCTTCTAATTTTAAGTATATTATATTTACACAACAACAAAACTAACCTTGTACAAATCCGTCCGTAACTTTCGCCTTGTAGCTCATATTGAGCAACAATAAACTTTCACGGCACTCTTCATTTAGAGATGCATCTAATGATATACAAGATCAGGTGATGGCACTCTTTAAAAGGAGTAAAGCAATGGCTTGTAACAGATCGCATCGTGAAGAAGACATATCGTCACCGGTGTTAACAAATCGCTTTGCTAGTTGAAAATGGTAAGTTCTACACACTAATAACTTAGATATTTCTGCTTATTATTGATAGGCAAATCTGTACTACAGTTTGTATTAGCCCTTCCTGCGGTTTTGGTGACGCTACAAACTTGCTAAGTAATAGAATACACAAATTTCATAAAACTTGTGGGTTTTCAGGGTAGGCATTGCATAAATTACTGTAGTCCTTAAAGGGTTAACTGTTTGTAGCTGAATTCTCCACAGAATAACTTGCCAATGTAACATAATTCTATAATGGAGTAAGTTATAAACGTAGCTGAATGCTTTATTAGGGTGACTGTTTTATTAGAGTATCTCGATTTCACATTTGCTACATGTAGTTGCGTTTCGAATCATAACTCAGTGGTTTGTAATCCGATTCTTCTGTACTTCTGCAAGGACTTGCTATGATGATTATTCCAGCTACATACTGATTTTCAGCTCATTGCTCTAAGCTGTTTGCCTGGTAGACGTGAAAAATCGATTGCATAATTTTGACACGGGTTGGGTTTTGTGTCATATCTCCATGGTCTTTATCTCGATTCCACAAAAGGTACTCCTACAATGGTGACTCCATCTACATATCAATTTTCAACTTATTCCTCCAAGGGGTTTACTCTGTAGGCGTGACAGACCTTCGACCTTATTTTACACAAATAATCGGTCATAACTCCATGAATGTTCATTGGATTCCTACCAAAGTTGGTACTTAGATCTGCCTTAATGAGCCCTTTAAGTGTGCCAAATTTCAGCCCGATCCGATTGTGTTTTATGGCGGATTTTGCAAGATGAAGAAGAAAAACAAAGAAATTAAAAAGAGACTTCGTTCGCTCGTATCTCGGAAATGGCTGGAGCGATTTTCTTCAAATTTGGCGTGTAGACTCCCCTAACTGGCCAGCACTTCTGTAGCAAATTTGGTTCTAATCGGATTAGTGATCACAGAGCTACATAGGTGTGAAAATTGCGTTTTCTTTCTTCTTGTTAATATACTCACAGTGTGGCGCCCCAGCTTCTTAGGCCTCACAACACACTGCCGTGTGTCTTGGTTAGGGCTCTTTATACACATTTAAGGAAAGATTAGGAATTTTAAATTTGATTAGAGATTATAGAAAAAAGTAGGGAAACAAGGGAGGTTGCCTACACCTGCAGATATACCAGTGAGTATTTGATCCCTAATTCAGTCTATACCCAAGACCAAGACTGAATTAGGGATTAAATGTTCACTAGTATATCTGCAGGTGTAGGTGACCTCCCTTGTTTCTCTACTTTTTTTTATATGATCCCTATAAACAGAAAACAGTAAAAGAAGTGCCTCTGCACATTCAATCCAAAATATGATGATTCGCACGTCCCAACTATCAATTACTGCCTCAAAAGTGCAACAGTCAATTATGCTTCCCTTTCAGCCCGTTACGCAGCGTTACAAATGAATAACAGTGTTAGAATCGCCTCTGCAATCAATCCAGTCACCACAGAAAATACGTTTGATTCTTGTTTATAAAACGTACTGCATGCAGGGAAGCCATGCACTGTGCTACCGTGAATCAGCACCTTCGGCTGTCAGCAAAAAGAATTGGAACACAAAGGAGGACAAAGGTAAGTCCATGATGCGTGTGCATTGTACGTACTGTGGTATGCCAAAAGGCACGTCTCGGGATGAAGCGATGTCAAGCAGTGAAAAATCAAGCCCATAGCCTTAGTCATTATCGAGTTATGCTTGCCTGAAGGCATCAGGCCGGCAGGCAGTTAGTCAGTAAAAAATTCCGTTTATATATATATATATATATATATATATATATTTTTTTTTTAACTTTCAGAACAATTTATTGGATGCTTTAGGAGCACCCTTGGGGGCTTGGTTATACCTAACCAATACTGCCAAGGTGCCAGGATGGTATTGTGAAGCTGGTTTTTGGGTGATTGCTTTGGCCAGAAAAACCCAAATCTCCATGATCCCTAATATACAGTACTACCATACTGTGTGATGAATAGGCTTTGATTATCCAAACATTGATTTTATGAATATGTCTTGGTCGCATTGGTCCCAGGGGGGTCAGATAATCAAGGGAAAATTGTTTCGTTCATATATCCTGTTTTACCTCTCCAAGACTTAATATCCGTTAATTGATACTGACACATTACAACTATTGTGATTCCTTGTGTATATCTGGCATTTGCACACTTTTAATATACTTTATGCAGTTATATTCAGGTTTGTAATCACCTTCAATCCATTTACAACATGCATCATACAACATGGTAGTGCTGATATTAGGATAATGTATGCATCAGATAATGACAATGCTCACAACTGCATGCTGCACATGTCATGCAATAGAAAATGAAACAATATGGCCTAGGGATCACGAAGATTTCCACATTCTCACAAAAACAAAAAAAAATGTCCAGAAACCAGCCTCACAATACCTTCACAGTGCCTTAACAGGTATAACCTAGCCCAAAGGTGCCTTCATTGCAACCCAAAATGCTCCCAATAGAAATTTTTGTGAGCCTTAGTGAGCCTCCCCTGGTACTACTTGCTTCAACCATATGTCTCATCAGTCCCAAAAGTTTACATAACAAACACGGTAGGTAAGCCTTAGACTAAGGCTTGTGTTATGGCATGTCTAGTGCCATTCTTTCTTTTGTTACAGTATGCATAGGTTCACTAGTCATAATTATTAAGTAAACAACCAAGAATAGAATTTTAAGGGTCATGGAAACAAAAATTAGTGAAACAAGGGAGGTCACCTACATCTGCAGGTATACTAGTGGATCTTATTCAGTCAATTAAAAGAAACTGTGTGATATATGCCTGGTTGATACTTGCATGTGTTATGTGTACTGTAGGGGTTGATAATACAAAGATTTGCAAAATTCTTAGAAGAATCTCCAGATGAAAGCATTCACTCAGTGTTGTCAAAGTTGTGCAGCCTGTACAGCCTGTGGTGTCTTGAGAAGCACACCAACACTCTGTTTGAAGGTAAGATTACTCTAATAAAACACACACTTTTCCTTATGTATATATATATATATGAAATCGTAGGAGGATATTTTACTTCTGGTGATAGCAGTAAGTTGTTAAAAGCTTCAATTCTTCATTTCTGTAGCATAGTAAGTATCACTGCTGTTTTGTATCTAAAGTGGTCATCCATTCTCCCATACAGCTAAAGGATGAAGCTATTGGTCTCTGTGATGTACTGGCACCACCTGATCACATTCTTCAGAGTGCCATTGGGTCTAGTGATGGCCAGGTATATTTTGTTACATGTACAACATTGGATACCAGTGCAGTTGTTTTAGCCTATATATACAACCAATCTCCAAAAGATCAACATTCATGCATATAGATATAACTTGCATGGTTCATTCTAGTCCAGGGCTCTTGTGAATCAGTTCATATGAGCATTTATATTATTGTATGTTGTTTTAGCATGTGTTATCACTAGCTTATGGGTCTATATTACAGCTACAGGGCATGGTTAGCTGCCTCCACACCTAGCTATGTAGACTACATGCACACAATTTTACATTGTGATACTGTCATGCTGTATTGTGTGTGAAGGCCTTGTCTTACACTACAAGTATGATAGCATTAACAGGGTATTATCCACATGTGTAAGTAATGGGTTTCACTGGATAATGACACTTGTCAATAGAAACACCCAGAGGAGGTGTGACATGCAGTGACACGTTAAACACTATCAAAAAGAGTTTATGTTAGTATATTTTGAACTGATGCTTAATCTGACTTTAAGGGATTATGGGGACCTTGAGTACTATTTCCAATGGTATTCTCTTCTGTTGTTGCCGTTTACCCATTTCTTGCAGTAAGCTATTCATTGTGTGACGGTGTCTCTTCTCACCCTGTATTAAACCACTGTTGTTCAGTGGGGTTCACTGAACCATTAATTAATTGCTCACAAGAGAAGCTTTCGACTGGCACCTAGTTTTCAGTGAAACTCTCATAAAGTTGCTTTTTAATTGTTTTATACAAATTCTATGAGCTTAAATGGGTCCGCTGGGAAATACTAGATCAGTGTCAAAAGGTTTATCAAACAGTACAGTAGTACTGTTTAAAGGGGCAATGCGTCACAAATTTGTTTTGTTGCGTAGCCATTCAAGACTGCAAAAATACGTGATTATTTTGTGTACAATAAAATCACGTGTGTCAGTGGATGGGAGTGCATGACAAATAGAATGGAGTGTTGAACTCTTGTCCTCCACCATACACGTATACCCAGCAAACCAACACTGGGATGCCTGTGAACCACTCAGGCACTAGAGTCTTGTGCAGAATCCTCCTGGGACAGGTCTAGTAGTCTGCAGGAGGACTGTCCAGGTCTAGATCTCACATGGAGAGGTTGCAGAACTCAAAGTTCCACTATGACCCCTACAAGGACAGTGAGGCCACATAGCCAAGTAGCCTGGGCTGGTAATTAAAAGGTTCCAAGTTGTTGTTTCCTTGAGCAAGAAACCTTACTCACATTGCTCCAGCTGTATACTGTTAAGTACTGAGTGTTTACTGGGGAAGCAAATGCCCAATATGCACATAATCTTCATTCAAAAAATGACAATTAATAAGGTAGTTTTGCCTAAACAAGCAAACAATCACCTTAGGCCCTGGTTTGTATGGCCCATCCTTACTGCAGCTGGCTACCAGAGCCGCATTTGAAGGATTTGATGCCCCTGTGCCATGGTGGGGCTCCACCCCCACGACTCACCAGGTTCCTGCCAGCACTCAAGATCTGCTGGCTGGTAGTTCACTACAATCTAGTGTTGTGCCAATAATCAGTAGCAGGCTGGTATTGGTTACTAGCCAATTAATTGGTCTTGATTAAATCAAAGCCAACGTTAATCTCCTCTGTGTGGTATAATGATGTGGGGGAGGTTAGATGTAAGTTATTTGGCTTTTTAATTAAGTTATGTGCTGATGGTTTAGTGGTGACTACAAGCCATGCCCATAACAAACTGTCTGGTTTTAGGACATGCCCAACAGTAAAACTGAGGTTTTAGGTTTCTATGCAGTACCAGCCACATACATGTCTCTACTGAATAACAGTAGTAAAATGTACTTAAAACCTGTTTACCATGACTAACTTTTACTTGTGATATACATCTAACATTTAGCCTGGAATGAGCTGTACAGTGGTACTTGTGTCACTAATATGGTATCGGCTAATTCTGTTGCTTAATATTGGTTTTAGTTTGCCATACTGTACGTTAGTTCCAATAATAGGAGTGCACTTAATCCCAAATTGCATGGTTTGTTTCCAGTATTGCACTGTAAAACAGCCAACTAGATCAAAGGAACACAGAAACCATTTAAGTGCAACATAATCGTGATTACATGATTACTAGCAAATGAAAATTACACTGATGCAATAATCATATCAATGGATTAGTATAGCAACATTGAGTTATTACGATGGCTGAAGAAATTGGTTTAGACGATTCTCTTGCTCCTTACATTTTAAACTGGGTAAATAGTACGGACTTTGACTTAGAACCTACATGTGCTGTTATAGAAGAGGTAACTATCCCCCCCCTGAGCTTCTTCAGGCCATTCTTTGCAATGCATTGGTTGAAAATGAGAGTATGTACAGCAATGAAAGCAACCCAAAGAATGTGTGCCTAGCTGATTTAAGCAGCTCAGGTTCAGGAAAATTCAAAACATCCAGTGATAGCAAGCTGAAGCATATAATTGACCTAAATGAAAATTGGAAAACCAAGCATTCTACCACGACCTGGGTAAGGAGGTTTAAGCAGTGGGCGTTGCACAGGAAACTGAATATTACTGATATTAGCCAAATTCCAAGGGATAAATTAGATGAAAGATTACAGAAATTTTATGCTGAATTGGTGAAGCAAAATAGTCAAGAATACAAAACAGAATCTTTGAAAGTTATGCTTGCTTCATTGAGCTGACACATTAAGGGAAAATGCAGCTATAGCATATTAAGCAATGATGATTTTAAATTATCTAGAAAAGTTCTAAATGGGAAAGTTATTGAATTACAGCAACGGGGAAAGGTTAAAGGCCTAATAAAGCTGATCCCATTACATCTGAAGAAGAGGACACACTTTGGGAAACAGTGCTTGGCAAAATGAATCCTGTTAGCTTGAACTATACAATGTTTTTCTTGATCAGCCAGCATTTTGGAACTAGGGTAGACAAGAGAGCATCGTCAAATAAGAATTGAAGATTTAAATTTCAGCCATGGAATTGATGGGAATATTCATGTCATGAAATGGATGGAGGGGCAACAAAACATTTCTTGTCATCAGTATGAAAGAGCTTCTGCATAATTATCCTTAGTTTTTTTTTGTTTAACCCTCCTTGTCTAGTTTTAGTTGGCCCGCTGCATATGAGTTGCTGATTCAAAGCGTCCCATAGATCTCAAATCTCATGGTCCATTATATTTAACTCCAATAAGAAATGAGACATGGGATAACAAAGATGTGTGGTACACAAATGTGCCTCTTGGAGTAAATTCAATAAACACATTTATTCCTAGAATGGTGGTTGCTGCAGGATTGGATCGTACTAATAAACACTTCACTAACCACCACAGTATTCGTAAAATCACAGTAAGAAAGTTGGAACAGAAATAATCATAATAACCAGTCATAAGAATCAACAGAGGCTTACAGATTATGATGAACTAGATACTGATGATCATATTCATATTCAATTAAAAGTAATTGATTGTTCCAGACATATGGACTCCTTCATCTTATGTATCTCCAGCTGCTCCTAGGGTTGAATCTGACAGTGACAGTGATTAGTTATGTACCTACCGTAGTAGTTGAATATGCAGTTATCTACTGAATGCACAAAATAATGATACTGTGTATTATAAACCCTTTAAGGAACATCAAAATTTATACAGTGCCTATGCTGAAAACCTGCAAGTTTTATAAAAATTATGCATTTTATTATTTGAAAAGTTTGTAGTGTTAGCAAAACTCCAGGAAGTAGTAAAATCTATTAACAATTATGGTGGACAAATCGCCTATCAATAACAAACAGCACTATCTAACTTAACCCTTAAACCCACAGAAAACTTTTCAGAAATGCATGTTTACACAATATGGGCATGCATGACAACACTAGATGGGGTAACTTAATTCTTACAGCCTACAAATACACATAGATTAAAAGTGTGTTTACTGGGCTACTTGGAGAAGGTTAAATGAACACTGTAACTACAGTGGCTTACTTGTTATGAAGCGGTGAACAGCGACGAGTCATGTCTCTGTGTTTCTAAATTCTTGCCACGTGTTTAATTTTGATTGTGGGTTTACTCACATGAGTCATATATGGCCTGATGCAGAATTTCATGAAGAGTTGAATGAAAGTAGTTGCAAAGCAATAGGATCAACTACCATCGAGTTATCGACCATTTTATAAAGGTATGTAAAGGGTTTGCATGTTTCCTTACCGAAGTTATTTTCACGGCTAGTTTTGGCTTTACCATTTAGCGTTAGGGTAAAACCCTAGGTGTCATTTTGATCCTTGCTACATCACGAGTAGAATGACATAAATTGCATAGCTGTAGGATGGATGCTTCAAAAGTTACAGCGCTTTGTGCAAAGCATGTGCATTTAAGTGTAAATCCAGTTTTCTGGATTATGCGGGTTTAAGGGTTAAAAGTATGTAGAATGTACCATTTTCAAATAACAGGTTGATCTTTAATGAACGGTGATGATCTTTCTTCTTTGTAATGCAGTTCTTTAAAATTGCTCGTCCATATCTATATAAAGTGCCGCACCACGTGATCTTGTATACCAAAATATTCTGTTCTAATTAAGGAGCACTATGAAAGTTAAATCATTAAAGTCGGTTCATCAGAGAGGAAGATACAAGGCAATTTCTACAAGGTTAGTTTTTGTTGTGTAAATACAACATTGTCTACAAGGCTGTTTCTAACCAGCTTAGTTTCATGTAACATTTTATCATTGTATATCAACAGAATCACCTACTAATGGTGAACAAAATAGTCTTTATTTAAAGCCCATAGCTTCTACTACTTCGAAGATATAGCTCTTTGTTTACTACCTATTCACTTGGATGTACGTGTACAATGGCGAGCTTTCGTGTTAGGCTATATTTGGACGTACATGTATGATGCTGGTCCCTAAAGGGTTAATTAATAATGTACATTTTTATTTGGTCAATATAATATAGTTATATTATAAAGTACATACGGAGTGTCACTATGTGATTAGTTGGCAATCACACACATTTTCATGTAATTAGGGAATAATTGTACTCGTAATCAGCCAAAATTGGACTCAAATGTCTATACTAATCAGCTAATTTGGATATCAGTGCAACACAACTACAATCGATACTAGTTACGTGAGTAATTCCTCTGTAGTTCTGGATAGTGAAATAACAGAACTGGGATTGATAAAGTGGAGCATCCATTTTGTTGGGTTGCCATATCTATGACGATAGATGTGCATAGGTTACATGATACATCATGTGACCATAATGAGGATTGTGTAATAATATGTGCGTTGCCAATCCTTTACAGGGCCAGAGCCCAGAGATTTTGATTGGTCTGGCCATTCATGGATTGAGGTCACAGTCATGCACACTACCTTTATTGATCTACTATGATTATCTGCTTTCATGTGACACTTGACTGCAAGTGCCAAGCTAGGGGGACCTGGGGAAATGCTCCCGCAGGGAAATTTAATAATACAGATGCTCTGAAATGTCATCTGGAAACTATTTTACATACAAAGCCTCTCTCTCCTTTTTGTTAACATAAAGGATATATCCTGGTGATTTTCTACGAGACACAATAAAGAGTAAGTTCTTCGAGATACAGAAGCCATTGGGATTGTGATTGCTAATGCATATAATGGCTTAGACTAAGCAGTGTATTTAGAACGATGGCTATGTTCTATACGTTAAAGTATTCTGATGACTGTTCTATTAGAATATATTCTGATGACTGTTCTATTAGAGTATACTCTCATGACTGCTCTATTACAGTATCTTGATCTTTACAAGTTCAAGTATAGCTGAAAAGTGGTCCACTCCAGCCCTGCTGTATTATGTGTATTATACAAAATCATTGTTATAGTATGCCAATGTAGGGATTTTCCACCGAGCTATGCTATAATACCATCACTCATCTCTTGTTTCACTACTTTTTATTGCTTGGATCCCTACTTCATTTTAAATTGCTTTTAATATACAGGTTACATCAGTTTTGCAGATTTCATCACGTAGAATATTTGGTTGTTACTAATGTGTTTGTGTTACTTCTACAGGTGTACAAACATTTATACCAAGCCATGCTGATCCATCCAGAGGCTTTAGAAAGACCATCTTATTGGCAAGAACTAGTGGATAGACCTGAAGTTGGCTTATACCGTGACAAGATATGTTCACCGCCATCACCCAAGTCTAAACTGTAGTTACATAATGAACTATGTCAATAGTGGATTATAATTAATGATATTTATTAGTATATAACCACCTCAATGTAGCAAAACATTGTATTTATTGTGTACACTGATTCATCATGCTATGTGTATCAGTGTTTTATAAAAGTTTAAATTTATTACCAGTAACCAACTTTTTGTACTGAATGTAAGATTAACTTGTTTATTCCATATTAGCTAATGGTTGCCTTTTAGTGAGTTTCCTTATTGTCGTATCTGAGGTGTTGAATTGTAGTGATATAAGGTAATAAGGCCACTCCAAATAAATTCTCTGTTTCCGTCCACCGCCCGCATCTGGTTACTGTCAGCTCTAAAACTTGTATTATTCCATATTCTTCAATTATTTTCCGGTTATTCTTGCATACTGAAGCCATCTCGAAACGGTGTCAGCAGTGCTATCAAGTTGGCCCACACTTCACGCATGTGTTATTTTTGCAACTTAAAAAGGAAGGATCAAGCTTAAGCATATTATGCAGGTTTTTATAGTTAAGCCAGGCAAATAATGGCTTGAAAAGCTGCCAATCTTATAATGAAGTAATGGAAATGGACTGCCCGCCTGCATGCAAATATGCTTGAGTCCAGGATGGGAAACAGAGAATTTATTTGGAGTGGCCTAAGCAGGTTGTAGTATAACTCCATTCTTTATACAGTTAGTGGTTTATATAATAATGACCTACATGTTGTACTATCACCTCTAGTCTTGTAGGCTGGGGCGAGACTACTAGCTATCACCTTTGTGATGCTTGACAAATGCAAAATGCTAATTCATACTGCAAACAAGAGACACAAGTACTAGAGCTGTTATATATAATTTTTTACCTATTAGGCACTGGGAGAGTACTTGTAGTATGGCATATAGTTAGTATCTAAACATTCGTGGTAAAGTGGAGCAGCAGAAGGATGTTTACTTTCAAGAACATCTCGCACTGTTGTGCTTTTCTGAACATCAACAATTTCAGACAAATGGAGAAGTCTTTCCCTGCCCTGACAGGATGTCTAAAGCATGCTTAGTTTTTCCATTGAACATAAGTTTGGCAAAAGACTAAGCTAATCTTCCATCTGGATCAGAACGATCAAGACGATGTTTATCACCAAGCCTTTGCTGAAAAGCACAGCCCTCTAGTACTAAATCATTCAGATTACCATCCTTCCACAAATTCAATCGTCTTTCAATACAAGAAACATGATCTTTGTTATATTATACGAGATATTATATCTATCTAATCCAAAACAGCCAAGCTGTAAAAAAACAGTGCGGCCCTCAAAAAGGCTATGGTGAAAAAAGATGTGAAATCCAAGGTGGCGGCCAAGAAATGGCTGTGATGGTAGGTTAATGGTAAAAATTTTAATGACGACAATTCAGGTGAATTTTTGTGCCGTTTGGTCTTGGCAAAAAATTCACCTGAATTGCCGTTATTAAAATTTTTACCATTAACCTACCATCACAGCCATTTCTTGGCCGCCACCTTGGATTTCACATCTTTTTTCACCATAGCCTTTTTGAGGGCCACACTGTTTTTTTACAGCTTGGCTGTTTTGGATTAGATTTCATTTCTTTTTGTATTTGTATACCATAGGCCGGCTTTGGGACTTTTTTAACCTGTCTTTTTTTTCTTTACCACAGGAAGAAGAAAAGATGAAGCAGATGTACTTTAAATATTTCTGATCTTATCAGTAAATGTACAAATTATATATATAATGCATATATTTATTACAGAACTCTCCATGGTGGTTTCTTTGTAACTGAACACTCTACAAGGTGACTTCTTCTTGCTTCCCTCTCTACAGGGTGAATTGTTAGTAGCTGAACAATCTATACAAGGTAACTTCTTCTAGCTGATCTCTCTACAGGGTGATTTGTTTGTAGCTGAACTATCTACAAGGTAACTTCTTCTAGCTGATCTCTCTACAGGGTGATTTGTTTGTAGCTGAATTCTGTGCAGGTGATTTATTTGCAGCTGTTACAGAATGGTTTCTTTGTAGCTGAATTCTCTACAAGGTAACTTCTTCTAACTGATCTTTCTACAGGACAATTTGTTTGTGGCTGAATTTTCTACAGGGTGATTTCTTTGAAGCTGAACTCTCTACATGGTGGTTTCTTTGTAACTGAACTCTCTACAAGGTAATTTCTTCTAGCTGATCTCTCTACAGGGTGATTTGTTTGTAGCTGAACTCTCTACAGGTGATTTCTTTGCAGGTGAACTCTCTACATGATGGTTCTTTGTAGCTGAATTCTCTACAAGGTAACTTCTTCTAGCTGATCTTTCTACAGGGAGATTTGTTTGTAGCTGAACTCTCTACACGTGATTTGTTTGCAGCTGAACTCTCTACATGATGATTCTTTGTAGCTGAACTCTCTACAAGGTGACTTCTTCTAGCTGATCTTTCTACAGGGTGATTTGTTTGTAGCTGAATTCTCTACAAGGAAACTTCTTCTAGCTGATCTCTCGACAGGAAGATTTCTTTGTAGCTGAATTCTCTACAGGTGATTTGTTTCCAGCTGAACTCTCTACATGATGGTTTCTTTGTAACTGAACTCTCTACAAGGTGACTCCTTCTAGCTGATCTTTCTACAGGGTGATTTGTTTGTAGCTGAACCCTCTACAAGGAAACTTCTTCTAGCTGATCTCTCTACAGGGAGATTTGTTTGTAGCTGAACTCTCTACAGGTGATTTGTTTGCAGCTGAACTCTCTACATGATGGTTTCTTTGTAGCTAAACTCTCTACAAGGTAGCTTCTACTAGCTGATCTCTCTACAGGGAAATTTGTTTGTAGCTGAACTCTCTACAGGTGATTTGTTTGCAGCTGAACTCTCTACATGATGGTTTCTTTGTAACTGAACTCTCCACAAAGCAACTTCTTCTAGCTGATCTTTCTACAGGGTGATTTGTTTGTAGCTGAACTCTGTACAAGGAAACTTCTTCTAGCTAATCTCTCTAAAGGGAGATTTGTTTGTAGCTGAACTCTCTACAGGTGATTTGTTTGCAGCTGAACTCTCAACATGATGGTTTATTTGTAGCAGAACTCTCTACAAGGTAACTGATATCTCTACAAGGTCACTAGTTTGTAGCTGAACTCTCTATGTGGTGGTTTCTTTGTAACTAAACTCTCTACAAGGTGACTTATTCTAGCTGATCTTTCTACAGGGTGATTTGTTTGTAGCTGAACTCTCTACAAGGAAACTTCTTCTGGCTGATCTCTCTACAGGGAGATTTGTTTGTAGCTGAACTCTCTACATGATGGTTTCTTTGTAGCTGAACTCTCTACAAGGTAACTTCTTCTATTGATCTCTATACAGGGCGATTTGTTTGTAGTTGAACTCTCTACATGGTAGTTTCTTTGAAGCTGAACTCTACAAGGTGATTTCTTCTAGCTGAACTATCCCTTTCCATAGTTGCATGAACTCCCTATAAGGTAAATTTTTCTAGCTGATATCTATACAGGTTACTTGTTTCTAGCTGATCTCTTGAATTCTCTTCAGGGTGACTGCTCTATTAGGATGAGTGCTCTATTAGAGTATGTCGATCTCGCACTTGCTGCACCAAGTTGGATTTCGTATTATAACTCCGTGGCTTTAAGTCTGATTCTTCTACACCATTGAAGAGCCTTTCTAAGATGATTACTCCTTCTATACAGCGATTTTCAAAGCATTCGCCGTAGCGGTTTATCTGGTAGGCGTGGCAAGTAGTCGTTTTTTATTAGCTAATCTCGATTGCGTAATTGTTACACACTGTTGGTTTTTTCATTGTATCTTCCTGGTTTTTAGCTCGATTTTTTTCAAACCACAAAAGGTTTGAGGTTCAATAGTTAACCTATTCACCCACCGATTTTCAGCTTCTTCCCATGCGCGGTTTACCCTGTAGGCGTGACAACATATTGGTGTTATTTTTCGTGAATAATCGATCATAATTCTTTTCCTGTTTATCGTATCCTAGCCAAAGTTGGTACAGAGATGCGCCTTTATACCCCCCTTCTGTGTGCCAAATTTCAAGGCAATCGGATATAGCGTTCGCGTTTTATGGCAGTTTTTGTAAGTGTGCGAAAAGAGGAAGAAAATAAGAAGAAAAAACGAAGAAACTAAGCCAATTTTTGAAGTCGCATATCTCGGGAACGCTTGAAGCGATTTTGCTCTAATTTGGAATGTGGAGTGCTGAAGGTGGAGGGAGTGTCCACAGCAAAAATCGTCTTGTTTCATCAAGGCAGCACAGAGCTACGGAGGAGCGAAAATTGCGTTTTCTTTCTTCCTGTCAATATTTTTTTTTTTATGTTGTTTTTTTTGAAGATATAAAGAAAATAAGATTAGAACATACAAATAACAGTTAAACAATTAAATCAAAAACTGAGTCTCTCATTGCACCAAGGCCACAGGAGCACTTTTGATGTAACGACCTTGTGAAGATCGTGCTCCTCTAATGCATTGGATTGCTGAACGCAGTAAACAAAATGACAATCTACATCTAATCCATCCTAGTACTGTGGCATAAGGGCCCATTCCCCCGGAAGCAGAGAACACTAGAGGGGTAAAAGAACTGTGTTCCACTTCACGGATTCGCAACTCATAAGCTCTCTTCTTTGTTATTTCGTGTTTCCTGTAACATGACTGAAGGGTGGTTCCACTGTTGGATGGTGCAAGTGGGTTAAAAACTCTGACGTCCGTATAACATTTTTCATAACAACCACCCCAAAATCCATTCATGGCAATGTCCAAGCGTGCGCCATCCTGAGTGTTGGCTGTCTTCTGTTGAAATTTTTCATCACTTAGAGGCTGCAGATGAGGCTCAACCTCCACATCATGGCACACTTCAGATAACAATTCAGCTGTGATATCCCTCACTTCGTTGTGGCGTATTGAAGGGAATCCACCCTTTGGACAAGATAGGGCATGATCAACAGAAAAGTTGGTACCACACGCACAGTGGGAAGGTGTACGAGAGGGCATCCAGCCATACCTGAAAACAAGGGCATCTTGAAAGGCAGTCTTGTGTAGGGAGAAACCATGTTCCTGCACAGGTAGGGCAGTAAGCCAGCTAGAAGCACCCTTTTCCTGTGCTAAAGTAACAGCCCTCTGAAGAGTGGGAGTAAGCTTAGAGAACAGTTCCTTAGAAAGAGTGGACAAATTGATAGTCTTGGATTGTTTAATTTCAAGCTTACGGGAGTACAGACTACAACGAGTATTGGCAGTATAGCCAAAATTCTGTGATAAAATGAGTGATCGTAAGGGTGCTGTGACATACATTGAAGCAGAAAACTCAATAGATGATAAAGAATCAGGTGCAACAATGCCTAGACCACCAAATCTAGTTGGAAGGGCAAAGAGTGAACGTTGAAGAGCACCAGGAGGGTCAAAGGCAGTCAAGGCTGGAATAAACTTTGTCAATAAGGCTTTCTCGAGTGACTGGAAACTAGAAGATGTATCAGGGACTGTACGTGTTACATACAGCCAACGGCTAAATAGTCCATGAGTAAAACATGTATAAGCAGCATGAGGTTGGGAGATAGCAATGGAGGTGAGTGTATTAACTTCAGAAACCCACTGGCTAATCTTATCAAAAGTAAATCTTTCCACATACTCAGAGGTGCCAACTGGGGCACCAAGGTGAGGCCTGCCATCAGATGTAACATTTACAGCTGTGTCATGAAACAACTCCTTACCAACAGAGCAAAACTGAGTCTTAGTAACAAGCCATGTCTTCTTTGCATTAGGGAAGTAACCAAAGCTAGGGTCCAGTGAGGAAACTTGGTCCCACCACATACGAAGAGCAGAAATTTTACCACAGGCAGCAGCATCATCTGCATACCACACCTGAGTGACAGGTACAGTGAGTTTCTGAATTAAAGGTACAGTGGCTAGAGCATAAAATGGCATTGCAAGTGGGTCACCTTGAGTTGTCCCTTCCTCAGAGTAGAGAACATCACCATCAACAAAGAGGCAAGCAGGGTGTCGGTAAGTATTTATTAGAATGGTGGAAAATGATGGACAGAGACGCTGGATGTTGTACAAAGCCACGGCTCTATTAAGAGAGTTGAAAGCATTAGTAGCGTCAATTAGTAGCATACCCTCAGTATCATCATCATTAAAAGCTTCCCTCATAGCATGAACAGCGGCTTCCCCTCCTGATGGTTGTCCTGCACACAGTTGCAAAGAGCCCGCAGCAAACTGAACATCTTCACCAATCACACACAAAACAGCTTTAGCAATAATACGTCTAACTGTTTCACCAATGCCAATAGGTCGGACACCTGGTCTCTTGTCTAAAGCTATCAGCCGACAAGCCATCAGGGGGGAAATCATTACAGGATCAACAAACATGGTACACAAACGACGGGCTAATAAAGCGATGGAAGAACAAAGTTCATCCGAAGCAGAGCGGAAGGAGGAACACAGTCTTCGCCAACTGTGAGCATCAATTCCAGAAGGTCCGGCAGCACCTGAAGTTCGTAGGGCAGCAGCTTTAATAGCTGGACCATCCAATGCATCAAAGATAACAGGATGCAGAGGATTTGTAGCAACACTGTCAGGTAGTAAAGCTTCATAATGTAATGGGGCAGCAGCAGGATGTTTTGACTTGAGAATATCATATACTTTACCAGATCCAGGTATGGTATCATCTGAACGCAGAACTCCTCCTCTCCCAGGTTCAGAGGCTAACAGCTGCATAGCAGCTGCAGTCTTACCTGAGAACATCAATTTAGCAAAAGACTGTGATAATGAATTATTACTAGAAGCACGATTGCTGGTCTTAAGACGATTTTGAATAGCTCTGCCTTCTAGAATCAGCTCATTCAGATTGCCATCACTCCACAAAAGCATCCGTCGTTCAAGACAAGATATGTGGTCTTTTGATTTTGAAGTACGTGTTGGCTTCTGAGTCACTAAGGTGCAAAATGTGAAAGTAGCCTTCAAAGCAATGGACTCCAAACTGGATCCTTCCCCAGCTGAACGAAAGAGTCTGGCCAGCTCCAGCACAAATTTCTTACCAACGTTTCCAGAAGGTATTTTAAAACTGTTGTTTCTCCAGTGAACAACTTCACTATAACTTGCTTCAAGCGAATGACAGAAAGTGTCTGAGTCAACAGATCCCCAGTTAAATACAGGAATAGATGAAGGCTCAAGGTCCGGTAGGGAACAGCGTTGGTCTTGAGTAGAACTATCAATGTTATCAGATATTGAAATAGGTAGCGAAGAAACGTCAGTCGACTTGATATCAATAGCATTATTTAAGTCCGCTGGTACTGACGCTTGAGTCGTATCGGCTAAAGCACTAGCAGTAGAAGGTGGAAAGTTGGGCTGAGAGTTTGCGCCAGCTTGCAATTGAACACTTGGAGGGTACGGCACACCAATAAACCGGCAACAACGTTTACCCGAGCAATCCACGAAAGAGTCCAAGTTTTAGATTAGATTAGATTATCCATTTTTGTCAAAAGACAAGGGTACACAAAAGGCTAAGCCTGTAAACGTGCTCCCCTTCACAAAAAGCACATACAAAACAACACACACACATGTACACTGAATAAAAAACAAACAAACAAACAAAAAAAAACACTAAACAGATGTATTAAAAGCTTTCGGGAGAGGGGTTGATCTTGATAGCGGATGGTATTCTTCCAGTTTTTAGCAGAGGCTTTACCCGCTTCGCGCTGAAACTCACAGGGTGTCAGGGTTCGAGAGCCAAACTCGATGCAACGGCTAGACCCACGGGTGTTACGCGCCGGCTTCTTGGGCCGCACGACACACTACCGTGTGTCTTGATGATCAAATCAAATTCGCCGAAGTTTATTTCGCCAAATGTAATTTAGTTTGCTATTCGCTAAAGTTTACCACCAAAGTTCGCGAGCTGGACTGGGCACGAGACTAATACGATAGCTGCTGCCCAAAAGTAGTCTCGTGCCCAGCCGGGCTCGCGCTAATGCGCATTAGCGCGAGCCCGGCTGGGCACGAGACTAGCCCAAAAGATGGCTGGATAGCAACAATTTCCATGGACACGCTTACGTAATTACTCTAGGTATTGACGTCATTTTGATTGCGAAGACAACAGAACGTTATCCACTCTGAATGGCAGCTTGGGCAGGAGCGAGAAGACTGGTCAACACCAGTACTGTATTAGGTAGGAAAATCAATCCGTATGCTCCTACGCCACGTCCACGGCCAATTCTACCGCACCGCGCTGTTGCACAAGGGAAATCTCCGGACCAGAAGGGCGCTTGGACAGTAGAAGAAGAGAAGAAATACTGTAAGTTCTTACTAGTGTGTTGTCAGAGCTGGGGTAACTCGTTAACATGTTACAATTTGGAAACTCTAATTAAAGAGCGCTAGTGGGCATCTCCGAAATACCTTTTGTGTTGCTCACTACATAGAATATATTGATTGCTGAATTCATATTGACGTAGTGAACTAACACCGATAACACAGGATTGAATGATAGATATTTAACTCCGTACAATCATAGATACTAGAATACGTAATGGAAGTGCAGTACATTTTACAGTTATAGGTTTGATACGGCCATGTGATTTATGGAAGGTGTACAAATTGTAGTTGTTCTTAATGCCGAGACTGCTATTGCAGGATTTATAAAGCATTAAATTACTGCTATGGCTATTTACTGTTTTGTGACTGAAGGTTAATTGTGTTGTACAGCCGAAGGTGTGAAGGAAAGATTGTGGAGTTTGTGTTTTATGGGAGTTTTGGTGTACAGGGCATAATACATTCTAGACATGCTTGTAATGAGTGCACATGAATATTTTAGCTCAGTGCAGCGGTTATTTCACATAGGCAAAGTGAAAGAATGACAACATGGGAGTAGTTTTGGTATAGTTTTGTAAAAAATAAAATAAAATAAAAAAATTTAAAAGTGTAGCAGTAGTCTAGTGTTACATGCTACACTAAAAGAATGTTTTTACCTTCAAGAGTCCAAATGTAATATCAATGAAGTGAACAAGATATCCATTTTTGAGAAAACTATGGGCAAACGTATTATGCCTATTGGAATGCTCTTGTACCCCATAAATGTCATTGACTGTATTGTAACCGTAAACCGTTTCCAATCCACTATGTGTTCTAGTATCTGTGATACAATTGGTTCAAGCTGTTCTTCCTTGCAGGAGACATAAACGTCAGTGACATAGCTACACTGGAGCCTGTGTCACACCATCAGCTTTCCAGGTCCTTTCATCAGTAAATCTTGTAACTCACATGATGCGACGTAACAATCTTTCACAATGCTACCCCTGTAGCTTGTAACTATAAAAATCATCACTATGTATTTATCTTGTGATTTCCCTTAGGCCTGAGCAATTAATCGATTATCAGAATAATCACGATGTTTGCAACACAATCGATTCTACAATAAGCACCATGATTAATTGCGGCACCTTTTGAATTAAATTCCCTCACTATCACGTGCGCAAATTTCATGAATGTTCGTTACCTGATTAATAAAGATGGCAACAGACAACTTGGTCGTGCTCAAAGATGAATCGCCTAATCTATTGCATGGCGAATCACTTGGTTTGAAGGAGCTACGAGCAGAGTGTGGGATTATTTTGGCTTCGCCACTAAAAGTGGGAAGTTTCTAGAGTCAAACAAGAAGAAACGGAAACGAGTGAATTGCAAACTTTGCCCTCAAGATTTTTCGTATGTTGGAAACAACACTAATATGTGGCAACATCTTAAAGAGTCCCATCCTGGTCACTTCTGAGAAGCTAAACCTGATGAAAGTTCACCAAGGTGCGCTAATGCTAGCACTTCTAAGAGTCGCTGACACAGAGATGACCGAAGACAGATGAGACTGAGACATCTTCACATATTTGTAAGTAGTTCTAGCCAGCAGTTAAGAATTCCTTTGTTGTTCAAGTATCAATTACCTCTTGCCCATACTTCTTCACGTTGGAAAACCATCACTGATTCAGTGTGCTATTTCATTATGAAAGGTAAGCAGCCTTTCCAAACAGTGAATGAACCTGGTTTTCGTATACTGTTACATGTACTGGAACCAAGATATGAGCCTCCAGATAGGAAGACTCTGACCACATGTGCAACATGTATGAAAAGGAGATAGAGAACGTGTACTGGACAATCTGGTGAATGCTGACAATTACTCTGTCACTGCAGATTTTTGGACGTCCAGTCAGAACCGATCTTATGGAACAGTTACTGTTCATTATATCACTTGTTCTTTTGATCTTCAAAGCCATTTGTTAGGTACCAAAGAGTTTGTGCTATCCCACACTGGATTGAATATTGCTGAAGAAATTCGGATTGTACTTGATGAATGGAATCTGTCACCTGAGCAGGTATGTGCAGCAACTACTGATAATGCATCTAGTATGGTTCTTGCAATGGACTTGATGGAATGGGTAAGAATTCCATGTTTTTTCACATAGCCTTCAGTTAGCAGTAGAGGCTGCACTAAAGTTACCTGCAGTCTCCAATGTTTTAGCAAGATGTCGATGACTAGTGAGTCATTTTCATCACTCCGCAAAATCTTTGTATATGCTATGTCAAAAACAAATTGACTTACATTATGAGGAGTTGTGTTTAGTACAAGACTTTCCAAGTAGGTGGAACTCAGCATACTATATGGCTGAAAGAATAATACAATTGCGAGAGCGAGCCATTAAGTACTGCTTTGTGTGCTGTTCAGAAGGGAGATCTAATGCCTACTGATGGTGAATTTGTTACCCTTGAGCAACTCATTGAAATTATGAAGCCAGTAGTACAAATAACTGAAGCAGTTGGAGGTGAAAAGTGGGTGATTATATCCACAGTTAGGCCACTGTTGCACAGATTGTTAGATGATCATTTAGTGTGCTCTGATCAAGCTTCAAGGCTGGTAAAGGCAATGAAAACTGCTACGATTGATAACCTTCATGATTGGTACACTGAAGCTGCATTAATGTTTCTCAATGTTTCAACATTTCTTAACCCAAGGTTTAAATTGCCATCTTATCTAGGAAATGAAGAGAAAACTCCCCATTGGTAAAGCACCTAAAACAAGAAGTATTAGATAACACTTTCGTGAAGAAGGAGAAAGATGAGAGACCAGAAGGAAGCAATCCAGCTAAGAAATTACAAGGGGAAAAATGTCTCTTGTACTTGATCAGAAATGTGAGCAGTAAACCTTCTAATCATGATTCTACTGAAAGAGCAAAAGCAGAGATAAGAAAATATGTGGATGAAGAAGCATGCGAGGTTAGCTCACTTCTGTGATGAAAGCAGAATGAGTCGAGGTTTCCTGCCCAGCTAGAATGGCAAGAAAGTATTTACGTATCTGTGTCAGCCACATCTACACCTAGCGAAAGAGCATTTAGTATTGCTGGAGGTATAGTGAACAAAAAAGAGAGCATGTTTGCTCCATGAAAATGTCAGCATGCTCATTTTTTTGTATGAATACTTGCCTTGAACTGTAAATTGTGATGTTTCCTTTTAAATAATCGTGATGTTATGAATGCCATAATCTCTCAGGTCTAATTTTCCCTTGTCTTTGCTGATGTTTCGTCATACGCAATAGTGCTGCCACAATATAGAAAAATATCTATATCACATATCACCAAGATTTATATCACGATATGAACATATATCACGATATAGACAGAGTTTTGTATTATTGTAAAAGGTATAAGGTACATTAAGTGATCATGTACAAAAATCCAAGAAGACTTCAATTGTATGAAGTTTTAAACAGAATTTTCCATTGTAAAAATTTCAATTATGTCATTGAACTACAAAAAGTCAAAACTCAAAGACTTAAATTTGTGTGAATGTGTATTACTCACATGTCATTGTCATTGGTCAGTAATCTTTACATTTTCATGCAGAAAAATCAACTTGTCAGCATTTTCAGGTAGAAGACAACTTCTTCTCTCCCTGATGACGTTCCCTGAACGACTGAAGAGTCGCTCAGATGCTACACTTGTAGCAACCATTGAAAACATTTTCTGAACTAGTTTGATAATTAATGGGTATGTATGTTTTCTTTCACTCCACCATTTTAGGGGATTGCTACCACATGTTCAGCCTTGTATAAGGACATTTCTCATTTTATTTTGTCAACAAGAACAAGTCTTGGTGGGGGTACTGATTCTGATTCAAAAGTGTCACCAAGTAGCTTAGAGAATTTACTTTTATCTTGAATATTTTCGTTTTCATTGTTCCTTGGCCTCTTTGCTGGGTTTTCAATAGGGCTACTGTGCTTTTCATTTGTTTCTTCTGGACTGTCTCCACTGTCACAAGGTAAGTGAATATCAATCAACGATTGCTCCAATTCATCAGATATCTCTTTTGATTCTGCATCACTCAAAAAGGAAGTTCCTTGTAGCGTGGGTCTAGAATTGCTGTACTATTTACAACATTTTTCAAGGCATCCTGATCGACAAATCTTTACTGATAGCTTCCTTCATAGATTTAGCTACAGCTGTATCATCTGAAGTGATCTTTAAGGTTTTCTCTAGTAGCTTGTATAACAATGGCCTTACACTGCTGATGGTAGGAAACTTTTAAATTGTGTTCCTCAATTTGAAGCATCTTTTGTTTTTCACGAAGACGGTATGTTTCTTTAGTCGATTTGTTAAAATATTCAACTAGCTTTTTACACCTAGCAATTGCTGTGTTCACCCATGGAATAGTAAAGACTTTCTTAATGGCCAATTGGAGAGTATGGGCCAGGCACGGAAAATGTTCTAAGCCTAGTAATTCAATGGCATTGACCCTGATTTGACCATTATCAGTAGTTGCTCCAAACACTTTTGATGAAATATGACAAAACTTGCTGAAGTGAAACAGCTGTGTGTTCTTTCGGAACCTCTAGTGTCTGTAAACATAGTGACTTCAGAACAAATTCACATGAATCAACAAAATGAATGGTAAATGAAATGTAGGAACGGTGCTGATGACTTAAGCCCATAGGTCTGTGGTGATTGTGCAGTAATCAACAGATGCTAGTTGAGCCTCTATTTGTCCAGGCACTGAATAGTAGAGGACTGGGATCACTTTAGTGCTAAAGTGTGTTCGGTGTGGCAACTCAAACCTAGGATCCGCTGTTGAAAGTGAATTTCTAAAGCTTGGTTCATCAACAGCTGTGATGGGTTGAAGGCCCAAGCTTATAAATTGTGTTGTTGCATTTACTAATTGCTTCGCTCGCTTACTGGCTCTATCATAAGGCTTGGGGCCAGCATGTTTCAAGTCGTTGATGGACAGAAAAGGCATAGCCATAGTCAGTGTTTTCGATGGTGTTTGCATCTTCTTTCCTTGAGCAGCAATCACTTTTCTGTGTTCTTCTGGGTGTTTTCTCTCTAGGTGGTAGGTTAAATTAGACGTATTTGTTGTGTAAGGAAGGGCAAGAGGGGGTCGCACAGCTTACAGTACACTTCTTACCTGTAATCTTCTTCGAAGCGTTAGCAACAAAACCGAAGTACTTCCATACCAAACTCTTCCCATTGGGAAGCGGTACCAGTCTTTCCACATTAGGCGTCATTTTGCCAGTCGCCATCTTGACGGAATATTCCAGAATAATCTGAGCACGTGTTTATCAAATTAGGTAATTATAAATACATTATGTTATTGGTAAATAATTGTAAATACTAAATACAACAATCGATGTAAGCTATCATACATATCATATCACCTAAGTGTTATATCGATATATCGTGGCAACACTAATGCACAACATGCAGTCGTTATGCATGCATAGCAAAAATTCCATTTAATGCCTGGTATCACGTGTGGAAGTGTAACTATAGGTTGGAGGGAAGTAAAGTGAGGCTACACATCATGATTTTATCACATCAAAAAGTTAACTCCATGCTAGGGTGTTACGTGAGGAATTCTTGATAAGATGTTACGTTAAGAAGCAAGTTCCTTTTAATACCTGCTAATGCAGATTGTCAATAGTGAGCTGATTAGCAATATTAGTATGAATAATGCTGATGAATGATGATGATCAGAGTTTGCGTCAAGGATGAATTCTCAACAAGAGGTTGTCTAAGTGATGGGGCACTGTGTGCTCACTATGGTTATGGTGCAGAGCTGATATGATACGAATAATAAAAGTTGCTAGCAATTGAAGATTGGCTCAAGATTGAATCCTTAAGAGTTGTGAAATCAGGTTTAACTTGTTCCCAGTGTCTACACAGTAACAGGGAATGATGAGCATACTGGAAGTTGGGAGAATGGGATGATGTGCCGTAGACTTTGGAATGCTATTTCTGAATCTGATTGTCATGTGACATTATGTGGTAGTGCTAAAGGCCAGAACGGAACAATAGGGACGCATGCCAAGTAGAAAATTGTTGTTAGTAGATGTGCACCATTTCCAACTGTCACACAGTAACTAGAACTGTGCTAGAGTCAGTTTGCCTCTACTTAAAGGCGTGCTAGAAATCGTTAAGTTGAAATTTGTATTTTAATGCCCACCACATGGTATGTGTTCTTAACAACCCATCAAATTCTGTTTAATCCTGATGTATCATTCTAAAAGGTAATATTTTCATGTTATAGTTGTGTCCAAGCTTTTAGTAACAGTGAGGCTGGTTTTCTGAAATGACTATAATTTGGCAGTGATTCACAAGATTTAAACGCAGTGTGCGATACGGTTTCCCTGTGGCTGTGGTTGTATCTATTACTCTAATCACCTGTATTTTCCATAGTGATTGTAGACACACTTCTTGTACTGTTCTTTATTCATATCACTAGATTCGATTTAGTTTCACGTCGCGTCATATCTACCATAACTTGAAACACAGTAAGAACTTGTACTGCAGCCAGTTACAGGTCTACGAGTGAATTTACACTGGTCTTGTGGTGAAGAATGCTTGAGAATACCTGTTAAAGACACTGTAAATCAACAGCCCAGTTGTCGAAGCACGTCTGATCTTGGATGTATTGAATACGTTTAAGGGTCCAATACAATGGATGGAGGTAGAGAAACACGAGGAAAAACGATTGTGATGGCACCACTGGCAAGATATACACAAGATATTATCCCTACCAGGTGGAGATGCGACTCAGGAAAGTGTAACATAGATACCATTGTTTGTTTCATGGTACTTCTAACCCAGTTTTGTAAACAAAACAAACTAATCGAAGGAGCCGATGAGCTTCGATAGTGCGAAGCACTACAGACTGAGCTACAGGCAACTACATAACAACTCTGCTATTGTTTTCCAGCAGAAGGTTCAGGTAATCTTGGAACACTATGAAGTTGAAAAGAAGAACTCACCTCCACATTAGACTCTCACTGTTTATTTACCTTTCCCAGTGTAATAACTGTACTTCCGGTTCTTTGTCTTACATAACGTTGTGATGTAACTAGATTTTGTGGCTTAATATCTCGATATAACAACATAATTGAATTATTAAAAAGGTGTTTTTGTGCATTGCATGATACAAACGACCTATTTATTCAGTAATACGGCAAGTGAATTTTCCGTTTCAGTGGACCTTTAAATAGGAATATTCCACAGAAACTTGGGGTCGTTCTGAAGGCATTTTTGGGCTTAGTAATCCATTACTGCCAAGCTGTTTTGAAGGAAAACTGAAGCTGTTTTTTGGGTGACATTGAACGGCAGTGAAGCCCAAAACTCCATGATCCCTAATAAAACAATAACAAATTTCTTCTTACTATATACGAGGTTGGAAGCATAATATGTGTTATGAATTTGTGTGTGTGTGCGTGCATGCGTGCGTGTGTGAATTGCAGTTTTGATATTGTAAGGGTATACATGAAGGAGGGAATGGTGGCTGTGAGATACTCATTTCTAACCTTCTTTGTGGTGCCAGTTGTTGCTATTGTTCGTCTGGAGGCTTTCTTCATCTTTCTGGTGTCGTGTGATCCCCAACTTGGGCACACGCCACTACAGTCTTAGTGAAGTAAGCTGCATAGGATGGCTTCTTTGTGTTAATTCATACTGTTTTCTCGAGTGGGACTCCTCTCTCTATCTTTCTAGGTCATAAACAAAGTGTTTTCACTGCATCCATGGCCTGGCACAAGATCTCACATGATTTATATGTAGCCCAAGTTTAAAAACAGTGGGGCTTATTGTGCCAATGCCATGTACTCGTCGTATTTCATCAATTGGGAAGTATTTCAGCACCTGAGAAGGTCCAGTACACTTTTCAATACAAAACCATTGGTTTGTATGGCCATTAGATGTTGAACAACGATGCTATAGAGCCAACTGCAAGAGCATGTGAAAATACTTTTAATGTCAGTTTATGCAAAGCTTGTTGCGTATTATGGCAACATAAAACGTGGAATCTATTCTAATCAACACAACTTCAGACTATTCCAGGCTGAAACACAGCTATGAGGTTTTGAAGTCCTTGTGGCCACCGTATAGGGAGCTGTAACATCAACAGGCAGTTAGGGATGAGCCTATTTTGCTTCTTTTTCCGCCTATTTTTCTTTCCAGCGATTCTTTTATTTCTTATCCATTTTGCTCAAAAGTTTTCTATTTTGCTGAGCATCAGTAAAAATTAATTGCAGTATCTCAATCTTACAAGCATGTGCAACTGCTCTATTAGAATATTTCGTACAAGTGACTGCTCTATTAGAGTATCTCGATATTTGGTCACCATTTTCTATGAGCATATATTGTCCTAATACTATGCGTGACTGTTCTATTAGAGTATCTTGATCTTTTTCATACAATATGTGCTAAGTTGCCATTCCTTGGTGCCCATTTTTCCAATTTTTCACCTATTTTTCCAGCATTTTGCTCTTTGCTTTCACCAATGTATTTTTCCAAAAAATTTCTAGCAAAATCGGCGCATCCCTACAGGCAGTACAAAAATCTTTTTCCTTAACATGAAGCCCTGCTACAAATACCAATCGCTTATTTTATACTAATACAGAAGTCTCCCTCACTAGTACACAAGAAAAACTGACACAGAAAGTTGTACTAACACTTTAGCATGCCATACTAAAACCACAATTGACGTATGCCCACCAAAGTTTTGCACAAAGCACCCGAATCCCCGTAACAAAGGTTCTAAACTACTCTACTTGCTTTAGTGACACACAACAGTAACAAATTTCTTGTTACGAGACAATGGGCCTTAGTACATGCAACTGCCATTTTTATTATAACGTTGACACTAATCACATGATGCAATAAATGAATTTTCGTGTCGGGATGTATGGCTTCATTTGCAATGGCTTCAAAACCACAACTTCTACGTTGCCACCATAAACACTAATGATATGATGTGACATATGACTTTGTCTGCAATGGCTTCAGATCCACAACTTCTGGGTAACTACCACCAGTCACTGTTTTGAAGCCATTGCAAATGAAGGTAAGGGCGCTTGCTGATATTTGAAGTCGTTTAAGCACATGGGAGATGTATGGGAAAAGTTCACATTACTTACAGTTGGTGTTGAACTTGTGTTAGTTTCCTTGCTAGCCTGGGTAGCAGACGACTGATCCACAATCTCAGCGGAGATATTCACAAATGCTGGATTCTTATCACTATCAGCAGACACATCAAACTGTTTTGGGCAAATACTTCGGTGGTGGTGTTCAACCTTGTTGCAGTAGTAAAAGGATTTCAACTGGACACTAGAACAATGTTTGCAAACATGACCACTCTTGAAACAATAAAATATCTTCCTTGACTTGATAGTTGACCCTTTCTACTTTCAACTGTATAAAACTTATCAGAACAATCATTAAAATGAGTGCCCTTACACAATATACATGGCTTCGTTGGCTCACCTTTGGTATAAGAAAACATTGAGTTTCCTCCATGACTATTGGCAACAAGTGCCTCTGCAGTCAACTGTCTTTCTCTAAATTGAGAATTCCTGTTGCCCTTGGAATTATGTGGCTTGGAAATAACTTCATGTCTATGGGCAATTAGAATGAATAGTGGTATATCGCTTCAGCGATTCTTGTAATGATGTAACAGTCCAACAGAGCCTTTGATTCCTCAAGTCTAATAAGAACGTCCATAAGAAACTTCAATAATATCTACTGCACAATTATTCTCTGTTGGTTGATGTCTTCGTTTTGAGACTCAAGCTACCATAAAATCTTTCCAATAGCTTCATAAATATACTTTACTTCATTTAATCGATTTTGGGTAATTGGTAAGTTTGAAACTGAGAATGCAGTGTTTCGACAATAGATTCCCTCTTACCGAACTTTTCTTTCCATAATTTTACCACAATCGAGTAATTGTCATTTGTAACAGATACTCCACTGATGGCTGAAGCAGCAGCACCTCTTAATGAACTCTTCAAGTAACTGAACCTTTCTACATTTGAAATACTTTGCTGATGAATGGTAGAGTCAAAGACGTCCCAGAACTCCTGCCAGTATAAAAGGTCTCCATTGAACGTCGGTAAGTTAAGCGTTAGTAATTTCATTTGAGAGTTAGAATCCTGTCGTTGTTCATGATAGGATCATTTGAGAAAGGTCGTCTTCTTGCCCTCTCTTGTGACCTCAAAACTCTGTTCAGACGTGCGACAGTTTCCTTTGCGTCCAATAGCAATTCAATGATGCCATCATCGCCCTCTACTGCCCACGTGTACTCTTTCTCTTCAACCGCCTTCAACTCACCCTTTAAGTCTTTCGAGTTCATTAACACCTTCCGTTCGTCGTTACATCTTTCTATCAAAGCAATGTTTGTTGTAACCTGTTTAGTAGGTCCTCAATTTGCTCTTCTTCCTCGTCCAAATCGTAGTCTATTGATGTAGTGAATATTCGTTTCGAATCCTTAAGATATCCTTGTAGAGGTGCCTTGGTTGGTCCCAAAGGTTTGCGAATTGGTCCCGACATCCTAACCAGGGCTGGAGCAGTGAAATTCAAAGTGGTCAGGCATTTTTTGAAAGGGTAGTATTGTTAAGGAGTGCATGTGTAGTGTGCAAAACACACTGTGCAAAATACAAAGTATTTTGCCATCTAGGGGGGATCTGGGGGCATGCTCCACCCCACCCCCCGCCCCCTAGAAAATTTTTGAAAATTAGATGCTCTAATATGCAATTTCATTACATTTTACACTGCAATTTTACTATAATAGTAAACCATTTAATGCTTGCAAAATAACATATGTACATTCCTACACTAAAATCAGCTGATATTTTCCTAAAGGTATGATGAAGTGCCATAATATGAATCATTTCATCCTGTACTTGATGACAGGTATACTTATCTGTGGACTTCTCCAAATGCTTCATTACATTGGAATCGTCTATTCCACAGAGCTTCATGGGTTGTATAAAATTACTTTCTTGATCATTTCTATCTCCACACAGGGCTATTAATATACTGTACTCTGTCTTGGAATTGTCTGGAATAGTTACCTTCAATACATGAGAACGATTCTGAAGTTTGTCCTTAGCATGACTGCTTGAATAAAGTTCACCAATATCACGGGTCATTTTGGAAGTATTTCTGTCTCCTCAACTGCTCTTTTGTGGACTGATGTAGTAGTAAACCCACCTTTCTCACCAGATACATGCATCC
This sequence comes from Dysidea avara, assembly GCF_963678975.1. Lineage (NCBI taxonomy): Eukaryota > Metazoa > Porifera > Demospongiae > Dictyoceratida > Dysideidae > Dysidea > Dysidea avara. The sequence goes on from NC_089284.1 coordinate 490,652, forward strand.
TTCCAATTGCAGTACCCTCGCATTACAAACGCTTCGTCGATGGCTTCATCTTCCCAGTTTTCAGTACAGTAACACAAAGAAAACAGAACACTTTGTCACCAGACCTATAGACTTTGTCATCATAGTGAAGCCATCTAGTCCATTTATCAAACCACTTTGGCTGGAACGCTCTGTTACAGTAGTCTGCCATAGCTTCTCTTGGGGAAAGAAATGCTTTTTGGCTGGTTAGGCTTATCAGTTAGGTCTGGTAAGGAGCTCAAATTTATCGATCGAAAAATTGCCATTTCTTTCGTGACCATAATTATTCTAATTATTCAAATGAAGATATCACTTGCCAGGTCACAAAAGTTTCCGTCTCCAAATGCAACCAACCATACCAGCGATAAAGAAATTAAATACGTTGTCGGTGTAAGTAGTTGCTTAACTTAAGTAGCAGTCTATATATATTTCGTTGATGCCGGTTGTGGCTCAAATTATAGATATTAGATTTGATTGTGATATGGATGCTCAAAAAGTGGTCATGCATTTGCCTGACTGGCCTGACCAATTGCTCCGGCCCTGCTAACCCTGGAAAGCCAGAAAGAACTGCTCACTGCACCATTTGTCTTGTCCCATTTGGTTCAGACGTTTGTCAGAATTCACTACGTTTGGGTGACTGATTAATGATTGTAAAAAGGGGCAATTTATAGTACACAATTTCAAATAATGCAGATTACATGACGTAATAAATAAAACGCACATATTCTATGACAACTATTGCCTCCTCCATAGCCAAGTGATACTGGTTGCTATCTTCAAGCAGTCCCAACTTGAGACATGCCTCACGGAAGTAACTGCACGGACCACCATCAACAGTCCTCAGAGCAGCAAATGACTGAGGATCCTTAACATTATGTAAGAGCAAACAGAGATAAAAACATTCTCCTTGACGTGGGCTGATGGTATAGACCCTACCCAAGGCTTGAGCTTGCTTAACACCAGGATAACCAGCCACCTGTGTTCCTTGCTTCCTCCTCTCCCAAGACTTATTGTTCCATGTGTAATACTCTGGAAAATCTACATATAACAGTGTCTTGGCAAAATCATCCCCTTGACACAAAGCAAAGCAAAGAATTCTGTCAAGGTGGTCTTTGGAGGGTTCCCTAAAGCGAGCATTCTGGCACTCAGAAATCTCATCTACCTGATCTGAGCATAATGCAAATGTTGCTTGATCACAACCTTTGTATACATATTTCAGTACATACTTGATGGAATTGATCGACCTGCACATTGCAGTGGTAGTTTGATGCTTGCAACAAAAACTTGTTGTAAGGTACTACCCACCTGTTGTCAATTTCCTGAGTGATCCGAGAGCCTCTCACATTAATGGTGATGGTAGTCACCTGTCCATCATCTTTAGGACTTCTCCTCGTGTACAGTGGATAACTGTCAGCACCTTGTTGGATCCCAGATATGAATGGTTTAGGGTATTTCTTACTCATTTTCCATGCTGGGAGAGGTAGGATTAATGCTACCATAAGGTCCATGCACCATGTTGGACACCACGATTTGGTGCAGCTCAGAGTCAAGTGCTGGGTCTGGTATTTCAACACATACTATGTTGTCTATCTTATCAGGTGTGATTTTGTGCTCTGAAATCAACCACATCAAGATATGGGCATGTGGCAGACCACGCTTTTGCCCTTCTATTGAGTAAAGCCTAGCATGTGGTTTTCCAAAAGTCATATGATATCTCCAATGTTTTTTTTGTTAAGTTTGAGTTTTAAAAAATCGAGCCACTAATTCTGGACATTCCTCAAATTTTTGACCAGGAAATAAATTGTTTTTGATTTCTGGCCAATTGGGATTGCACATTACTGTAATAAATAAATCAGGGTGGCCATATTTCCTAACATAAGTCATAACATCTTGTTGACATTCAGGTATGTAACATGGTCCACCTGTAAATGTCAATGGAAGATTGAATAATTCTACAACCTACATTGCTAGGGTCCCCATCTCCATCAACAATTGCATCTTTTTTGTAAATAATTATTATGACTGGTGAACCCACACATACCGTACCTGAAATGGTGCCGAGTGCCCCAGCTATATCAGTTATCGTCCAAAAAGTGAAGTATCCGTTATCAGCTATGTTCAACCTGTTACACAACATTATGAATCAAGACCTGTTCGAAAAGCACCTCTGTAATCCATCCACGCATACCAAAAGAAAGAAATGGTGCCACACGCCCCGGTTATATCAGTTATCGTATGAAAAGTGAAGTATCCATTACGCTTCATTGTTGGCTATGTTCAACCCGTTACACAGCAGTACGAATGAAGAAGCACCTCTGCAGTTAGAATAGCCACTATGAAAAATACAGACAGTTTCCATTACAAAGGGAAGCCATCATGTGCTACCACCAAATCAACACTTCACTGTCAGCAAAAATGAATGGGACACAAAGTAAGACACTGTTAAGTCCATGAAGAATACATTTTACATACTGCGGTATGCCAAAGGCACCTCTCGGGCCGAAGCAACGTCAAACATTGAAAAAATCAAGCCCGTAGCCTTAGCTGTTATGGAGTTACGCTTGTCTGAAGGAATCAGCCAGTCAGTTTCTTAGTTAGTCAGTCACTAGAAAATTCCATTAAATAATTTTTATTCCGTAGCAACTTGTTGAAAGCATTTCTGGTCAATCTGAAGGCTTGTTTTGGGCTTAGTTTTGCCTAACCAATACTGCCTCAACATCATCAGGGAAAATTGAGGCTGGCTTTTGGGTGATGTTATCTCGTGGGCCACACCTACTCCTTTGTGGTCCCTACTATACAGTACTATCGTACTGCATGATTATTGTTATAGGCCCGGGTCACGTACAGCCAAGTACATACACCAACACAACAGCTCCCTGGTGAGGCTATGCACACGACTAGGTGGTGAAGGCACAATCAAAATAATTATGATCCCAAATCAACTCAATATCATTAGTGACAGATATAACACAATAGTGGCACTGTAACTAGAGGCCACCAGTAGCTAAGTGCCGGTACATCATTGGTGTTGCAATGGCACAGTGATGTGTTCACAGTATATATGCATACAAAACATACAGGAGAAAACTGTTTGTTATTGCAGTATCGCATGCATTGGAACATCACCAAAAATGGCCATTATTCAGCTATGTAGCCAATATGCAGAACAGTATCAACTAGAGGTCATCAGTAGCCAAATGCGGTTCATCGGTGGTGTGGCATTGACACAGTGATGGGTACACGCTATATGCACACACAACTTGCAGGACTGAGATGCACAATACTGTAGTAGTTAAGAGTATGCAAGCCAGATGAATCAGATAAAGGAAGACAGCCAAACCAACCAGAGTCTAGCAAGCCAAGTGGAAAGCCAGATGAAATACAACTGCAAGTAAACAATATGAACAAACATATCCCTATTAATCTTGTTCTTTGTCTTGTGCAGCTGGCATGGCAACTTGATACTTACAGTGTGCTGGCTGGCAACACTTCAAAAAAAAACAGTAGTTTGTTTGTCTAAATAATCCACCTGGTCGATTAACTGCCACGTTAACTGCTCTGTAGTGGGGGTCACGTGCTAGCTGTATGGATCGGCATTAAATAGAATCGTCATACCGTTTGTATCACCTCCACAACAACACACACCCATTATACGATTGTCTCTTTATACAACATGAATTCTATTCCCAAAGCTTTAGGCCTTATAGTTTTCTCAAACATTATTTATTCATTATTTATGATGTAATCTCAACCACATTTCTTATTATCTTTAGCACTTGGTTGTATAATTAATTTACAAAAAATTTAAGGCATTAGTTTGTATGTCCTGAGTCAATGTAAACTGTACATACTATCAGTCCAGCAATCTGTATGGATCGGCGTTAAATAGAATCGTCATACCGTTTGTATCACCTCCACAGATTCTTGTTCAATTCTAACACTGAAATAATTTCAGCCCGCACGTTTGAAGATTAAACAAACTGCATAAATATCTTCATAAAACATCTCATGAAGTGTTTTTATTCAAAAATACGTGGGAAGTTTACTGATTGAACATCATTTCTCTCGTCCACAAAAATGCCATTTTGTACTTCTTGTAAATTATGCGTGCACTAAAAATGCCCATTTTTGACGGTTGTGTTTCGACTGCAGTTGTCCTGTTGATTGTGGGTTTAATCACATGAGCAACATTGATTCACCACTGAATGGTGATCTGACTACTAATACTGGTTTGCAGTGATTCGGACAAACTGGCAAGGAGTTATAGATCATTTTATGAAGGTATGTAATGGATTTTCGTGAACGACTATCCTTTGTTTAAATCTGGAGCAGATTAGTACTGAGAAAATTTCTGTATAAATGTATACCGCTTATAATTTTTATACACAGCAAAAGCAACTATGTGAAGTCTCAACATACTTTTCAAGCTTTTCTAATCCAATAGTATAATATGTGCGTTACCATCAGAACAAGGTACATGCCATATCCATTAAATCCGAATAGAGACCTGAATGCGAGAATTTCACGCGTTAGCCTTTAAGGCCTTTTCACACTATAGTCGAATGCACATCGAAGCCGAATCAAATGATTTCACACCTGAGCCGGATTGACCGCAATGTGCATTCAATCCGGCTTCATGTCATCGATCCACTTCGAGAGGTAAATTGGCCGGACTTAATGGGCATTAGCTCAATTAGCAAGAGGCGCCATGCAGTCTCCAGATATCTTGTGCAAAGCATGGCTATAGCGCCAAGACTAAAGCGACGGCATACCTAGTGTTATACTCAGCTTGTGGAAGTGATGTTGTAACCATGAGTGAGTGTCGAAGGAATAGCGTACTCTTCTGAAATCATCGTGTCTGGTATAGGTTTCCTCTTAAGAATTAACCAGCTTCGTGGCACCCAACATTTTGTAAGTGTACTAGCCACATACTTCACTGCGAATACTTTTCTGACTCCAAGGAATATGAAGAAGGTAGTACAATGGCCGACGCCATTTAAGTTTTTGTTACGTAATTGAGTAATTAATCACGTATTATGACAGCGAATTGAATTCAGTTACTGCACACGTAGTGTGAAATGGATTGATGTACATTCGATCCACTCTCAGTCTGACCACAGCTGGATCCGCATTCAATGCACATTAAGTGTGAAAAGGCCTTTATATGTTCCTAGAATGGTTTTAACATACTGACTTGTTTGACTAGTGATCTCTGTTTCCCATATTTTCATTTTTTTTTGAATTATTTGTACACTAGTTATATCCAAATTCTTGGTGTTTCATCTCCATAGTGGAACCTCAGAGTTGTGGGAATAAGTAAAAGCAATGATGACTGCTCTAAATCTATTAGAATGGCAATATGTTTGAATCTATAAAATGTGCTAGTTTTTCATTTTGTATTCACACAAGACCTTATAAAAGTAGACCAACAATTGTAGGGTACTTAGCTTAGTTGCCTAGTCAGCTTTTAAGAGTGTGGCTCAAAATCATTTGTAGTGTATTGTATTATGTGTGTTATCTGTATTGTTCCAGATAATAGAAGAATTGTTGATTGTGGGGTGATGGCCATGGGGATGATGGCCACCCTCACGGCCACGAAGAAATTGGCCACTGGCCTTATGGCAGCAAAGGGGCCATCCAGGGCAGCCCTGGCTAATGAAAAGGTTGTGGTGAAATTAGATAAAGTTACAGAAGGTATGTCATTTTGATTAGTTGTAGTAACATTGGAATTTTGCAAACCTCTAATATAGAAGTCACATAAAAACCACCTTAGAGAACAGACTTGGTCATGTAACAACACACAGAACACTTATTGTCAATCACTAAATTTGCAGAGTTCTTATTGAAATTTGGGGACATTCAAAAATTTCATCGTCATCATGAAATATGATAGTGGTTTCATAAAAGGGATCGCCCTGCAAAATCCTAATAGAACACACACCTAAAAACCACTTTGTATACCATCCATGAAGTGAAAAATATTGTGATATATTGCTAAAACAACAATATCATTCAGTCTTAGTTTTAAGTGCATTTTGCTACTGCTATACAGTTGAGACAAGTGGCTGGTACTACATAGAAACCTAACACCTCAGTTTACTGTGGACATGGCCTATTACCTGACAGTTTGTTATGGGCATGGCTTGTAATTCCCAGCCTCCCCCACATCATTATATTGTACAGCGCAGTGGAGATTAACATCCACTTTGATTTAATCAAAATCGATTAATTGGCTAGTAGCCAATATTGGCCTGATACAGATTATTGAACCGATTATCGGTACAACACTTAAAGGGAGGCCACCTATACCTACAGATGTACTAGTAGACATTTAATCCCTACTTCAGTCATGGGTATAGGGATTAAATGTCCACTAGTATGTCTGCAGGTGTAGGCAACCTCCTTTGTTTCCCTACTTTTTTTTTCTGTGATCCATAATTGGGCTTAAAATTCCTAATTTTTTCACTTGTACTTGTTTGTTTACCTATTTTGTAGCATAATTATAACTGGTGAATCAGTGCATACCACATCAAAAAATGTATGGTGCTCCTGTTTCCATTTGAACATGTGCCCCAACTATCGAATGCTGACTTGAAAGTAAAATAGCCATTACGCTTTATTTTCAGCTATGTTCAGCCCATACACAGCATTACAAACAAAGAACAGTAGGAGAAGTGTCTCTGCAATCAATCCAGTCACCACGGAAAAGACGGATGATCCCCGCTTACAAACATAGGGAAGCCATCACACGCTGCTGGAAATCAAGTATCTAACACCATTATGGAGCATCATGACTTCCTGTCCATGTATACTAATCGTGACAAGAAAGTCATCTAGGAATAAACCTTTGAACACAGGTTAAGCTTCCCAGCTTGCAGCAATACCGTATAGTGGATTATATATTATAGTGTTTGAAAATTCCATCAAAATGAAATGATAGCAGCATCAGATTCATTGTCTAGTATATAATGCAATACAGTCAAGCCTATTTGTGTCCGGATTTAAAATTTTCAGTCTGCTTTCCTTGTTGGAGTGCATTTTGTACTGTGACAGTACGTGTACTACTTCTTACCTTTATTTTCTCATGGTTCCATGTGTATAAAACTACAGACAACAGTCATTTTGAATATTGTGTGCCAAGTCTCTGAAGCCCCCGCACTAACATAGCCGTTTTGTATCAAATTTTGTCATTGCGGATATTGTCCTTTAAAATTACAGCTATTCAGGAGTGCCATAATTGTCTGTCTGTATTGTGTAAACAGCATGGTTTCATGATAGCCTGGTTTCCAATAGACATTAACTACAGTATCTGACTTTGTTGTTGTGAATGGTATGTGTACATGCAAGTGGTATGTGAATGGGTGTCCTCTGTGGGAAGCCATATGTACCCATAAAAGTTCACTGCATAGATTTATTCACTGTGATGCAATACTAACATGCACAACAAACTCTGTATTACGTGTCTATTTCCTGACAATACATCATTTATACTATTGTGTAGCAGTGAGTCAATCATGATGTATATTTAATAGTTATACTGTGGATTTGCCTGATACATATGCCCAAGCTCAAGCGGCTGCGGCTTGGGCATATATATATCAGACAAATTCGTCGTGGCCATGGTAGAAGTAATATATATCACTTTGACACCTCAGATCAAAGGGAACCACAAGGCTATATTTGGTTGTATACAATCACTGGACTGGACTAGTGGACTGGACTGGTGGACTGGACTACTGGACTCAGTTTCTTTTTTTTTTTTTTTTTTTCATTTTGGCGCATATTTGGACAACTGGTTGTAGCTATTGCTACATTGAATGTAAAATATGCAGGTGAACCTGTCTACTTGGCACTGTCTGTTATCTTAGGATTGTGTGCAATTCTCTCTCTTGGCATAATCTCTATTGTACGACTACCATTTGTCTTATCATGAAGTACAAACCATACAGTACATGTGTATGTAGTGTTGTAGTAACCATGTATCCTACAAGTTATAGTCAGCTAAATTAAGTGGTGACAGTTAATTGTCTTGTTATTCTATAGCTGATACAAAGGTTCTATATAGTTTTTGCACAACAGCAATAACAAGCGAAATCACATGCACAAGATTTCAACCAATCAAATTGATTCATTTTGAACTTTAAATTATATTACCGCATGTGACTTCTGTTTTAGATTTGTTGACGTGTAATAACTATTAGAACCTCTGTACATAGCTGAAACTGGGCAATGTTGACAAGCCTGGCATGATCACACCTTTCTTTTGTTTGTGTGTGGGTTTCTTTGTGTGTGGGGGAGTGGTCTAACTACATGAGACTAACATACTTACAACCAGTTGCCCAAATGTTTGTTTAAAAAGGGAAAACACCTGAGTCCAGTAGTCCAGTCCACCAGTCCAGTCCACTAGTCCAGTCCAGTGATTGTATACAACCGCTATATTTTATGTAGTGCCCTGACTGTGGTTAGGGCGGTATCATGATATAGCCCTGACCACAACTGCCTTTGATGCTGAGGCAGTTACAGAGGGGTAAGTAGAATTAACTGAAAACGGGATGGGAACAGAAAGCGGAAACGGGAATGACCCATGGAAATACCTGATAAAGATCATCATGCAATATACAGATTGGATAGGTTGGATTTTACAGCACAATGTTTCTTTGCAGCATTGTTTGAATCCTTTCACTAAAGCAATCGAAACAGTCTAATAGAGAGCAGTCACCTGCATTAAAATATTCTAATAGAGCAGTCAAGAATGTCTTGTTAACTATCCCACCTTGGACCTACATTGATGGCCTGTAAATTGATGGACTATGTTTGTCATAGATTAGGTGTACAGACACCATGAAAAATACGGACAATTCGCACATCCCAACTATCAAATACTTACCCATTACGCTTCGCTTTCAACTGTGTTCAGCCCATTACATGAAGAAAAGCGCCTCTGCAATGAATCCAATTACCACAGAAAATGCGGAGGATTCCTGTTTACAAATGTAGAGAAGCCATCGAGCTACTGTGAATCAACACCTTGGACTGTCAGCGAACTGTCAACTGAAACTGAGCGTAGGAGTTTGTGGATGTAGGCTTGCATGGAACAGATAGAACAAAAAGGTGCATCAAAAAGTGACAAAAGAGTTATGGCCTAGGCAGGGATTGAACCCACATTGGTTATGTTAAGGGAGGTACACAAATTGCTACTGTTGGTTGTCTGTGGTTTTGACAGGAATATAACTCAAACTGTTCAGTGAGTCTTCCCTACACCAGTGCCTTCACTGTCCTATAAAGAACAAACATAAGCACATATTGATTTGCAACAATAACACTCGAGTTGCCAGATGATTGATGGGCATTTCATTTCACTAAAATTCCACATCGATACATGCTTTGCGTCCCAAGATATGATGGCTAAAAGTCGAGTTTTGAAAAGGTGTGCGCAAAAAAAAAATGGTACTGCTTAGAAAGAAAAAAAATCTGCCAACACAAGGATTTGAACCCACGACCTCGTACACTCTAGTCAGGCATTCTACCACTTGAACACTATGTGCTGAGCAGGGGCGGATCCAGGAGCTGGCAAGGTGAGGGGCACAAGATGTAGGTGGTTGGGGAGAGCACTAGTTGCTGTACTTGTTAAGTAGCAATATACTACTTAGCAGGTTGTCATTATGGCCTTTGCAGATGGTTGTGAAATCTTGAAAGCTATTTTAAAAGGGCTATGAAAATCTTAAACACCAACAACATGATAATTATTTTTAGAGGCACTTAGTATGTACGAAGGTGCTGGGAAAGTTTGACAATTGTTTTAACTTTGATTTCAGGTGAGTTTGCAATAATAGTGGTCAGTTTTCATGTGTTATATAAATTGATTTTTGTGTAACAAGGTGTATCATACAGTATGATAGTGGTGTATCATACAGTACGATAGTACTGTATAGTAGGGACGATGAAGGTGTGGGTATGGCAAGCAATAAAATATCACCCAAAATCCAGCTTCGATTTTTCCTCACGACATGACAGTATTGGTTAGGTAAAATCAAGCCCAAAAGTACCTTCAGATTGGCCAGAAACATTTTTGTCAAGTTGCTACAGAATTTTTTAAAAAATTGTTACTTGACAGAATTTTCAACTGTCTGCCTGATGCGTTCAATCAAGCATAGCAGAAAACTGGGTACAGCTACAGCCCTACTTCTTTCACGAAAACATTTCAAATTCACTTATGAAGAAACCTTTGGCATATTGATACATATACAATGTGTACGTTATTGCGTTGCCTTTTATCCTTCTATACCAGTAAAGGTTCTTCATCGATAGTAGGGCTTCCATAGCTACCCGCTATGCAACATTTTGCAATATAGTATTGTGTAATGTGTACTCCCATGGACACGTGTTGTAGACGTTGCAGTACTGAGTGAGCTGTCCAGTATCATCAGAGACAAGTGTTTGTTTTTAGCTACTTACTTTTCTGAATGTTTGCTGTGACCAACACTCTTCTCTACAGGCACCACTACAGGCACAGATCCAGGCTTCTAAAAGGGGAAGTTCTGCTCTTAATGGTAGACTCCTGAATAATGTTTCACTGTTAAATCTTACCATTTAGGCCTTTAGAAATGCAACTGAAGTCTTTAACAGTTGCTGTAATAGCTGTAGAAGACGAGGTAGAAGATAAAGTTCTACTTGGGGTACTTATAGAGATAATGAGTCACTCTCTAGAATTCCTATGGATATAATTACATGAAAATATCAAGGAGAAAACATCCTGACCGCTTGGTAGACTCCTGTAAGCATTTGAGTGTAAATCGGATGGTTGTAAGTTCGAGGCTACCTAGGTCCAGTCATGGATTTTTTCTCCTTTCTGCAACTTTTCAAACACACCTTAAGTAGCTAATGTCTTTGAGCAGGCTGTAGGACCAGGTGTCCTACAGACCTTCAGCAATTGTATTGTAAAGCTTTAATAATTTTTTTTTTTTTTAAAGACTATAATTATTTTTAGAGGTGCCTATTGCAGAAAGATAGCAGTTTCAAGTGATATTTGAAGTATTATTGCTGTAAACAGTAAAAGTTTTCACTGTTTTGTCATTGTATTAAGTGTTTCTTTGACTTATGAACTTATTGAATTGAAGAAAAACTTGTCAGCAGTTCAGTCAAAGGGGTTTCCATGAAATCCTTTTGAGCCCCTCCCTCATCCGATCCGCCCCTGCACTAGCTGCTTCTCTTCTTCGCTTCATCATTATCCGGACTGGTAGCATGCTTTCTTTCATGACTTTCTTTGTGTTTCTTCACATGATGTGTCAAGTAAACCACATATATAGCTATAGCTACATAAGTGCTACTAGCTAATACCATGTAAACAAATTTAGTGAGTGAACCTTGTTATTTTTTATTTTTAAAGCTTTACAGTGGCCAGCATTGAAGGTCTCACAGCAACATGTGCTGCAGCCTTTGGATTAACCTAACTTGAACTGTAATAACTTGATGAACTTCTAAGTGAATACAGTTTAGCAACAATTGTGGTGTGCTGTATAGTTTTAGTTAATCAGCAAAGATTTGCTGACTACTTGCATATACGTAACTACATGTATGATTGTAGTACTGTCATAACTATAATTGTGTAATAATAGTGTGACCGGTTTTGTGAAAAGTGGTCTTACCGCGGACACATCCAATTTGCAAACTTTTAACGATTCATAGCTTCAGACAGATTGAAGGAAACCAATGACTTCAAATCTGGTAAATAGTTAGCATCAATATTGCTAAATGGATGGAAAGTTTTAGGGCTATATACAGCTCCTATATGGATTAGAGTTAAAGATCTATTTTCAAAAATCTGGTTAGATTATTATACAGTGTGTTTAGTAGTTTAGAACTTGCAGAAAAAGTTCACAACCAAGTATAATAAAAAGAATAGAATTTTAAACTAGAGTAGGGACAATGTAGTACCATGATCAAAAGTACTGAAACAAGCTGTATTGTAGTAGTATGTAATGTCCAGTTGTTGTAAAACAATAAGAAGCAAATATCCCTACTGTATGTCACCAGTACTTTTGATGGTGGTCCTACTCTAGTTTAAAATTCCTAATTTTTTCTTATACTTGTATATATAGAATTTCTATCAAAAGAAATATTGCTCTTCCACCAAGGTTGGGGAGAGGGGGAGGGCATTTTCCCTAAACGCCCCATCCGGGATCTGCCATTACTGTGGTTTTAAAAGGAATGTAGCTCAAGTTTTCTCTACACCTTGGCCTTCTCATGCTGTAGAGAACAAACGGAAACACACGTAAACTCGTGATAGTAATCTTAGAGTAGTCGGATGATGAGTGCTTCATTATCAGCACAGATTGTGTCAATTCTTGCTGAGTTTGGTGAGTAAGCGATGTGATGGTCAGACGGACAGACGGCTTTTCAACTTCATATATAGATAGAGCTGAATATTGGCTCAAGCATGCTTTATATTCACATTTAGATGCTTTTGCAAGATTTTTGTTGTCCTTAGTATTGTGTTTGAGATGCTATACAAATAAATTTCCTACATTTTAGTCACATCCTCTCTTTTGTGACTATGATTTGTGCATTACAACAAAAGCCTCAACATTCATGAGAGTACATGTAATGTTTTTGTTGTTGTTGTTGTTGTTTTTAGCCTAAAATTGCAGGTAGTTGTTTGTTATCCAATATTCAATTGTTATTGCAGTTAGAACTGCATGTAGAGCAATCAAGTGTTGACAAAGAAGTTATTGATTTTCTACTTCTTAGGGAAGAACACAACCATCCTGTGGTAGGGAAAGCCATGTTTTGTACGTCATCGTACTCCCCTGGAGATAAATAAGGCAAGGGAAACAGAAATAGCTGGGTTACGCGATCCTGAAGAGGATGAGATGAGAGTCATTCGGCCAGAATGGCTTATATTGGAGGCCAGCTGTACCCATCTGGGATGTATCCCAGTTGCCCACAAGGGTGATTATGGGGGCTACTTTTGCCCTTGTCATGGATCACACTATGACACTTCAGGGCGCATAAGGAAAGGGCCTGCTCCACTAAACCTACGTGTGCCACCATATATATTCAATGGTGCAGACATTGTTATTATAGGCTAACTTATATATTCCATTGTATTGATGTGATCATTAATTTCTATGTAAGGAGATGATGTGGAAATCTGAATAAGTTATTAGTAGTATGGTAATGTTTAGTGTAATCAGTCTTGATTTTCAACATTTCCATGCTTCATGGTCTAGGCAAAATTTTCAGAGAATACATGCCTCTGAAGGGGTCAAGTGGTTCAGATAACCCCCCACCCCTCCTCCTCCCTGTGACCTTTCACCCTTCAACGCTATATCCCAGCAAGCACATGCTCAGTGAAATGTTTTTAGGGTCGATAAGTAGGGTTACTATACTTGACAGATTGGCAGTTCACATGATGAGCATATCCCACTACTCATTGGAGATGTTTATAAGTATTGTGTGAGTGTTGTAATGTAATTATTTTAGTGATAATGACAAAATGCTGCGCACTCTAGGTACACTAACTTCATCGCTAAAATGCTCACACGCCATTCCAGATTTACGGATTTAGTTGTACACAATTTATAAATTGTGTCATAAAAATATTAATTCACAAATGCACAGCGCAATTTATAAACTGAACTAATTTACAATTTGGGCCTGATGTTGTGTTTCATAAACGATGCATGGGCATTTTAGTGATGAAGTGAGTATACCTGAAGTGTGCATGCAGCATTTTGTGCCATTATCATTAAAGTAATCACATATCTAGTATATTACAACACTGACATAATACTTATATATTTTTTAACATATTTATTAAGTCTTTATGGCATAAGTACTGAAGGACACCTGGCCCTACAGCCTGTTTAAACTTTTTACATAAAGTATGTTTGAAAAGGTTGAGAAAGGAGGAAACAAATACATGACTGGACCTGGAAGCCTCGAACCTGCAGCCATCCAATATCTCCAATGAGTAGTGGGATATGCTCATCACGTGATTCATACTCCGTCAATTCGTGATCCACCAAATACAGCAACCCTTGATAAGTAAAGCTGACTTCAGTGAGTATAGGAATTGTGTTTTGAGTAATTCTTACACAGTGAATTGTGTCAGTGTAACTGTAATAGCACTGAAATAATCATGGATTGTAGTATTTGAGTACTCTCTATTGTTAACAATCAAGTACTCATAAATAACAGCTACATGTAGCCATACATATTTAGCATGATTTACTGTGCTAAAAGCAGTTAAGTTTGAAGGTAGTGATACACTAACTTTATTGTAAGTGTTCATAACAAACAAAGTACATAAAAGTCTGCTGATCAAATCCATTCACAGTGTCAATCCTTGATAGGTGCATGATGTATGGTCACATGATGTCAACAAGTAGCTACCAGTTTTACTACATACTTGAATACTAAACTTCTTGACAAGTACCCAAGTGTTTCAGTAGTTGTAAGAACTGAAATACTACCGTATGATGGTACATCCTTAGGCCCTGCTATCATGAGTGACAATACAGACCTGGATGTGCTTTTTGTACCAAATATTGTTGAAAATCATGTTCATTCAGGTGCTTTGTTTATGCCAATATACTGAAGCAATGTTCTTGTAAAGGATTTCCGGTGCTTCTACCATTGATGGAATCTCAAAACAGTGGATACATAAAAATATTCTAATTTAGTATTTTAATAAAGTAAACTGTTCCAATCTTTGTAAAGAACTAAATTTCCTTGCATTTTTCAAGCAACTGGTAATTTTCCACAACTTGCTGTTGTTTTTTTCTTTCCAAAAGAGACCCGTGTATGTCTGCATTTATTTACTTATTAGTAAGGCAAGAAGATGATCAGGGCTGAAACTGGTATGCCCCACTAGCATTTAATTTTAGCTCCCAAAACTTGCTAAGCCCAGCTCTGATCAAGATACTTTATGCAGTAATGAATTTACTGAGCTTAAGGCAGTCAGTGGTGGAGAAAGCATAACTCTACATGCAGATATAAAAGCAACTCTGCTCCACCTTTATAATCCCATGCAAGTGTAGAATAATTTTGTGTGCGTGTGTGTGTGTGTGTGATGTAGAAACTGAATTATCTGATTGATGTAGATGCACACTCCAATAGAAGTGTTCCTGTGCATTAAAAATTTTTAAGGTTTATTTTTGATTGACCGTATACTTTCTTGGTTAACATCATACAGATCATTAGCTGGGGGCAAAACACACATATAAGGAATTACCCTTTTCCGTAGTAGAAGACTTTAGTCTCCATGATCACATTACACTACATAAAACCAGCAAACCATGTAATTCACTGATTCATCAAGGAATATGGGGGCTTTTAATGAAGTGTATGTAATCTAATTATACACTAAGCTCCAGTGAAACCCATCATTTTATGGTTACTATTGAGACTGTTGTGAAATACCAAATAGTGATATGAAGAGTAAATTTACTATAAATCCTCAGATATCCTTTGCTGTCTCTTTGTGCAATTATATAGTCACACATTTTGAGATTGATTGTAGGATTAAGTTTCTTAGTCTTATTGTCAAGGAGTCAGAGCATGCTGAGGAGTTCCTTTTCAATGCAGGTAAGTTCTATAGTACTGTTTTGATAAGTTCTAGACACCTGTCTCAATGTTACATAACATGCCAGGTAGATCGAGCCAATTAGAGGTGAAGTGGTATTCATATATGGGGTGCCATTTGTCTCAATACCCCAAAATTTCAAATCTAAAGAAATATATTATGTCGTCAATATTTGCTAAACATCAACGATATTTACCCTAAAGGGATCACATCATTTGATGCCCCCTACATAAAAGTAGGTAACAACACTGTGCATAGTGCTTTGATAAAATAATTATCAAGCCATAGGTAATAGCAATTGCAGTGGTATTGATCATGCAGTTTTGCAGTGGTGTTGGTAGTTGAAGTATTTTCAGCTAGACCTACAGAATAGCATAACTACATAGCTAATCGATAACACTGTAGCCTCCTTCTAGGCCTGTGTCAAATATGACGGCATAATAAAAGGCATAGTAGGCTGGAGTGCTATGTTAGCATAATAGGTGGATAAGTTCAAACTATGGAGCTAAGCTTGATTGAGACTTTTAAGATTCTAAAGCAACACCTTCTCATTGATTCTACAAAACTTTTTACCCTGTCACCAATCAATTTTACAAGAGAGCATAATTTCAAACTTTCTAAACCCAGATCCAACTCCTTGTAAGTTTTTTACTGATCGTATAATCAATGGAATTCTTTACCCTGTGATGTGATTAATGCCCAATCAGTTAATGACTTAAGATGATTTGGACAAAAGTCGGATATGGGCATAACAAGAGGCCAATGGCTTATTAGTATAATTCATGGATATGTATGCAGTACAAGAAACAATAAAATGTAGTGTTAGGCTAAAAGCCTTTACTCATATCCATATCCTGTTTCCCAGTACTTAAGCTTTAAACAGTCCAAAAGTGCTTGACAAATCTATCTCTTCTGGTACGCTGTTCCAACCATTGATAACTCGTTTTGTAAAGAAATTAGAGCAAACATTCAATCTAGCATAATTGTGGTTTAAACAGCTTCATATGGTAGCCTCTAGTGTTTGTAGTAGCAACTGGTGTAAAAAAGGTGGTAGGATTAATATCATAGTAGCCATTTAAAATCTTACAACTCTATGAGATCACAGTGACAGCGATGAAATAAAGTAAACAAACCCAAGGACTTCAATCTCTGATCATAGGACTGTTTACCAAAACCTTTAACTTTGTAGCCTACTTGTGTACTTTGTCTAATACTTCTATGTCCTTGGCAAAATATGGACTCCAGATAGACGAGCAGTAGTCTAAATGTGGTCTTACATATGTATTGTACAGAAATGTGAACAGTTCTTTTGAGATGTTACAAATGCCCTTCTAATCATAGAAAGAACCCTCATAGCTGATGCAGCTGTCTTGCTGCAGTGCAAGGATGGTTTCAAGTCACAGACTCCAAGATCTTTCATGTGATCAATTGGATACATTCTCCAGAACCATTATCACACAGCGTGTATCTACTATCAGTGGGAGAATTACCAACATGCATAATTTTACATTTCGTTAAGTTTAGTTTTAGCAACCAAATTTGGCACCAGTCCTGTATATAATAAAGATCTGCTTTAAGTTGATAAGAGTCTTCCAGTGTCCTAATGACTGCGTAAACTTTCGAGTCATCAGCAAAAAAAGCTTAAGCTAGTGTGAACAATGAGTGTTAAATTAAATTTGTAGCTACGTGTCTTGTGTTGTGTAGTTATTATTATCAACTAAATATAATGTACGTTTTTTGTATAATTTATTTGTGCTTTGTACTGTGTGTTGTATATGTACTTAGTTGCTCTGGTAAGGACGAACAGCTTATGCCGATTACCTAGAGGATAAACAATAAATCAAATCAAATGGCTATGTCGTTAATGTATAATGTAAATAATAGTGGCCCAAGGACGGATCCCTGGGGAACGCCACTTGTTACAGGGAACCAAATAGAAGAGAAGCCATTTAAAGCAACTTTCTGGTAGCGGTCTGAAAGAAATTCTTTAAGTCATAATAGCAGCTTACAACCAAAACCATAACTTGCCAAGTTTTGAATGAGTCTCAGGTGTGGTACCGAATCGAAAAGCAACATCAACTCCATGGCTTTGGTGGATTGCAAAAGTCCAGTCCTCAAGGGTTGTCAAAAGATTAGTAAAACATGATTTCTTTTTAATAAAACCATATTGACAGTTAGTAATGACCTCAAACTTAATTAATGTTATTTTCTTTTCTTGTCCATTAAATAGTAGCAAAAAAAAAGATCAGTACTCTCTAATAGAGCAGTCAGTGAAAACAACTGCACTGTACGTAGCTCCTAGGATTGATGCTCTCTAATAGAACGGTCACTTTGTAGTGAAAGAGCATTCACTGATTGAAATGTTCCAAGATGATTGTTTTTGAAATGTTGCTAACCTGGAGCACAATGTAAGCATAATGGGAATACTGAAAGAACATAATAGGGGGAAATTCCTGAAAGATTTTTTGGAAAAATTTTGAGCATATTTGACTCGGGCCTACCTCCTTCCCAAAGGTCTGAAACTCACAATCTCATACAACTTACTGTAAAATCTTACAATTTCTGAAACAGGGTTTGTTACTTCCACATTGTTTGATGCCCCCTACGTAAAGTTATGTAACAACACTACATTATAGATGCTTTGATAAAATAGTTATTAAGCACTGAGACACATCAAACTCGATACTGGGGAGAGGTGACAGCAGCAAGCCCCTATTATAAGATGGTCACCAGTAGACCAAGGCAGGTTGAAATATGCCTGAAGAAAATTAGAATTCTGTTCATAGCATTTTAATAACGTTACACCCAGAGATAAGGTAACAGTGGTGATGTGATACATATGCATACATACTTCTGTTATCCTCACATCATTTTCAGTAATCACAGGACTGGGAGTGTATGTTTTACTGGGGTGAGGCACTGACTATTGGATGATCTGCATCGAAGACAAAATTTTACCCTTCCCTTTGACTTATAGCATTTGACCTGTGACTTGAATGCATCTTTCTGAAATTTGTCTGCTGTTTAAGGCTTAAATATTGGTTTCTCATCCCCGGCCATGTCCAATGTGGCCATTCAGCAACTTTTAAAAGTTGGTAAATATCTATAGTAAACCAAGAAAACTGCAATCTGAGTTACGAGAGCTATCTAAAGTAGCTATTCAGCTAGTAAGAATAAACACCCACCTTCACTGTTACTTTGAGTGTTAAAACTAAGTAAGTTTATGTGGCCCTTTACCAATACACACCTGTGCTTCCAACAGCCTATAGAAATTCTTAGTGCATGCTACCAATAGTTCATAACATTAAAAATATCCCTAACTTCCTCCTCATATATTATAGACTCTTGATGCTACAAGGGTGTAGGACAAGACCACATGAATGCATAATAATGTTGCACAAGTATTGGAAGTATCTCACGTCAGCTGAATAGATCCTGTACAAAAGATAGCGGACGGGGTTTGATACATATTTTAGTTTGTTGTTTGAAATAGTGTGATTTATGATTGGAAAGATGCTGCCATTATGCTGCAGGGGCTAAAAAAGGGTGCTAGTTGTGGCCAAAAAGCTAGTTGCGAGTGACTTTCGGCTAGTTGTAAATGGCGATTGGACCAGTTCTAAAATTTAGCCAGGTTCACCACAGAAAATATATGTAATATCATTTAACTCTTTCACAATTTACCACAGGGATTTAACTGAAAGTACCTAAAGATCCAATCTTGAGATAGCCATTTTGTACATTCTACAATGCACACTTGTCTGTCACATTCCCACACAAAATTTATTTCAAGGTTTATCACTTGGTCAAAGGCTTTGATTAATTAAACAGTTCTACCTACATTTACTATTATTACTAGTCATGTATTTATATAGTACAAAATTTTTATAATTAATGTCAGAATCTTGAGGTGTCTCTGCCATAGAAGAAGGTTTACACCCAGTCAAGTGGTACCTGCATTCTATGCCTCCAACTACCCAGACGAGTTGTGTATGCTGACCTCCACAATACCCAAGAAGTGAAACCTACAAGTGGTGTGTATACAAAAACATTTACAACATCAGTACATGTTACTACTGCAAACCTCTGGACTTGGCAACAGGATTCTCAGCCAGTGCCTTGTACTCTCCAATATATGTAAGCATTCCAAAGTGTTTGAACTGATACTTGGGAGGATCTTCCTGGCTCAGTGATTTAGCCAAATACCTCCACCCCTTGTCTCTCAGCCACCTGTTGGTAACAAAATAATAAAACAACTTGACAGTCATTGCAATTATATACAAACCTGTGCTGTGTAGGGTAATGGACCATTCTCCACATAAGCACAGTCCCCTAAGGCATAGATGCACTTCTTATGGTCACTGACTGATGGTAAGTACTCATCTACTACAATCTGTACCCACAGAATAACTACACTGAATTTACTAGAGT
The DNA here is from genome assembly GCF_963678975.1 of Dysidea avara. Lineage (NCBI taxonomy): Eukaryota > Metazoa > Porifera > Demospongiae > Dictyoceratida > Dysideidae > Dysidea > Dysidea avara. The sequence goes on from NC_089284.1 coordinate 510,684, forward strand.
TGCTGAATACTGTGTTATGGAAATGTAAACCTGTGTAGTCGCTAAAATCTTCACTCTCTATTGATATACGGACAAATGTCTGGTATCTGCAACTTACAAAGTCCATAACTGTGAACTAATACTTTGCTTAATGTTATCTCAATGGAACAATCATTTCAGCCCTAAGCAATAACAAAATTGTCAACAATTTGTCACACACTTGTATATACAATACAATACAATTGAACAATGCAACAACTATATATATATATATATATATATATATATATAATATCTATAGATTATTTACACCTGCCCCCTGTCATCCTTTTCAACACCAATCGTCTCAGTGAACATTCTGCCAATAACACATATTGTGGGTCCAGCAGTGTAGATCATGAGTATTGTAGTATGTACATGTTGAGCTGGATCCAGGATTGCTGTATATAAGAAGCCATACAAGATCAAATGCTTTGAAAGTGATGTTCATGATGCATTTATTCATAAGCTCACGTTACAGGCGCACACTTAATTGTTGAGAATATGTATCCAGTGCAGCATAAGTGATCGAGTGTGGAGAGAAACCTTCTTGGAAAGAGGTTAAACAACCAAACAAATTTTCTACTTGTGAAACTACAGGACTATTTTGTGAAGAAGTCTAGAGTTTCTGTCAACATCAAGGACAGAATCTTGAAGGCCACTGGTAAAATCTTGTTTACTGGGTTTTGGCATTCATTGCACCACTCAGGGAATTTCAAACCATCAACACATTACTTAATTAAATGCGAAGACCTGATGTCTGGCTTCCCTCATAGCACAATACAGTAAACTGTGAGTGCCAGCGGGAGTTTGTAAAAGGCGGAACTAAGGAATAGCGGAATAGCGGAATAACTCGAGTCACAACGAATGAGCGTTTTATATCAATATGGCTTCTTGTGCAATGTTAGGGTGATTGTACTGTTACAGCTGTGAACTCATCCGTCGTAGATATCCTTGCAATGTTAGGGCGATTGCGTGTACTGTTACAGTTGTGAACTACACTGCTTCGTCGCTCATAGCCGTCCTAGCGAAGTGATTACTATACGCTCTTACTACTACTGTATGTAGCTAAGTATCATTGCGCTAGCACAGCTAGAATATACAGTAGTTAGCTATTACAGTAGTAGCTAGTAAGAGCTATAATCAAATGTAATTTTGCACTTCGTAAGCGGGTACTGTATGTTAAGTATGATACCAACGTCATGAGTAAAGGGGGCGTGACAGTCGTTTCGTTTCATCCCTCCACTGGAAGGATGAAGACTCGAAAACGAAACTAATAGCTAACTACTGTATATTCTAGCTTAGGCCACTCCAAATAAATTCTCTGTTTCCCGTCCTGGACTCAAGCATATTTGCATGCGGGCGGGCGGTCCATTTCCATTATTTCATTATAAGATTGGCAGCTTTTCAAGCCATTATTTGCCTGGCACAACCATAAAAAGCTGCATAAAAGCATGATTAAGCTTGTTCCTTCCTTTTTAAGTTGCAAAAATAGCAGTTTGTACCGACTTGATAGTACTGCTGACACTGTTTCAAGATGGCCTTTATAGAGCCTGTCAGTATGCAAGAATAACCGGAAAATAATGGAAGAATACGGAATAATGGAGTTATTTAGAGCTGACAGTAACCAGATGCGGGCGGTGGACGGGAAACAGAGAATTTATTTGGAGTGGCCTTAGCTACATACAGTAGTAGTAAGAGCGTATAGTAATCATTTCGCTAGGACATCTATGAGTGACGAAGCAGTGTAGTTCACAGCTGTAACAGTACACGCAATCACCCTACACTGTAAGGATATCTACGAGGGATGAGTTCACAGCTGTAACAGTACAATCACCCTAACATTGCATAAGCCATATAAATTCCCGTTCGTTGTGATGCGAGTTATTTCGCTATTCCTTATTCCGTCTTTTACAAACTCCCAGTGCCAGCCTACTTGTATCAACTTCATTTTATAACCTGTTAGCCATGAGTAACTTTTACTTGTGGTATATACCCAACTTTGGATAGTAACTACAGATTAACACTTGACTGTTTTTGTCACAAATAAAGCAATATCAGGTTGATTAAAAGTGTGTTATTAGTTGAATGCCAGGATACCATGAAGTACCAGATACTGGGGTATTTTCTCAATACCGAATACTGGGATCAACAATACCATACCACCCAACACTACACAACTGTGAGGTTCAAAGTTATATCCATGTAACAACACTAACTACATATATAGTCCAAAGCTTTCTTGTCAATATGTTGCTTACATCAGTGAAAATGACAGTGAAGAAATGGCCAAAAGTTGTTTACTGTAGTGTAGTGAAGACACCGGGTCACCTTGACATAACGACACATAAGAACTGTTAGCCAGAATGGACGCCCTTAATGGCCTCACAGCATCACCATGGAGTGGTGGACATGGCAATGCAGATACCATAGTCTCATTGGTTGTAGGACCAGGTGTCCTACAGACCTTCAGCACTTGTGCTGTAAAGCATTAATAAATTAATAAATTGGTTGTTGTGGCAGCAGGAGGTAGCAAGTAGAGAGCGTTACACAGACAGGTGTTAGCAAAGTCAAGTGATGGGGTTGGCATGGCTGATGATGATCTGCTACATGATAAGTGACCCATCTCCATTGGTATGACAACAAGTTTCTGATGGAAACACGCTAGCTCAAACTACAGTTTGGCTATGGTAACACTGCTGCTTTGCATAGGATTATATAACAACACTAGATGATCATTTACCCCAGTACTGCCAATGGACGACCTGACAGTGTTGCTACAACAACAGATCACATGACAACACAGGACACACCCATCCATCTACCTTTCTCCAATGGTGGAAAGTCATAGAGGGCATGCGCAGAATCATTTTCATAGAGAGCCTTACTGAAGTACACTGTAGTAGGATGCCAAACTGTACTTGCCATGTGATAGTGTAGACAACCGAGATTGTTGAAGGAAGACACTGACCAGTGTCAGTTTGTGATGGTGGCTTTGGAGCTGAGGTTAACAGCTTGACAGTTTTACAATAGTTTCCTCGTAAGTACTCATAGTTGGCCTTGAGGAAGGCTACATGTGCCATCTAGGTGATCAGGTAACTAAGTAGTAAGTAACATCACAGTTACTAACAGCATTCTCAATCACTGAGAGACTCTTAATCTCCTTCTGGCAGCCTTTGAGGTTCTTCAGCGTCGGGTGTATGCATGTATGTATGTAGGTATCAACTTAGATGCCTGCATACTACCATAACATCAGTGTTATTGCTATTTGCTGCAGAGGGCTGGTGGTTATCAAAGGCACTGCACAGCATATTTTGACAAACAATCCTATATAATGATTCCAAGCGCCCTAACCTACTTGCATTAAAGTACTTGCGAACTGTTGGGCATTAGTAGCCAACTTTGGCTTGTAAGTAACAACTTCATATAGCATTAGTGTTAACTATACTAACAAATTAGTATACAAAATAACAATGAGCTAAACTTAGCAATGAGCTAAACTTAGCAATCAGCTAACATGTATATGAATAATGTAATAGTCACGCATATTATATTCAAGATGCAGATACATACACACTGTGTGCCGTTACTTACTGTAGTGTTCAAGAAGTGCTCAACTCAGTTAAGAGGTTCTCAGTGTAAAGTTGGCCATGATCAGTATGGGATAGAGGTACCTTAACTGCAAGAGATGTCTCTGTGAGGATGGAGCATTTATCAGTATGGGATAGAGGTATCCATTAGATGTCTCTGTGAGGATGCAACATTTAATGAGTCAGCATGTACTGCCAGTCAAATCCTGATTCAACTAAAGATTGTTATGTGAATGAACAAAATATTAAACACCAACAGGTTTTGAAAGTTGATAACTGCAACAAATGCAAGTATTTTGGAGGGAGCATGTCCAGATTTACAAGAAGAAAATGTCAGGGACATGGCCCTGGTGTTAAGACCACAGAATTTACAAGTGCAAGAAGAAGCCTTGGAAACCAGTCTGTGGTTGACCTCTAATAACTTATGTACTGCTGAGTATTGTGATAGATTTGATGTCCTTGAAGTAACTCCTGGCCCCTGGTTTATACACTGGAATTAACGGAATCAGTATTTTATGCAATTAGAATGTTTGTATCTAATTTGTACTCATGTCATCGTGAAATGCCACCATGAAGGCTGTAGAGTTTGATTACTGCAATTTAATACAATGTGTGTATCATTACTGGTATAAAACATGCCGCATGAGTATGACTGTAATATCATTAACAAGTAGTTAGTATTTGGGAATATACTTGATCATAAACTCTATATAGTGAGAACTCAAATACTACAAACCCATGATCGTTAGTTATATTAGGGATCACGGAGATATGGGTTTTCCTAGCTAAAAAAATTCACCGCAAAAACCAGCCTCACAACTCCATCCTGGCACCTTGACAGCATTGGTTAGGTATAACAAAGCCCAAAAGTGCATTCAATATAATCCTAAAGGCTTCCAATAAATTGATAAAAAAAAATTTTTAATTATGCAATGGAAATTTCTACTGAATAACTGCCTGCCCCTGCCTGCCTGCCTGCCTGCCTGCCTGCCTGCCTGCCTGCCTGCCTGCCTGCCTGCCTGCCTGCCTGCCTGCCTGCCTGCCTGCCTGCCTGCCTGCCTGCCTGCCTGCCTGCCTGCCTGCCTGCCTGCCTGCCTGCCTGCCTGCCTGCCTGCCTGCCTGCCTGCCTGCCTGCCTGCCTGCCTGCCTGCCTGCCTGCCTGCCTGCCTGCCTGCCTGCCTGCCTGCCTGCCTGCCTGCCTGCCTGCCTGCCTGCCTGCCTGCCTGCCTGCCTGCCTGCCTGCCTGCCTGCCTGCCTGCCTGCCTGCCTGCCTGCCTGCCTGCCTGCCTGCCTGCCTGCCTGCCTGCCTGCCTGCCTGCCTGCCTGCCTGCCTGCCTGCCTGCCTGCCTGCTACAGTGTTGGAGTTACCATCTTGTTGAATCATACGGTACAATAGTACTGTATAGTAGGGACCACAAAGGAGTAGGCATGGCCCACAAAATAATATCACCCAATAAACAGCCTACATGTCATAAGTAATGCTCCAGCTTAGTTAATGTTACAGAATACATGCTTCAATTATTAGACTAGTTTAATTTCACTCAGCATACAAAGCTCCGGAGATATTTTTACAAGTCAGGCTGTGCAGCGGAGGTCATAGTCATGCACACTATACTTTTATTGATCTGTTGTGATATTTATGTTGGAGATTATCTCTTCCATGTGATATTCAGCTGTATGTCAAGCTAGGAGTATAAGGGAATGCTCCTTTAGGAAAAATTTGAAAATAATATGCTTTGAAATGGTATGTGGAAGTTATTTTTGATTGTAACTGCATGCTAATGCATGATGTGATCAATTCAGTAGCTCCATGTAATGCCATGCAGTTGACTCGTTGGAACTTTTGAAAAGTAATTTAAAGACAATTATCTAACATAAATGTAAATGATTTAAACCAAGCAGTGTAATGAGAGCAGTGGCTATAATCTGTACTGAATGTTCTATTAGAGTACATTACGATGACTGCTCTATTAGAGTATCTCTATCTTTTTGATACAACTTCAAGTAGCTGAAAAATGGTCCAGCCAATGCCGGACTTTGTCACTGTGGGCTCCGGCCCTGCTTAGTATTGCAGCCATATAGATTCTATTATGTGTGGTACAGTAATGCTATCTTAGTAGTAGTAAACGATTGAGTAGAAAATTAGTGGTGCCACTGAATACTCAGGCTGCTCAGCCTGAATTGCTGAGCAATTTTTACCGAGGCAGCTGCCTCGGTTGTCTCAATGGTAGCTACGCTACTGATAAGTAGTTATATATCGTATAAAACTGCTATAGCAACTATACTATTATAACAAACGATCATGGTTTGAATATGCACTAGAGTTAATGTTCAATCTGACCACTAAGGCCACTCCAATTTGTTTTTATGTTTCTGGTCATCTGAAGTTTAGTTTTAGATGCGGGCGGGCGGAATTCAGCAATAAAGCAACAATGAGGTGACTGCTCAATTAGAGTATTTTTGTGATTCACTGACTGTTCTATTAGAGTATATCGATCCTACTATGCACTCTGCCCATTTCTTGCAGGTTTTCACTGATAAAAGACATTATAGTGACACATAAGCAGTTAGATTTAGCATGTTTGTAGCAGCCCAATATTTGTCTCTGAAATCCAGCTTTTTCAAAAATCTGATGCGGGCATATTCCCCATGTATTTCTGAAATTTCACTTTCTGCAAAAAAGGATGCGGGCGGTGGACCAGAAACATAATTACCAATTGGAGTGGCCTAAGCTTTTTTTTTTTTTTTTTGATTTATTTATTTATTTTTTAATTTCCCCGGGCTGGATGGACTGCCCTTGCCTACCACCCCCAGCACAAAGAAAGCACGTGCTGGACAACTGAATAAAAAGGACCAGATTGCTAAAAGTTTAAAAGTCCCCGTGCTCATCAATGCGGCCCATCTCAGGAGAGGCATCAGAGGAGCGATGCGAGATGGACCTACTTCCACGTATGCACATTGTAGCTGACCGAAGTAGAGAAAAAGACAATGTGCATCGGATAAAAGCCAGAGTCTGACTGTAACTAGTAGAGCCGCGGCGAGATAGATGGTCAGCCAAACGACGGTAGAAAACTATTGCCTCCCTTCCCATACCTCCAGTGGTCGCAAACACAAGGGGAGTGAAGGAGGCCTGCTCAACCTCTCTGACACGGTCACCATACTCACGTTTCTTCTGTGCCTCGTGACGTCGATACAAAGAGGGGACACTGGTGTTGCAGTAGCTCGGTGCATTAGGATGAAACACCCTTACGTCAAAAAAGGCACTTTGCCGCTGCCCCCAGAATCCCCTAGCATGTATGTCTGCCCTAGCCTCATCCTGACGGTTGGCAGTCTTAGGTGCAATGATCTCCCCAGTAAGTGGCTGTAAAGGTGGCTCAAGGGCCACACCATGACATGTCTTGGAAAGCCACTCTGCAGTGATGTTTCGCAAAGCATTGTGGCGAACAAATGTGAGGCCTCCATTGGACCATGTCTGCAAATCATAGCATGATCCGCAGAAAATGGGACCCCACAAACACAGTGACTGGGTATGTTCAGGAGCTTCCAGCCGTATCTAAGATGCAAGGCATCCCAAAATTCTTGCTTCATCAGATGGAATCCCTGCTCTGCTAAAGGCAATGCTGTCAGCCAGGCAGAAGCACCCGGTTCACTGTTCAGGTCTAAAACTCTTTGGGATTGTGACGAAAGATTAGATTTGATCGTAGAAGTCCTCCCCCTCAAAGTAGAGCGACGATCCTGATGAATCTGAGCCTTGATAGAACTAACGTCGGGTAGAGGGGCTAGTAGATTCTGAGCAACAATCAAAGATCTCACAGAGTGTGTGATTTTGATAGATGCAGTAAACTGAGAATCAGCAATGTCTACAGAATTGACAATACCCAAGCCACCTAGGCGACAGGGTAGAGAGAGCACATCACGCTCTAAGGCAGAACAAGCACCATGGCCAGTGAGGGCAGGGATCAGCTTCAAACGGATGGCATCCTCTAGAGGCTGAAACAGGGGCCCGACATTGGGGATGGTCCTCATGATGTATACCCACCGGCCTATCATCCCATGAGTGAAAGCACAAAAAGCCGCATGAGGACGATTTGTAGCAATCTCAGCCAAAGCAAGCACTTCACTAGACCAAGAACAAACCTTCTTGGCCACAAACCCCTCTGCAAATTCTCGAGAGCCCAATGCAGCCCCAAGATGGCGCTGGCCCTGATCAGTAATCTGCATACCAGTGTCAGCAAAGATAGATTTTGCAATAGTTAACAAATGAGGCTTTACAATCAACACTGTCTTAGATGCATTAGAAAAATACCCGAAATTAGGTCCCAAAGAGGATAGTATCTGCCACCATTTATGCAAAAGTTTCAGTTTCCCCACCGCAGTGGCATCGTCTGCAAACCATACCTGCCAACACTGGGGACTGCCACACGGAGTCTTTTAATTAAGGGAACCACAGCCAGGGCATACATTGCCATTGCGAGAGGATCTCCTTGAGTTGTTCCTTCACAAGATGGGATTTCACCCTCTCCAACTACAAACAATCGGACTGGCTGAGCATAAGTGTTGTTCAGGATAGTAGAAAATGCAGGACAAAGGATGGATATATTATGTAGGGCGGCTTGGCGATTCACACAATTGAATACATTAGTAGCATCCACTAAGAGTGCAGCTTCACAATCACTGCCATCAAACATATTCTTCATAGCATGTACAGCAGCCTCAGAACCAGCTGATTGTCCCGCACAGGTCTGCAATGGGCCAGCAGCCAGTGCAATATCATCACCTATAACATAAAGGATCGCCTTAGCAACAATTCTACGGGGCACATCACCAATACCTATTGGTCTCACACCTGGGCGTTTGTCGAGAGGCATCAGCCTGCAAGCAACCACTAAGCTACACCTCGTTATCCCAACTATCATACAGTACAATAGTACTGTATAGTAGGGACCACAAAGGTGTGGCCCATAAAAAACATCACCCAAAAGCCAGCCTCACTTTTCCCTGATGATGAAGCAGTATTGGTTAAGCCCAAACAAGCCTTCAGATCAACCCGAAATGTGACCGGATTTGCAAAAAGGGGTCTTCCACACACATCCAATTCCATAAACTTAGGAAGCCATAACTCAAAGTTCAAGTAACATAATTACCTCAATCTTTCACCATACATTCAGCTATGTTGGTGCTAACTACAGACCAAATTTCAAGTCAATAGCCCTTTCAAATCTGGATGTGTGTGGAAGACCCCTTTTTGCAAATCCGGTCACAAATGCTTTCAACAAGTTGCTATGATATTTTTTTTAAGTATAAAAAGGGAATTTTCTACTGACTGACTGACTGATGCTTTCAGACAAGCGTAACTCGATAACAGTTAAGGCTACGGGCTAATTTTTGTCACTGTACCCCATTGCTTCAGCTGGATACGTGCATTTTGGCATACTGCAGTACATACAATGCATTCTTCATGGAGTTACCAATGTCCTCCTTTGTGTCCTATCAGCATAAGGTGTCAATTTGGCGGTAGTATATGATGGCTTCCCTTTGTAACAGAAATCATCTGTAATTTTTATATAGTGGTTACTTTGATTGCAGAGGTGCTTTTCAAACAGTTCTTGATTAGTAATGCTGTGTAACGGGTTGAACATAGCTGACAATGAAGTGTAATCGATATCTCACTTTTCAGACAATTGACAGTTGGGATGCGTGGCACCATTTTTCTTTTAACGCAGTATGCATGGGTTCACCAGTCATATTTTATTTTACAAACAAGTACACAAAAAAAATTGGATTTTGAACTAGAGTAGGGACCATAGCACATCAATAAAAAGTACTGAAACAAGTTGGAGTAGTGCACAATATTAAATCACAGTAAACATTAGTGTTACACCCGACTGTACTCAAGATACCATAACAGAAATGCACAGTAGGGATATAACACTTCTTATTGTATTAATTTTGTTAAAATTATCTGTGTGTATGTCAACAGCATGGTTGTGGAACTATGTGGAGTTTGAAAAGAAAAAAGCTACCACGTGGTCACAAATCAAGAAATTAAAGACCCATACAGGTCCTAACAATGAAATTGCCTTGTTGGATTACAGGTAGTCGTGTTTGAAAAACAGAAAGAAAGAGAACTTAAACTGACAAACACCATTGCATTCAAAGATGATGGCAAAATTACGAAGCCCCATGACATAGCAGTAGGTGACAAATCATTGCAGTCAGTGACTGGTCCAACAATGTTGTAAAACTGTTCAGGTTGAACAGGATTTATTAGCATACAATTGGCTCTTCAAAAGGGGACAAAGACAGTCAATTTAATTGTCCATTTGGATTGGCTTTCAACCACAAAAATATATTGTATGTAGTTGACTGCAGCAATTACAGGGTGCAAACTTTTGATACGACTAATAATAACATATAAAGTTTGGCTCTAAAGGATCTGGTCCAGGACAGTTTTATTATGCAGCTAATGATGCAGTTGACAGCCGTGCCCTTGTATATGTGACTGACAATTACAACAACTGCATAAACATGTTTGCTGCTGATGGTAACCACGACTTCCCTGGCAAAATTGACAGCATTTACACCAGATGATTACATGCTTGTTGCTGATTATAAGAATGGTTTCTTCAATGTGTTTAGCCCTCCCCAGCAGTTTAGTTATAAATGCTACTTGATTACTGAAGTTGGGGAAAAGGGGAGCAGTAAAGGCCAATTCAGTTACATCTGTGGAATTGCTGTCAACAAAGAGGGAATCATTTACATTGCTGAGTATAAAAACAAACAACTTCAATACACTAGCATTTGACAAAACTCAGTAGGTTTTTGGGTTATAATATATGCTTTTACTCAATTAAGCACTTGGTATTGCTGCATAATATTGTTCTGCTTACCATCATTTGAATTAGTCTGTGTGTGTTACTGATATGACAAAATAATAGCCAATCATAATTTATAACAGGTTGTATTACAATGTACACAGGTCATGGTACCCTTTCTTTTTTCCATCTACACCAGGTTATTCTATAATGTCATTTAGGTTAATGCTTTCTACTGGTCTAATGTTCTAATAGTGTGTATGTATGTATTGTACTAAACAGTACAGTTGTGCCCTAATTTTGGCTCTTGTTGGAAGCTGTGGTACACGGATTATCATCAAGGAATTCACAAACACATTTAGTGAATGCAATGTAGGGCTGTGGGACATTGCTGGCTGTACTGGTGGATGGAGTAGTAATGAAATGATTCACAACGGCTTGTAACCCTCTCCTTGTGGCATCAAGAATATCAGCAGTGATAGCCATAGTACGGAACACCAGCCACTCATCCCCATCAAGACTGATCAACACCTCATCTCCATCTAAACACAAGCTAAATGTGATAGTACAGATTGTGACCATCATTGGCGCTGACCTTGTTGTACAACTTCAATGGCTTTACCAGCAAACAATAAAAGTACCACAGGATCTACAATGGTGCAGTCATTGACCAAAATGCCACTTCCCATTACCTGTAGTTAGTCACATGTAGCTAACAAGAACATAGCTAATATACAGAATATTATTAGCTAATATGAAGTGTTAAACATATTTTATTGCACTATATATGTGACCCAGTCTGGGAAAACCGGTCTTATTGCCCATGTCAGCAGATTCGCTTTTTCACCCAAGACAAAAAGTTACATGAATAAACTACCTAACTCCACAATCAAAATCAGCTGGACTTGAGTGGTCTGGTTTTGCTGACTGCTTTTTCCAAACCCAGTGGCGATCTGTACATGCAGTGTGGGGCCTTAATGGAGCTCTGGTCAGCCTGGGAATGGCTGTATAGCTCTGTGGTGTTGAATAAGTACATCTGCTGTAAATTTCCTTTCATTTTAGCCAATTTTGAGACCTGAATGGCCCAAAACTTGGCCTAATTCATCCCTACGCCTTCCTTTTCAATTTTTGAACACCATCTTGCCTGACTTCCAGGCCCCACCTCCCACCCCTTTTGTAGCTCACCTGATACAGTCAACCTCAGTTTTAAAACTATCTAAAATGGCGGGAAACTTAGTTGTTGGCTACTTGCACAGTGAATGCTCTGGAAGGTAAGGAATTGGTGTAAAACGTGTGAAAATTTGGTACACATAGCTTCAACCATTGGCAAGCTACAACACACTAAATACTTAAAACTGGCGTTTCTCAATAGGCGTTAAGACCGGTTTTCCCAGACTGGGTCACATATAGGTTTTGTGTAAGAGTGTAATATGCACAGGTTATATTAAACTAGTTAGACTTGTAACCTACTGAATATATTTTAGGCATTTTCTTCCAGACCATGCATAACATTCGACCTTTGACCAAGATTGACCTTTGATAAGTCAATCTTGTTGAATAAAAACATCAGTGTTAACTAAAATACACTAAATAATTGAAGGGGTCAGTGGAAAAAGGGGGTAACCCACATTTTGAGATTTGCCTTTTTGTAAAAGCAAAATTGCTTGGTTAGGTATGTTAACAATGTTTCCAAAAATTTAACAATAGGACTTACAAGTTCAAGTCACAACCAAATTTACATTAGTCTACAATTCAGCAATTTCTATTTAATGCCCACTATACACCTATTTTATTTTTCAAATGTGGGTTACCCCTTTTTTCCACTGACCCCTTCAATTGTTAAACAGCATAGTGAACTCAAGAGAGCTGAACCCTCTCATCATATGTAATCTGGTTGATGCTGCAGGGCTGGCCTTAGAGGTAGCCTGCATAAATGTTGAGAGGTAGGTAGCCACCTAGGGCCACAGGACATAGGGGGCCTCAATCTAGGGGACTATATATGCAAGCCCCGTGTGTACAGTTCATGCATTTTGCACACTACATTATTAACGAAAACATTTTGAAGATCAATATAGCTGGCCCTGCAAGATGTTGAGGGTTTGTTGTTGCAATTTTGTGCTAGTATTACTATCAATCTTTTCACTATACATTGTGTTAACCAGTCTACTGACATCCCAGAAGACATGGTTGTGTGTAAAATGCAGAGCTTTCCTTTATATGAAATAAGGAAAAAGATTACAAGGAGGGGAAGCAGAAATATCAGTCCAGAAATATCAGCCCAGAAATATCTACTATAAAGTGTGAGCTGAAAGTCTGCATTTTTGTATGTATTGCAGATATTTATTGCTTCAAGACTTAGTACATTATGCTATATCACAGCAGGAGTAGAATATCTTAGTTATTGACAGGAGGCAGAGGAGGAGGATAAGTGTAATATATTCCACAACTGCTGTGATATAACTGGCTTATATCCACTGTTAGTACTTTGATGTGTGTGACTTCATATTCAAACACATTATGTTGACATTGCATTTTGATTGCCAACATAGCACATTTGGTATTAACACCTTACTGGACAGGCAATAACTATCATATTGTCCATGTAAATTCATTTTCTAATCTTATACTACCACAGAGATCTATACACTAATACCCTAAAAGCTATACTGAATTACCTTCTGATGAAATACAAACCAGCCACACTGTGGCTGACTGTCCAGTGTACCAACTGACAATGGATGATTACTGACACTCCCATCAAGCCTGAGTAATGAGACGTCACATCACTAGCCACAACAATCACATTTAGTACACCATAAATTATTTAAATAGCCAATATACAGTGCTTATTATGATACATCATGTGATGAGTAACTGAATAGTAGAGACGAAATCTTTAAGTCTGTATTACATACCAGATTATTAATGGTTTGAGACAATCCTGGGCAAGACAGACTCCAGGTTTAGTGTGTTTAAATATACCCTTAACCTTACCCCTGAACTTTCTTGGGTATGGCTTAGCTTTTTTATTATTTTTATTTTGATTGTTGTGGTAAGGTCTTGTTCACAATTTCTGTACAAATTCATCAACAGCGATTATTAGGTACCATAAATTATGTATGTAACTTTTCTGTTACTACTATTTATGAATGATTAACTGCATAATTCACTGTAGTTGTATTGACAGTGCAAGGTGTTCATATGTGGGAAGGGCTAAGAACAGAAGCAGGGAAAGGACAGATGCTTCAGCTTTTATAATACCTCAAACTATATCACAATAAAAGAATCTTTTCCGTTCTTTCTCTACAGTAAAAAAATTAATGATCCTTATAATTATGTGCAGATCCTTTTTAAAACATACTGCAACATTACATGTAATACACAACAGTGACTGGAGTTACAGTGTTGTTGTGAATGTAATATAGTAGACATGGAATCAAAGTAACCATCAGGCAGCTATACATTTTCAGGCTCAACATGTCTTTAGCAACCAAGGTATAGAGAGAACTCTGCAGTATGATACACTGAGTACTAGAGCACTAACTAGCTAAATGTAAATTAGGGGCATCAATTTGGATCCAAACAATGTCATTAATTCACTGGCTTCACTCACAGCCTGACTACTTGTCATGCATTCAATTATTACATTTAATTGTATATGCACAAAACTGTGTAATCAGATGGTGCATGGAGTGGGATAAGTGGAACAACATATTTGATGCAGACAGCATAGACGTAGCAACCCGAGGGGGGGGGGGGGGGGTGGAGCCCTTTTCTGATTGTAAATTGCAAAAAGATCAAGATACTCTAAAAGAGCAGTCAATTACTCTAATAAAGCAGTCACAATATTCAGAGCAGTGTAGCAAACTATTAAGTTGTAAATAATGATTTTTATGTGCTTTATCAGTGATACAATGTACTTTTGATGGAGGGCAGCCATTCTTAGCAAGTATTGACCATTTTTTTTTGTTCTTCAACTATGTGCCCTACCAAACTGAGAGTCTAGAGCCCTCTATCAAAAAATATCTTGCTATGCCTATGAATAAGAAATGCACTTAAAATACATTTTAGAGTTAAAGCCTTTTCCGACACGATCAACTTAGGGACTAGAAACAGTACAACTCGTCCTAAGGCAATTTCTTCACATTTCAACTATTAAACTCTAATATGGATTCAAATATTTTCTCATTTACATATATTAACTACACTTGTACTCACTTTGGAAAGAAACCATTTCTACAAAGAGGTTTATTTTCATGATTTTAAAATGTGTGATGTGCATGAGACAGCAAATAATTAACAATTAAGACCTCATTAATACAACCACCTATGATAGCCTCAAAATGAAGTGGTCTTACTGCTAAGGGTATAAGTGGTAAGTGGAAAAAGGATGTGCATTTACATTTTTTTAAAATTTGTTTTAGTCATGTGAATAATGCTGTCACTAAGTAAACAACATACTTTAAAGTTCATTTTATTGCGGTCTCAAAAAACTCAATTATGTACCAAAATCCCCACCACACAGTAACTTAAATTTTCAAATGGCACATGTCCCCTTTTGTTGCTGATCCCTTCAAGTACATTTTAGCTTTATTAGAAGTGGCCACTACAATGAGGTGGTCTAAATCAGTGGTGGCTGCTAAGTGAGGTTTCACTGTAACGGCATTTGATATCTATTATTATAACGTTTACTGTTTCTTGGATAGAATGGCAAATTACTCTAATGCAGCAGTCAATAAGTGCTGGTCACTGTAAAGTACTAATAATAATAAATTCCAATAAAACGGTCATCTCTTGAGCATAACCTTGATTTTCAAAGTATGATAGGCTCTTTTCAAAGCATAACCAGCCCAAGCCTATCTTTAATCCTGTTTAATGGAAAGTCATAAAAGTAGTCTCCAGAACATGCCATGCATACTAAATTGCTATCTTTACCTATCACACAGCAGAAATAACTGAAGGTCTTGTCCAATACTTTCCAAAGGTGGCAAAAAAAAAATCTATATAATACAGTAGACTCTTGCTTATCCAACCCTCATTCATCCAAAATGACTGTTCTTTTAGAGTATTTTGAGTACAAGTGTATGTTCTATTAGAGTAATTCAACAGAGCTCTAATGTTCAGTTATCCAAATAATCCATCTATCTGAACATTTTATCATTGCCCAAACCACATTGGAGTTCAAATAACCAAGGGTCCACTGTATTTTTTTACTTCTATCAACAGTGAAACTGTGGAAAAACATACCAGTAGATGTACCTGATTTCAGTCCAGCACATGTTGGTACTGACCTAGTTACAGAAAACTATTATGTGAATATTATAGAGTAAGGGTGCTCCATTATGTACCAGACTTTGTTGACCCGAGAGTGAATGTTCACTGGAATATTGATTAGTCTTTATAGTAAGTGACTTAACTGTGCAACAGTCAGAATAAATTATGAATTTTGAAAATGAAGGTTAATTATGCCTAAGGTGCCTGGCTTTCTTCAATGATGTACTGTAAGTAACAGTAGATCATTTCATAAAAAATCTATAAAAGTATTAAAGCATACCCTATAGTTAATACACAGGTTTAGTGTGCTGAATATTCTAATAGTGCAGCCTAATTCCAAATACTGTACTTTCAGGTTGCAATTTCTAAAAGTTTACATAATACGTCCACAAACTCAGTATACCAAGGTTTAGTCTCCAACTCTAGGTCAACGGATCACAAGCCCTATAATTTAAATGGTGACGTCATATTGTTACACAAAGGGTCAAGCTGTACAATTTAGATGAGAATGCTACATGGATATTTTTGTACATGTACAGACGGAATATCCTAACATATCCATGCTTAACAAGTACTTGTGACGTTCAGCATACAAAGCATATGCTAAGGTCTAGGAGACAGTGGAGTAAAGTAGAAATTTGTGAAATCTATGTTGTGTGCTGAAAAAAATGTAGACATAACCAATGTATAGAATGAGATACACCACCCTAGTGGTGTTGCAGTTAGCCTCAGGTAAGAGCATTTGTTTACTCTACGTCTGCTCTTATTGGCAGACCAGTCGGGTAAATAATAAACCAACAGCATATGTGATACAATAGCATTCTAATAACCATAATGCCATACTGTGCAGCTCACAATCTAGTAGAAAATTTTCCTTCCTGTGTATACTACCCACCAAATGCCTAAGAATCCATCACATCTCATCACCAGTGATACACAAGGTTCTCAACTTTCCTATCCTGGGATCTACTGACCAATCATTTAGGTACCAGTGTTTGGCTAAAAAATTTATATATACATTTCATCTGTTGAACAGTTGCAGTAGTGGTTCAATGTTGTTTCCAAAACAAGAAAAATACCTACAAATAGGAGCCTCTACATCTGAGATCCATGATATGCCATCAATGAAGCAAGAAATGCTATAAGTGAAGCACAAAAGTGCTGAACATATATAGAGTAGATCAGTAATGCTAATAACAAGAACACCATGGGTTGAGTAACATTATCAGCAATGGATTAAGAGAATAAAAGTGATCTAATAAAGTGATGTTTTCCTCCTACAGATGAAGAATTATCAGTGTCGCTTTCATCTCACCGATAACACTTACCATCTACTCTATAGTATGGTATTGCTTCACTATTATCTACACAATCACCAGCTGATTTGTACTATATGTCTGCACATTTTATGACAATCCATGATAGTTAAATTTATGTTCTAGAATTGTGATGTCTCAAACCCGAAATACCCATTCCTACTGTATTTGTGGTATATACTGTAGCAGTCTAGCTTCACACACCACTTGAGAAAGCTCCAATCAGAATAAACTCTTCCCCTATGTATATTTTTGGTATACAACTAGGAATGTGACCAGTGCGATTACGTGCACGAAATGCAATGGTTTATATTCCTAGATATATTGGCTAATGTTTTGACAGCAAATGCTTAAAATATACAACCTGTATTTAGTTGATGACTACATGTGCACAGTGTTGGAGTGTGTCAATATGACAGCATTCTTAAAATTTCACCTGCAATACACAAATGGTGAAGATATAGCCAAGCAGTTAGATACTGTATCATATCATAATCACTGCTACAAGTAGTGTAGACATGTAAGAATTAGTGGACCAGTTGTAAAACGCTAGTCCAATCACTGCGCTACTTTTATTGTCTGAAATGTGTAATACTGGTCATGAATGCAAATCACTAACAATGAAAATTATCTTCCAAACCTTACTATAATAACTAGCATGGGAATTATAGGATGTTTCTGGGTTATCGAGAACCCCCTTTAAATTGATACTCTTCTAATCTAGTATATCTAGTTAGCTACTCTTAGCATTACATTCTACTTCATAGCCATATACATAAGAACAGAAGGTTAAAAGTCTATTAAAAGAAGCATCACGTGATAACTAATATTACAAGTAACCAAGTGATGCATGAGAAACACACGTTCAGTGCCTTTAGAACTGAACATGCAGTACAATAATACAGAATTGAGTTTAATAAAATGGTCGAGACTTGACTTGTTCTACATCTTGGCTACCAATGTCAATCCATTTTTAGAGGAATGTACTAGTTACTGAAATAAATATTTCACTTTCTGGTTCACTATAACAAAGGTATTATACACTGATAAAAATTCCTAGAACTGCAATCTGATCAAATAATAACTACAAGGATCACCCTAATTACACAATGTGATGAGAGTTAAAAAGAAGTAAGGCCTTACAGAGGTACCCATACAGCTAGTTATGCACATCAAACTATAAATCACCTATCACAGATTAGTGTGGTGACCAGTTACATACTGTATGGCAAAACACTACAATGAGCTGCAGTAGTTGTGAAAGCTCAACTGTAATCCTGACCATCAACTACCTACTCACCATTACTAAACAGGCTATTATTAAAGACCAGAAACAACTCTCCAATTCACAGCTGGCCTATAACAGCATTAAACAGTATCTGAACATGCATAATGATGGTTGGAGTGGTGTTCAATGTAAGACTAAAGTTGGCTACCCCCTTTGCTTCATGATTTTCATGATATCTAATATAAAACCAGAACAAATGGTGAACCTGTTGTGAATTGCTAAACACTAAATTCCATCTTCACACAACTGTAAAAGGTCTATAAGGATTTAGTCATAGTTTCAGAAATTGTTGTGGATCAGCACTGGAATTCTAGCTATACAGTACACAATAGCAAAAAAACCTTTTCCAATAATCGAAGATCTTTACAGGATAAGATAAATTCACAGGCCATTAGCCCCGCACATGGAGTACCTATTGAAGGGCTCCAGGGTCCAAGCTAACTAAAGAACATTTTTGGCACATGTACATGTTCCAATACACAGCAGTATGCTAAATGATCTGGAACATGGTAATCATGGTGTAAGGCACACATTTCAACTGCCAGACTTTAGCTGATACCATGTAGCCATATCAGTTCTCTAAGTACACACATCACATGTACTAGGTAGTTAATACCATACATACTTTGTTACCTAAATACTGTATCATACCAAGTACACCCTATGAATGTACAACATGCATGTATACACCATGGTGATCAACAAGTGCAGTACAAGAATAAGGATAGTGCTCCCTATATATCATACTTGTTACAGTATATCAGCTATCTAGTATACTGGATACTACCATCAGTTTGTGCCATTGTGTTTTAACCAAGCTATACAGCAACTATACTGTCTAAAAAGTAACATGAAACTAAATATCTATTCGTGATCCAATTACATCATCATTTATGAAGGGTTGGCTTAACTAGTCACAAAATCTACTGGATAGCTAATATTACATAGTAGTATTATGTATATATTGTGTTACTAACTATACTTCTGCAGTATAAAGGATATCTACATGGCTATAGCCGTCATGACATTTTGTTCATTTTAAATGTCACTTTCATAAGTTCACATGGTACATGCCCGTTTGTTATATAGAACACCACTTGTTGTCACTACTGGTCAGTAATGACATCATAGAACAAGGATGAATCAATGTTAGGAGCCCCATGTTTATCAAACAGAGTTTACAGTTTAGAAGCTGCAGTGGTATAATACAGGGTCTTCCCTAAAGAGCGGTACAGCACCACTCTACTTTGCTGGTAAAAGGAATGTGTAAAATGACTTTTGATGTTATCTAGCTGTGAGTTAAAAATCAACTCCCAGAACAGACTTATTTTGTTTTTAGTCCTACTACTTATGTTCCCATTTAAAGTACATCATGCAGTCCTCCCACAAACAAATACCAGTCAACACACTAAACAAACTATGCTGCATATGCAGTCATTGAGTAGTTCTGTCTCCTGACATCATCAGCTCTCGCCGTGGATATCTAGTACAACTATTACAATTAGATACTTACTTTGTTTCCATCTGACTCCTTTCCCACTGGCTACCCCTGTTGCTACGGTAACACCGCAACAAATTGGGATACATTCCTGCACACAGGGTTGCCTAGCAGCAAAACAGTGTACAGTGACAACTCAAGCCAAGCACACCAACCTTAACCATGTGTTCACTAGAGGCATGTCGGTTGAATAGCTCAGGATTGCCAATATCTAACCCCAGCATCTCTGACGTGAAGTGTTCCTTTAGACCTATGGTGGTGGATACATAATATTATTGGATCCATGTACAGACAGTAAAGTGTTGTCTATATCATTAATACATGCAGTTGACTCACAAAAGGCAGTAAAAGTGCATGAAACTGAGTTCTACACAATACACCAGGCCTTTAAAAAATTTGCTCACATTCATCGTAAACAGTTGACATACATGTATGTAACTGATTAATTACATTGTGGTAAAAAAATCCAGCTTGAAAATCATATGCAAGGATCTAAAATCTAGCTGAGTTTTAGTCTGGGAAATAAAACGATAATCATGAAATTAAGGCCATTAAAGAATTTTACACAAAATTGTTTTGCATAATAACTCATTATAGCATTACATCTCCACTTCTGTCATTGGCGCACATAAGAAATATAATCAGTGATAATTTTGGATTGTGATGGCTCAGCTCCTTCACGGAAGTTAGTAAAACGCGGAATACGGAATAGTGGAATTGCAGAATAAGCACAAAACTCATCTTTTGCAGATTGTACAAATACTTATATATCCTATAGTAATCATACTTTATTTACTTTGTAACAGCTCTGCATGGCACACCACGGCGATGGATAAACAGCAGCTGGGCGAGCATTAAATAGGACGAGCACACAACCAATCATTCTAGAACAATCTACATTCACTAAACTTACTATATATACTTCTTAATTGATATTGCTACAAAGCACTAAACGTAGTTCTATTCTTAAGTCAAACTAGCTGGCCTTCACGTGCATCCAACCGAATTTATTAGAGCCACACTATCGAGTTAGTGGAGCACAGTGATTGTGTGTTGTCTTTAAAGGGATTTCAAGGTTTGAATCAACTGTATAATTAAGTTTAGCGAAGGTAGATCATTGTAGGATGATTGGTTGTGTGATCATCCTATTTAATGCACGCCCAGTTACTGCTTATCCATCGTCATGGCGTGCCATGCAGAGCTGTTACAAAGTATGATTACTATCGAGTATATAACTAGTTGTACAATCTGCAAAAGATAAGTTTTGCTTATTCGCAATTCCGTATTCAGCGTTTTACTATAACTACCCTTCTTCACCACTTCTGACAGTTAACAAGCTTGTAGCAAAACAGTATACTGTCTACCAAGCTACATAAACCCATCTCACTGATTATACAAGTGTAGGGCTATACCTTTGATCATCAATAGTGATCCCATGTGCAGACAGTGAGAATCAGCATAGGCCTTGGAGAACTGAGCATGCATCCATCCATTATAAGCATTAACTAGGGCGAGATGGTCACTATTGGTTGTTGCCACATACTTCAATCTTCCCTACATCAGCAAGCACATCCAACATTATAACCATAGAAATTGTACTATCATTATTATGGGATACAAAATAAGTTGCTTATATACGCATTTATGTCTTAACAATTTCGAAATGCATATTCCCAGTAAACTCTTACTATACTGTAAGTGAGAAATGCAATGAAAACAATAGTGGATGTAAACCACCCAACAGAATGCACACAGCTCACCTCAATCTGCTGTTGAAAAGGGATATCGTCTAACACAAATGGATCACTACAATCAAACCATGATGCTACTGTCAGTACTGGCTCTATCACTCTGTGAGTACAAATGTTAACACAAGTCTACTTTTAATAAGTGCCCACCCAAATGTTGCCGCTAGCAACAACATCTTGCCAATCTGAGGCTCAGTGGACAGTGAAGCCATTGCAGTACCTAACGGTGTAAGTTTCTCCTAAGAAACACATATGGTTACCATGGAAATGTCAAATCATAAAACTCAACTCACCACATCATCCACTGCTCCCATGGCAACCAAATTGTTGATGGCTAATGTCACTAAAAGAAAACATCATGATAATCCAACACGTACAGTAACAAAAAAATCCCTGTGCAACACAGCCACGAGTTGGATTTTCCCTGTGCTCAGACAGAGTATTCTGCTATTCTTGCTAGTCAAGACATGGGGCCAAGTATATTTAAAAGTACTTAAGTAAAGTACAAGTACTTTTGAGTTTGTGAAGTACAAGTACAAGGACTCCCAACTGAAATCACAAGAGTACTTAAGTAAAGTACAAGTACACTGTACATACAGGAAGTACTTAGGTACTGTACATTTTCCTATAGCAAAATTTATACAGCCATGCATAATGACTTAAACTGGAGGTACAAACATGCAAGGTATGGTTTTTATATTCACAGAACTATTACACTACATATAATCATTCAATTTTTAAATCACTATAAATCTACTATACTCAGGTTTAAATTCTTTTCCTAAAATGCTAAATAACTGCTTAACTCGGGTAGATGATACAGACACTGAAAGAAAGGACATCTTTTGCGACAATGGAAAGGTATGGATAAGCTTTGCAATTACCTTTACAAAAAGTCTGCAGGGTTGGTACACATACGACTTCCAAGTATTCATCAAGTTCAGCATGTAAAATAATTTCAGTTGAGTTGTCTTCTCCACAGGGAGTGGTGGAAGAATTCATGCACTATAAATGATAATTTCTTACCACCAATTCAACAAACCTTCATTACAGTAGATGCATTTAGCCTTACAGTCTCCTTCAGATGAAACTTCAGGACAGGAATTGCAAAATACTTTAGGACAGCAGGTGCCTTTAGGTTTTTGTCAACCATTCTCCCCGATTTAAACAACAGCATTATTATTATATTATCACAAATTTCACAACCATAGTCATAAATTTTTACAAATTTAAGTATAGCCACTCAAATCTCGATATGATGGGCTCATTTTCATGTGACAGCATTGACTTCATGACAACGGTTATGCAATTCATGATACCAGAATTCCTATTAAACAACTGCTTGTGGCTACATGATACATAGTTAGAATTTCAAGAAGTTGAAAACTACAACTTCATCAAATTTTCATTGACGCTCACTGTGTACAAACTACGTTTGCGGTACTTAGAAATACTTAAAAGTACTCTAAGCACTCAAGTACAAATAAGTACATAGCAAAATACTTGAGTATAAGTACAAGTACATTGGGATAATTAAGAAAATATTTAAGTAAAGTACAAGTGCTTTCAAACTTGTACTTAAGTACTCATGTACTTGGCCTCATGTCTGCTTGCTACCCTGGAAGTTGGGAAACGATACCTCAGACAGTTAGATACAGATTTAAAAAAACACACACACACACAAAAAATACTATAACACGATTTTTGGTCTGCCTCCTGACCACACTCGCAATGATAGATGCCAAACAAAGCAGTGCATGACCACCATTTCGTACCACAATAACAAACTCACAGGTGGTACGCACTTTTTCTGGTTCCAATGAGTGTCTGTCTTCTGCGTTTTGTCTTTCCTTTTCATCTTCAATTACATGGTCATTGCCTTTTCTGCACAAGGGAACTATACCAAGGCATTAATTTTCCACATCAACACTTTCCTTAGTGAAACATATTTAGATGCCACAAAACTATTTTTAAGCTACTGTAAGTGGAGTAGGCATGTGTAGTTGCATTTACAAAATGACCACACAGTCTGACCATGCCCCTAAACGATCAGAACATGCTGCCACGCCATTAACAATCAGAACACATAATGACCACGCCCCTTCTAGTTACAATCAGCTGTGGTTTTGCTGTTGTGAACAAGACACAATAACCAGGAGAGCATATAACCAAGAGTTCCCCTTATTATTACTGTAACTCTTGCTATAACTAACAAACTAGTGTAATTAAAAATCATTAATATTAAAATGAAGTAGGGTTCCAGCTGTGAAACAAGATACAGTATATGAATGATGGTAGCCATTACAATATAGCCATGTAAGAAAATCCTTACATTAATATGGAGCTTCTTTCTATTGTGTCCTTAATTCAGAGAGTTTGTTTCCACTGTATGTAGTAATAACTACCATCAATCATATCTCTAGTTTCACTGATTAGTATCACTGAAACTCTACTTCATTTAAAAAAAAATTGTATTAGTTAGCTATGGGCACTTGGAATTTGCTTGTTATGCATGTCCAAAGCCGAAGGACTTTCAGCCCTTGCGCTTTAGGCGAACATATCATGCAAATTCCAAACGTACATGTTACAACTATGTAATTACATAAGACACATACCACTCACAACTGTGTGAAAGAACTATGCACTACTACACGATACTGTTACCTGACATGACAGGAGGTGGTTCAATAACCTTGGACAACATTTCCGAGATGGTCATGTTGGGATAAAGGATCTGTAGAAAAGTGTAACTAGTGCATGTTGTCACCAATACCACATTACTAACCTTTGATAACAGTGCTACACGTTCCAATGACACCTGGTGCATCTCTGCCACTGGACGATCACCTACACACATAACATGCACATAGTTAAGGTAATGGGTCTACAGTGAAAGACAAAAAAAAACTTGTACAATTGTATTACAACTGATATGGAGAAAACATCATGTGATGAAAATTTATTGCATACGTAGAGGGATTTCAAATTTCAAGGATCTCGTGGTTCATTCTTGAAAAAAAAACAAAAAAAAACTGCATCAATGAAATCATGAAGTTCGTCTATCCACAAAAGTATATACCTTGAAACTTTGTATGAATTTAGGAACAGTGGTACTAAAAATTCATTAGTGCATATCCAATAGGGTAACTGTATGCAGTAAGTACAGCTGTATTGTCAGATAACTCTGCACTATACTACTCTATGCCAATCAACACTACACCAATCGTACTACACACACTACATAGCCATAAATACCACTAACTAGACAAAATCACTTACTCATCTCCTGATGATTTCTCTTACTGAACAGACAGTAACAAGTACCACATGGTTTGGCAGCATCAGCATGGTGGCACTGGTGGTCAATACTGACCCTTGAGCACCATGTACTGACCATTGCTGACATCTAGAGTGATATGATATTGTGTTAACAGTTGCTGAATATACATGAAATAATGTATATCACTTGCTGACTATGAACCTTATCCATAATGACATCACACGGATAGTCAGAATCTTGCTACATATACAGGTACTGTATAACTTTTTAATCGGTTACATTTCAGGAAATAACAAACAGCTAGTAGGTATGTTTGTATAATAACAAAACCTTTACAAATGTGGATTATCTTCAAACATGTTGACTAACTTAAATAGTATCAGAAATAAATGTCTTTACTGCTGCACCTATCTATATACAGTAAAAGAAATAAGGGAAGTGTGCACAGTGTATTCAGAAACTTTTCATACCAGTATTTCACGCCAGCGCACAACAAAACTGTCAGATAATATGTGCAGTACATTACTAGTAATCAGTAGATCAACAAACAAGTTAAAACTACACTACACATACAGTATGTACATACACTGTACTAGGTATTTAAACTGTCAACATGTATAACATGCAGAGCTACAGTATCATAATATGCCATGTATTACCTTCTTAACAGGATCAAAGCGATATACCCTCCTTTTTCCACTGCAGACTACATAAGAGACATTTTCTACTGACACACTGGTCTCTCCTAAGCTATCCGCTAAAATCACTTTCCTCATCTGTACCATACCCCTGTCACCATTAAACCATCACACCATCACAAGGCAATGACAACACATTACACTTACCTCTGGTGTACCTTCTGTATCTCAGTAACTGCCAGTTTTGAATGGAGCAATACAATATTCAATTGTCCTTTCTGTATGAACAGCATAACAACTCAGTGGTACTTCAATACTACGTAACTACATACCTCAAGCCGCAGGGCATTCTGTAAAGACAGCTGAACTGCAAGTATCTCGTTCAAGCCAGGGAGGATTACTAGAATATTACCCTAAAAAAGTAACAACTAATGACACCTGTGATTCCTATTTGATGTACATCATCTTTACTGGTAATTGGGTGTCAGTAATGTGTAGGATAAGTCTTGTTACCAAAGCCACGTTGACATCAGCAACAACTCCTAAGCCTTCATCTAAAGTAGTTTCCATGTTTGATCTGTATAAAGAGGCATCAGCATTTGTGTAACACATACACAACAGTACACACATAATTCATTATTCTGTAGACATTATAACCTGTACACACACAACACAACAAATGCTTGAGAACACATGCACTTATGCAATGCATGCACCTGCACATACACGTTTTGTTGATTGTAAGACTTAAAGTAGTTGCTATGTACCTAGCCAATTAAAGTGTAGTGAAAACCTTTCTTTATGCGAAAACAATTCATTGCTGTTACACTAGATGTCATGTGCAGTAATCATCCTTACGGTTTCTTCCTCTTTTTTTAAATTTTTTTTTAATCTAAAGCTGCAACTATATTTACAAATCAGTGATTAACTGGTGTTGTTGTAAAGTCAGCAATTGATTGTCATTAGCTAGCATTTTGAAGTTATGTTATAAACATGTCAATGACATGACATAAACCTGGAAGTGGGAAATGAAAAATCCTGCCACTATTTTACACTAAGCTACATATATCCCAATGTAAAATCTTTTACATAGGCATATGGATGTGCCTGCAAAAATAAATGGTACCCTCAGGTAATGGACATATTTTGAAGAGGGTACTATTTGGATAATAAACATTCTGGCACATTTTAACTTTTGCTTCTTGTTCCAAATAATGCCCACTTCAATATGTGCTTCACGTCCATTTCCCTTATGTGACCATTTCAGCAAAAGCCCATCTAGTTCGTACAACTTCCGAATTTCTTTTTATTTTCTCAACATTGTTCAAGGAATGGTTCACCAAAGTTTCAGTTGATTATGGTGAGTAGTTTTGGAATTACAATGCTAGACAGTAGTAGGAAGAGCAAGGAAATCGATTTGTACAGTGACTATACTAAAAATAAATTCCAGGCACTTACATTAGCAGCCATAACTTCCATTTGGATTAGTCTACAGAGCTGGGATTTGGCTTACAATGTTCACTATGGATCGGCAGATCGACCAAAGTTTAGTTTTCGCCCAGCAGTTACTTGCACATAGGCATATGAAGGCAGTTTTATTGAAGAAACGGAGTTTATGTCTACCGCATCAGAAACAAACGCATGCGACACACAAACCATTGGAGCTACAGAAAGTAAACAAAGATTTTGAACTCCCCATGAATACAGTAGGTGAATAAAATGGTGTATAGGTTTAAACGATTTGAGTCTTCCTTCTCTGAGTGATGGCTCACTTAAAACTTGCGTAAAAATTTCTTTGTAACATACAGTATGTACTTTCAACAATTTTTATTTTTAATTTCGTTTTCCTCAAAATGCATGCTTATGCAAGCTAGATGGGTTTTCGCTGAGATGGTCACATATACTATACTGTAGTACAACCATATATACCTCCAATGCAAGAGCTGCTCCACATCATCCAGATAATACAGATTCACTGGGGGTGTGTCCACTGGTATTTCAACACACATTGCTGGTTGTTGGTATCTAATAATACATCATGTGATCAATATGATCGCAAAACACCAGTGACCCACCTCATATTTAAGAAATAGTTTGACAAACTGTCTGCTTGTTCACTGGTAGTCAAAACAACCACCTTGAGGTCCCGCCTGTAAGCTATGATCTGCTTGACAACAGCCAACAGGAAATCAGTGTGTATCCTCCTCTCATTAGCCTCATCAATGATCACATGACTGACTCCTATGTGTAGTAGTGTTCAGGAACTGTAATTAAATATTAACACTTACCCATCAACAGAGGATTTAATCTTATTTTAGCTAGAAGAACTTCACTGGTGGAAAACATGATACGACCACTGTTTGTGGGAACACAATATCCTACGTCAACCTGTAGATGGTAGATGGTACATCTCACATGTGTGTTTTACACATCACAAACACTGCCACTGTCACAAACACAAACACACTATACAGTACATGTTTAATGCACCTCATAGCCAACAGTATCTCCAAGCTTTTCATTACGTTCAGCACTAATACGCTCAGCTGATGCCATTGCTACCACTCTGTGTGGGTGAGCAATCACAATGTTGCAGTAAGAACCACGACCACTATCTGTGTAATCCTCCAGTAGAAACTGAGCTACCTGTAGAACAAGGAATATTGGTTTAATATTAGGATCAGTAAACAGTGTTAAGGCAATTACTTTGTAAAAGTAACTTATTACATATTACTATTACTTGCAACTAAAATTACATGTATTTAGTTATAGTTACATATAAACCCCCATAAAATAAAGTAACTATAATATTACATATTATATTACTTTATGTCCACAGCCTTAAGCTGTCACGTGTGTAACTACCACCTTATCACGTGACGTGATTGCATTGTTGGACAATGTGCAAATCTTGGCTATAATTTTATTTAAGAGAAAGAAACTGGTCAATAAGCTTCATCATCAATTCGAGGTGGGCTTCATTACTTGGTTGTACCTAGGCATTACTCAGTGGACTAGTAACGAGATTAATAACTTCGTTACTTGTAGTAATAAAATTACCTAATAACAGTAACTTCATTACTTAGCCTTTCGTTATACTACTTAGTTACCACAGAAGTAATATGTTACATACATAAAGCATTACCCACTGGGTAACAAACTCTGACCTAGATCAGACGAACTTTAATATACCACTCACAAAGAACACCACTCATACTTGTCTGAAGTCTTGAATGTTAATAACATGACAAATAGTACTTGAGGGTTTGCAACACATGCATTTAAATAATACCAAAGGGATCTGCAAAATTGAAATTAAATTTTAGCTCCACTGTGCATGAAAAACAGTGACCACACTTTGGCAATGTGATATTAAGTCAATAAGTGGTCAAAATAGTTGAATGCAATTTGGCAGACCAGGTACTGCAACAAGTAGAAAAAATTTTTAGGGATCAAAGAAAAAAAAAGTAGTAAAACAAGGTAATAGCTAAAAAGTACTGAAACAAGGAAACTTGCCTATAGAAATTACCTATAGCCTGTACATTCACTCTAGCTTTGCTGGCTCTTTGGTTTATAATGCTTGTAAATAGCAACGAGCGCACAGGGTTACATTTAAGCTTCCCAATGTGCACACTTTCAAACAGGAAGGTAAGGTTATACATACATGTATTTGCAAAAAAAAATACAGTGAGTGTAACAAGAGTTCAAACCAAAGTTATAACATTAAATAGACCACCAAAGCTATAGCACTTTTCAACATACTCATAACATCTTTAAACAGGCATCTTACAGACCTTCAGCATGGCACGCTTGTGCTATAAAGCGTAAGGTTGAAAAAAGGTGTTTGTGGTCGAAAAAATATGCTTGAGCAAACTTTATCCAGTCCAATAATCCAGTCTAGTGAATGGATACACCCTTGTTAATACCTCAATACTAAAGATCATCATAAAGGAATAGTGAGGCTAGTGTTGGGATGATATTTTTGGCCAGAAAAGCCCATACCTTCAATATACATTACTGTATGATAAACAGTAATTAGTTATCTCAGAACTACAGTCTCTATTACCTGTGTAGTCTTCCCAGAGCCAGGGGGCCCATAAATTATCACCACTTGATGTTCATTGGATAAGTTGACAATCCTACTTCTATAATGCAAACAAATTCAAATAATGACATTAACATACATGTACACATACATGTACACACACACACACACACACATGTACATGTACACACACACACATGTACAAACACACACATGTACATGTACACACACACACACACACACACACACACACACACACACACACACACACACATGTACACACACACACATGTACACACACACACATGTACACACACACACATGTACACACACACACACACACACGCGCGCGCGCAGCCACGTACACACACCTCATGGCTGCTATGGGTAGCCTAGCTGCAGTCTCTCTGTTCATGTTGTTTGTGGCTCGGATGATCGAGAGACTATGAGCCATCTCCCTGCACCTGTCCTGTGCCTCACTAGGAGCTATCGCAGTGTACAGGTGTCCACTGAATACATCATACATCTCATTCTCTTCTTTACTTAACCCAGGGTGGCTTATATCTTGCACCGAGCCAGTGCTAGATTGAAAGCTATGATCACTGGCAGGTGTGCTATAAACAGACATCTGGAGTGGAGGTCGATCTTCAAACTGTTCCTGCCTGTAAGGTTGCTCCTCCCTCTGACCATATCCAACTCCATTCCTATTGGAGGGTGTCAAGTACTTGCTATCTGACTGTTGGGGATTACTACTGCTGCTACTACTCTCTGATTGAATCTTTCTTAGAAATATGTTAACCCATACACTGCAATTAGGGCACTGGATCATCTGTGAACTGGGAAAACAGTCCATTACATTGGGAGGGAGCAATAAACTAAAAGAACTCTCTTCTCCAGTAGACTGCTGCTTTAAGCACAACTCAAACTTCTTTGGGCGATCATCTTTAGGTGTAATTGCTGCTTTTACAGCATCATGTGTTCTCACAGTTGTATCATGTGATCTCACAGTTGTATCATGTGATCTGTCCCCAGCAGACGTAAGATCAGGGAACAATGGTTTAGGGCCTGACACAGAAGAACGTGGATCACTGGAAACTGGCTGATGTTTGAATCCAAAGCTTGGAGGTTGGTCAAAACCTTGTGGAGGTCCTATTGATGGTTGAGGGGCTCCATTCACATTAGTTGCAGAGGCAAGAGTAGGTGGGGCTTGTAGAAGTGATTTCCTCTTCATAGGGTGGCCAAAATACTGAGCTAACCGTTGGTAACTAATGAAGTGTCCACATTCCGGCAGTGTGGTAATTGCTTCAAATAGCTTGTTCTGCCAATCTGGTGGTATGCTAATACATTGGGGAACCGAAGGATCAAATTGATCATCCTTTTCTTGCTGTTGCCACTGATTACCACCTCCTCCTGGCAGCACACCAAACTCCTATTAACAAAACATAACCATTATTCGAAACAATTAGATATTATACCCTAAGGCTTCTGCATGCCATTGCAGCACAGCGGCTTTCAGCAACACGTGAACTATAGCCTTCTCCTGTTGCCTGAAATGTTCTTGGCTTGCTTAGTTTCACAGTACATCTGTATACAGTTCCCTCATGGCCAGGCATTTGTAGTGTGGTAGTAGAAAAATCTAATTTGTCTACACCAAACTTCGTTTTCATTGTCTCATGTAGCAGACCCCATGCCCGAGGAAACTCCTTCTCTGCTCCAGCTCCTGTCAAATCCTGCTGTGAGAGATGATCGCGCACAGTACGTACTCTTCTCTCTGTAAACCCTGCATAACATATCAAAAACACATACTCAAGAGTAGTGAACAGTCCTGTCAAAAAGAGTGTGAGCTAATACAAAGTACTAGAATAACTTTTCGCACTGAATTACTATTTGACACAAGATCTACAGGTGTAATATTGCTGTTACAGAAATAACAGCTTGCTAGACCTTCTGTTTTATCATGATTTCAAACTCAGTAAATGCAAAATCAAACTGCACTTCCTAACCAAATATCTATCTTCTATCTGAAAAGCCATCTGTCCATCCGTCTACATTCCATTTAAGTCCATGCATTCTTCTCTCCAGCTGCTGCATGTATCAAAGTGGTTTTGGCACCAAGCAAAGCGTTAGTCATCGAAGAATAAAGTAGTGCTTCAATGAAGCTTCTAACTGGGGAATTAGTAAAACGCGGAACACGGAATAACGGAATTGTGGAATAACAAAATAAGCAAAACTTATCTTTTGCAGATTATACAAATAGTTATATGCTCTATAGTAACTATATTTTATTTACCTTGTAACAGTTCTGCATGGTGTACCACGGCGATGGATAAAACAGCAGCTGGCGAGCATTAAATGGGACAAGCACACAACCAATCACCCTACCTTCGCTAACTTTACTTACCTACACTCTTGATTCAAACCTGAAGAGTTTTGAAATCCATTTAAAGACACACAACCACAGGACTTCCCTACTGAATTCTAGTGTGACTCTAATAAATTCGGTCGTATGCACATGAAGGGCAGCTGGTTTACCCTAAAAATAGAACTAGGTCTTGGCGTTTTGTAGCTATATCATCTAAGGAGTATAGATAAGTAAGTATAGATAAGTAAGTTTAGCGAAGGTACTGTAGATCATTCTAGAGTGATTGGTTGTGTGCTCATCCTGTTTAATGCTCGCCCAGCTGCTGTTTATCTATTGCCGTGGCGTGTCATACAGAGCTGTTGCAAGGTGTAAATAAAGTATGATTGCTATAGAACATGTAACTATTTGTACAATCTGCAAAAGAGAAGTTTGCTTATTTCATTATTCCGCAATTCCGTTATTCCACGTTTTACTAACTCCCTTCTAACTGCCCCTTGTTTGTCGTTTACAGTATGTGGTATGAAAACATGTAGAGCAAAACTTGCTCAAATTCTTCGTGTAAAATGCATGCAAACCGCAAGTAAATACCTACAATCATGTGGGTTGTAGTGTAGTAAAGGGAACAGGAGGGAGTGTGGTACAGTGGTCCCTCCATTATTTAAATTCATTGGGCCCTAGGTTGTGTTCAGATAATTAAAGTTTGGATAAACAAAGCCCATATATTTATATACAATATGGCAAGTTCTGCACTGTAGAGCAGGTACCAATGGTACGGTATTAAAGTACAAATTCGTGTCTTTTGTTGTCAATATGTTACATGTATAGCTTGCATAATACAAGCACCATGTACAATGCTTATACCTATGTGGTAAACATAAAATCATAAACATTACAACAGTAGTCTAGGAGTACCTATAATGGCTTCTCTACATTTGTAACTGAGTTTTCCTTAGTAAATGGATTAATTGCAGAAGTGCTCCTTGTAGCGTTATTTGTTTGTAATGCTGCGTAACAACAGGCTGAACATTGTTAATAACAAAGTGTAATGGCCACTTTACTATTCCAGTAATTGGTAGTTGTATAAGTATTCCTAAAAGCAATTTGATTATGGGACGTACCATTTAACGTAGCCACATTTGTCAGGGTGAACAGAGAAGTTCAGTAATATCATGGAATATTCTGCTTAGCGCCTATCTGTTTTCTAGAGTGTTTTAAGTATGTTTTGTCTTCACTTTAGCAAAGACCCAGATGGGATAGAATGGTCATTTTACGTTATCTGTAATGTGGTCGCAAGCTTTATACTGCTGTTGTGCCACAAATACCTAATAAGCCAACTAGTGACAACTTTCCGCCATCATAATCAAGCTGTGTAGTCAAATTGTTTATTAATGCACCTGTTCTTCACACTGCTGTGACGCCAGGGCACATGCAAAAGTAACAACTGGTCAGTTTCCTTGTTGACACGATTATCTTATGTGTGTGTGTGTGTGTGTTTGTGTGCCTACATACTTCGTTTGTCTGTACGCACCCACGTGAGCAAAATTGTTAATGGTAAAAGCAAAAAGTAAAATCGAAATGAAGTGTGTCTTAAACTTTTAAACAGGTGAACTTTGGTCTGAGGTGGTTTCTTTCCAGCGGTCTGAAATATGGGTGTGGAGATTCTCCTCAGAATTTGGAATTACCTTCCCTTCAGGTTCCACAGGCTTTTAAAGGGACAGTGCATCGATATTGTTTATGTGGTGAAGTAAGTTTATGACACAACATTACCTAATTGCATGACATAGAATGACAAAGTAGTGGGCAAAGTTTGTAAAATGTGCTTTCTTGTAAACCTACTGCTGTGAAATCATAGTGAGGCACAGCTGTATGAATTAACATTACACAACAACCTATGTTCATGTATCACAACCAGGTGAGTGGTCAGACGCTGTAACGAGTCACCTGTTTATCTCTGCTACAGTGTTGTGCAGCTAGAAAAATGTATTAGACTATATCTTGGGTGGCTAACTAGTGATGTACAAGCGTGGATCCTACCATTCCTGGTATACTTGCTGTAAAAGTGTGTGTAATTCCGGTAATGTAATGATTTCACTGGCAGTGAAATAATATGGAATTGAACGGCTTCGATACCGACGTACTGTCCATTTAATAACTGAAACACAATGGTGCAGGTCCCGTAGGTTACCAGGAATAGCATATCCCTTCGAGTTGAAAGGGAGCTAGCATGTCTCCTACGTATGCGAACACATGAAGAGCAGCTTTGAGACTTTGTCGAGAAAAATTGCAACAAAAAATACAATAGTCAAACTATATAACAGTGTTTAAAAGCAGTTGTCAAGTGCTTCCTTAGCAGTGCATAGCAAGAATTACAGAAATTTCATGAATTATGAAATCCGAATTTACAATAAATTGCAAAACCAAAGCTAAAATAGCTTAGCAATACATACTGCAGTTGGTTAATGAGTGATATCCACAATGAGGTTTTTTGACGTTGCGATTACAAAATTTGATGTCATAATTGACAAAATGGCCATGTTAGTGTGGGGTATTTAGACTTTGGCACACAGTATTCGAAATGAATGTTGTCTGTAGTTTTTATACACATGGAATCACGAGATAATACAGGTTTTTGCAACTGAATTTGTCACCTTTTCAATTGACTTTGTCACGTTTGTAGTAGAATTCGTCGCCTTTGCAGTAGAATTCATCCCGTTTGCAATTGAATTCGTCAGTTTTGCAATTGAATTCGTCAGTTTTGCAATTGATTTAGTCACATTTGCACAAGAATTTGTCATAACTACATTGACTACAAGAAACCAACCACTCATCACAAGGTGAATCATTTTTGCCATGAAGAATACCACTTGAGACACTAGAGAGTAATTTAAGCTGGTTATACATGAAGCCATTAGCTGTCTATCAAGTTAATTAGCTTATTCGCGAGTGACCATACCCATCGCCAATGGCGAAGCACCATAGTAGAAGAATTTTATAAGGAGTTGTTTACAACAGTTGTACTTCAGCAAGATCATGAAGCAGCTGCTACATCTTGTTTTTGTGTTTACTGCAGTTGCCAATCTTGTTATAGACTAATTCTTGTGCTAATGCAAAAGCGACAAAATCAATTGCAAAAGTGACAAAATCAATTGTAAAAGCAATGAATTCAATTGCAAACGGGACAAATTCTACTGCAAAGGCGACAAACTCTACTGCAAAAGGGATGAAGTCAATTGCAAAAACCTGCAAAGGTAAGAAGTAGTACATGCACCATGACAATGCAAAATGTGCTCCAACAAGGAAAGCAAACCGAAAATTTTAAATTCGTACACAGATAGGCTTATATGTATTACATTATGTACTATAAGCCTTAACTTCGCCCTTATTCGAATTTACAAATGCTATCATAGGGAAACACCATCTCGTCCAATACCTCCATGTACAAAGTCCCCACACTACGACGGCCATTTTGTTTTGTGACATCACAGATAGTACATGCAACGTCAAGAAACGTCATTGTGGATATCGCTCATTCCAGATGAGAGAGAACCATCAATGATGATGAAAATAATGCATGCATATATTGTATAGTAACTGAAAGTGTGGTGTGTCCTCGGGCACACGCAACCACAACATGGAAGATCATAAGGTGGGTGTGGCAAGGAGTGAAATTACAACAAAACAAACAAAAATAATAATAACAGCAAATAAACAAATACTCCTATGTTTCTACTACCACTCAGCACAGTTCCTTGCTAGAAATTCTTCTAGATGCAGTAATAGAGAACTTAGCTAGCTGCATGGCGCCTGGCTTTTTTTAGAAGTAGCCCAACATCAACTTGTTTTGTGTATGTCATGTTTTGGTTTTTGTCCTCTCCTTGCCACCATACATTTAGAGCCATAGTCGCATACGTCCGAGGTATTTGTAATTAGGGAAACATACGTTTTTCTTCTCTCACAAGAACAATAAGCCTTTAGTCCGCTTCAAAATTAACAGATTCCAATTAAAGCACACTACAAACTCACCTTGAGACGCATTCCCAGTGTTATCCCTCCTTGACCGCTTCTCTGGTGGAGGACTGCGCGAACTCAATCCCTTCCCTCTAGGAGGAAACCCTCTCCCAGTTCCAAACTTTCTCTTGTTCATCATCCCAGCACGTGCCGATTTACACCCACTCGCTACGGGTTCTATATACTTAAGTCTCGTGCCCATCCGGGCTCGCGCTAATGCACAATTAGCACGAGCCCGGACTAAATATCTATGGTGGGCCACGCGAGACTGGTAAGGCAGTGCGGCTCAGTGCGGCTGCATACTGGTAGCCTGGTTATTAATTAAATCAGAGTTAATAGAAAACGCGCCCCTCTATTATCTCTGATTAAATCATTCTTGTGATTTTAGCCTACCGAAAGTAGCTCCAACAGTTGTCCAACGATGGCGGTGGCGAATACGAACTTTGAAGCCGACTTCAGCTCTCATATTCTAACGGATGTAAATGAGAGTGGAGCAGAAAACTATCGCGGAGGGCCGGCAGATGTTATTATAATTGATTTGTGCTGGAAGGGTAGGCGATATGACGGTAAAAAGTTGCGGCAGCCAATAATCCTGTCCGATTCTTCGGCAGAAAACTCGAAATGCATACTTGCTAGATTCTGCAAGGAAATAAAGTTATTGAGCCAAATGAAACATGACAATGTCGTTCTGTTTGTTGGGGTGTACTGTTATAAACCTAATGAATCTACTGTAGATTCCTTGACGTTACCAGTGTTGGTCATGGAGAGGATGCCATTTAGCTTAACTCAATACATCAACGCATTCCAGCACATCCCAGAAGCTGACATCATTGATATTATGTGTAATGTAGCTACAGGATTAACCTACCTGCATGAAGACAAAATGGTTGTCCACTGCGACTTGTCTTCAAATAACATTCTTCTCACTTCAGGTTTTTCTGCAAAAATCGCTAACTTTGGATCAGCTCAATCAACCAACAAATCAGGGGTGTGTCATTCCACTACTCATTTGGTAATGCAACCTGGTACTCCTGATTTTATGCCCCCTGAGGCATTAACAGATCCCCCTTGTTATACGGTGTCGGTGGATGTGTTTTCATTTGGCTGCATTGTTATTCACCTTACAACATGTCAGTGGCCCACACCAGTAGGTAACTTCTACGAAGTAAGTGAACTGGATCGTCGACAAAGTTTTATTTCCATGATGGGTGATTCCCATCTGTTGCTACCAATTGTTAAGCAATGTCTTGGAAGCCAAGGAAAGCGACCAAGTTGTAAGGATTTATTATTGTCTCTTGCAAACAGCAAAACCCCAAAGAAGTAAGTTATAATGTTATTATTAGGAGCTTATATGTACCTGATGTTATACACCTGAAACCTATATTATTTTGCTTATGACAACCTGGACTAGCGACAACAGGAACATGAGAAGCCGCATGCTAACATGCATACTCATTATATCCATAAAAATCCTGAGAGCCTGGGCATATGGGCGTTCAAAGGTGCCGCTTGGTGTTTAACTCACATATTTCCTGGGTAACATCATGGGAGCACGGTTTACTCGTTGCTTTGATGCCCAACCAGTTTAAAAATACAATACGCTTTGACTTACTATATTAACTTATTGACCCAATAGTGAAATTAATGTAGTACAAGCTTCTAATAGTATCTGATGATCAATTGTGGTTTTAAAAGCATGGGCTGGGCTAATAATCATCACAATGTAGTCAGTCTAGAATGCTAACAATTATGGGATTCCTTTTGTTAAAAATTATAGTCAATTTGTACTTTTGTGAGTTGTTTTACCTGCAATTCAAACTACCAATTTTTTTTAGTAAGTATAGTGATCAAGATTTTATCATATAGTACAGTAGTACTGTATATTAGGGATCATGGAGGTTTGGGTTTTTCTGACCAGAAATATCCCAAAAACCAGGTTCCTAATACCATTCTGGTGCCTTGGCAGTATTGGTCAACCAAATGGCCTTCAGTATGACCCTAAATGCTTATGGTAGCTACAAAATATTTATGTAATGGAATTTTCTGACCAACTGCCTGCCTGCCTGCCTGCCTGCCTGCCTGCCTGCCTGCCTGCCTGCCTGCCTGCCTGCCTGCCTGCCTGCCTGCCTGCCTGCCTGCCTGCCTGCCTGCCTGCCTGCCTGCCTGCCTGCCTGCCTGCCTGCCTGCTCCTTCATAAAAGTAAGGGTCTGATGAAATACAGATACCTTATCATTTCAAAAGAAATTCAATTAGACAGAGTATGTAACTGCTTGTTATGTCAGATGATTGCCCTTCAATTTGAACAAAAGCATTGCATTGCCAAGGCGATTTGTTTGTGTGTGAATGTCATTGGCACGCATTAATTGGCTACCACCTAATCTGGGCAGTAGAAATGATTTAGTATCTGTATTTCACCAGACCCTTACTTTTTTTGCAAGGGGGCACGTGGCAACAAACTACCTGCCTGCCTGACAGCTAAGGCTACAGACTTGATTTGTTTTTCACTGTTTAATGTCAAGATGTGCCTTTTGTATGTAAAATGCACGAATCATGAGATTACCTTTGTTTTTGCTGACAGCCCAAGGTGTTGATTCATGGTAGCGCGATGCAGGCTTCCTCCTTGTAAATGGGAATCATCTGTATTTTCCGTGGTGACTGGGTTGATTGCAGAGGCGGGTGAAAGCAAAGTGGAGTGGCCACTTCACTTTCAAGTCAGTAATTAATAGTTGTGAAGTGCAAATCATCTGTATTTTTTTGTGGTAACTGGATTGATTACAGAGATGCTTCCCCTACTGTTCTTCATTTGTAGTACTGTGTAACAGGCTTAACACAGCTGAAATGAAGCGGAATGGCCACTTCACTTTTAAGTCATTAATTGATAGTGGGGCGCATGTTCAGATGAAACATTAACTCTGGCACTATTCTTTCTTTTGATGCAGTATGGGTAGGTTCACCAGTCATAACAATAAGTAAACAAACTAGTACAAAGAAAAATTAGGAATTTTAAGTTGGATTAGGGATCATAGGGGATCACCAATCCATGTTCACTAGTATATTCGCAGGTGTAGACGACCTCCCTTGTTTCTGTTTGTTTACTTTTTTTTGTTGTTACATTATTATGACTGATGAACCCACGCACACCGCATCAAAAGAAAGGATGGCACCAGAATTAATTTTTTTCATCTGAACGCGTGCCCCAGCTATCAAATACTGCTTCAAAAGTGCAGTGGCTATTATTACGCTTCGTTTTCAGCTATGTTCAGCCCGTCACACAGTGCTACAGACAAAAAAAACAGTAGAATAAGTGCCTCTGCAACAATCCAGTCACCACGAAAATATGATGATTCACAAGCCCCCAACTATCAATTACTGCCTCGAAAGTGTAGCAGCCATAGCACTTTGCTTTCAGCTATTTTCAGCCCGTTACACAGCGTTACAAACGAAGAACAGTGTTAACATTGCCTCTGCTATCAATCCAGTTACCACGGAAATATGGGCAATTATTTACAAATGTACTGTAGGGAAGCCATGCATCGCGCTACTGCGAATTGACACCTTGGACTGTCAGCAAAAGAAATGGGACACAAAAGAGGACAAAGGTAATTCCATGATTTGTGCATATTGCAGTATGCCAAAAGGCACATCTCAGGACAAAGTAACGTCGAACAGTGAAAAATCAAGCCCATAGCCTTAGCCGTTATCGAGTTACACTTGCTTGAGGCAGTTAGTCAGTAGAAAATTCCGTTTTTTAAAATTTGTAGCAATTTATTGGAAGCCTTTAGGATCGTACTGAAGGCACTTTTAGGCTTGGTTATACCTAACCAATACTGCCAAGGTGCCAGGATGGTGTTGTAAAGCTGGTTTTTGGGTGAATGTTTTGGCCAGAAAAACCCAAATGTCCATGATTCCTAATATACAGTACTACCGTACTGTATGATGCTAAACATACCTGACCATATTGAGTTTCTAGGCCATATTCACTTTTGATTGTTGGATATAAATTCTCAACTAAAGTTGCTGCGTTTCATATGGCTCTACAATTTCGCTTTTTTCATTCACTTTTTAGATTTGTTTTGTATTGTACTGTATCTGTTTTTGTATCTGTTATTGTTTTA
Source organism: Dysidea avara (assembly GCF_963678975.1). NCBI lineage: Eukaryota > Metazoa > Porifera > Demospongiae > Dictyoceratida > Dysideidae > Dysidea > Dysidea avara. The sequence continues at coordinate 550,679 of NC_089284.1, forward strand.
TATTATTTTTATGTATTTTGAGTAAGCATCTTTGTACATGCTATGTACCACCCTGTCTTTCTGACAAATAAATGAGCTTAAACTGTGAAAATAGATTTTAAATACATATATACCAGTTAATTAACTGCAAATATTATAACTATCAGTGCACCTATGTAAAATGTAACTAGCTGGTCATCTCATCCTTACCGTATCAGACACACTGAAATTACCAAAATACATTAATTCAACATCCTAATTGAACAATTATTTGACCTTCCCTGGTCATTTCAACTGATTTAATTCAAATGCCTGTCCTGGTTACAACAACCTTTGGATGGTCATTTCAACCAAAACTTCTGTTACTCATGGAGGTTGAATGCTGGATCCATTTGGATTTTATATGTACGTATCCACGCATTACCCAAACAATTATTTAGTGATTAATAGACATAAGAGGTTGAATGTGCTCTAAGCGCTACGTAAATTATTACTCTTAATTGCATCGTTTTATTTTGGTATTTCACGTGATCCTCAATAGTTGCAATACAAAACTGAAAAACAACAGGGTTCACTGGGGTTCATTACGTGTAGATATTCAGAACATGCTTCACGTAAGCTTCAAGGCAATGCACTTTGTTTTGTAGAAGGCACTTGAATTCTGGGTGAAATAGAATGAGTTGCAGTTTGGTGTATACAACTTCACCAGACCTGTCACATACGTATTCTATAAACAGAACAACGATGATCAGCTGCATTACGCTGAGATCGGCATATTACCCTCAATAAAACGATTTTTTGCGTAATTTGTTTTAGTGGCACTCAAAGCATGCCCAACCTCCTCTAATTAATAGAATAGCCTACAACTCTAAAATTAAATCCCATAATAAAACTAGTCAAGGTACACCGTATCTTTAAAGTCTTGAGCAAACCACTTTCCCAGGTTATTTTCTGGACAATATGCTACTGTAGTTGCTAGTTAAACCCTGAGCAGTACCATTGAACGCCCACTCTAAAGTGATATACATATTTTGAGGCTCTCACTCAGTTTCCCCAATTCTGATTAAGCATAGGGTAAATCTTGATCATGACAATCACAAAAGGATGAAAGCTTTGCGGATTTGACAGTTGAGTAGCCACACTCAAATGTATTCAAATGTTTACTGACTGAATGCATGACTTGGTAGTGACTGATAGTTAATACTTTTAATGGGCTTCTGCAGACATTTCATATGGTTTTATTAAATTCATTAGATTATTGCTACTGTACATGGAATCTGTGTCTTCAGTTTCAACATGGTACTATATACCACATATGCAGTATAACTATTTGATGTGCTGACCAATAGAAGATACGCGTGCCAAAGACATTCTAATAAGCACGTGATCTTTTGACGGTGAATGAAGTACGAATTGATTCATAGGGTGGACAGTATCAGTGCTTTGCGGTGGTTTCTTCTACCCAGGAGATAGTATAACTGGCAAGTGAAAATCTACCCATAGTTCTTACTGAGCAGTGATTTCTTCTACCTAGGAAGTAGTACAACTGGCGAGAGAAAGCCTGCCCGTAGAATTAGTGGTGAGTTATATAGTCTGAGTCACATTTGCTACTCATACTTTTACATGGAATTTCCACAAAATTTTGATAGTCGTTCACCGTCAACTTTTTTGGAAACCACCGCCACACTATTTTAATTAATTATTTTTCTTTTAAATAATATAGTGTGCATATCCTCTATTGGCAGCACATATGATAGTTATACTGTGATGGTTGTCTATAATAATAATAAAAAGGGTATGCTGTCTTAGTGTGTACAGGCGTAACAGTGCAAATAAATACCCAAAGAACATTCAATTAGAGGAAACCTTAAGGCTAGGTCAAACAAAAGCCATTCTAAATAATTTGGCTGTCTCCACAAGTTAATGTTTTTGGATATATACTAGTGTCTGACTGTCTGATAATTTCCTTACTTACAGCACCTAATTCTAGAAACATAAACAAAATTAGAAATCAAAATGATGAAAGGTGTCATCATACAGTATGGTAGTATTGTATATTAGGGATCATGGAGGTTTGGGTTTTTCTGGCCAAAATATCATCCAAAAAACCAGCTTCACAATATCACCCTGGTGCCTTGGCAGAATTGGTTTGGTATACCAAGCCCATAAATGCCTTCAGTACAACCCTAATAGATTGTTACAAATTATTCAATGAAATTTTTTACTGACTAACTGCCTGTCTGGGCGTAGCTACAACTAAGGCTATAGGCTTGATTTTTTCATTGTTCGATGTTGCGCTGTCCCTAGGCATGCCTTTTGGTGTACTGCAGTACGTACAATGCATACATCATGGACTTAATTACCTTTGTCCTCCTTTGTGTCCCATTTCTTTTGCTGACATCCCAAGGTGTCAATTTGTGGTAGTTCGATGGCTTCCCTACATTTGTAAATCGTCCGTATTTCTGTGGTGACTGGATTGATTGCAGAGGCACTTCTCCTACTGTTCTTCGTTTGTAACACTGTGAAACAGGCTGAACATAGCTGAAAGCGAAGCACAGTGACCACTTCACTTTCGAGTCACTGATTGCTAGCTGGGACTTGCACTTTAGAGTCAGTAATTGCTAGCTGGGACTCGTGTTCAGACAAAAGCATTAACATAGGCGCCATCCTTTTTTTGATGCAGTATGCATGGGTTCACCAGTCATAACAATGTTACAAAAAAGTAAACAAACAAGTGTAAGGAAAATTAGGAATTTTAAGTTCAATTATATGTAGGAGTTATAGAAAAAAAAGTAGAGGTCATCTACACCTGCAGATGTACTAGTGGTTAATCCCTAATGGGTATAGACTGAAGTAGAAATTAAACAGTACACTAGAGATGTTTGCTGATGACTGTAAGCTTTACAGAATTATCCAAACGCCTCAAGATGTCAAAATTTTACAGGAAGACCTTAATTTTATCTCGAACTGGTCAAGATTTTGGTTACTGAAGTTTAATACTTTGAAGTGCACTGTGATACACTTAGGTAGAGGAGTCCATAACACCTACACCCTGTACGATCAGGCCTCAGGAGCTCATAGTCAGCTAAAATCTACAACAGAACAAAGAGATTTAGGTGTATGGATCACACCAGACATGGGCTCAAGTCTTCATTGTCACAAAATTGCAAGTAATGCTAACCAAGTATTGGGAAGACTGAAGCGTAGTTTCAAGAATAGATCAGCACCATCATTTACACTGCTGTACAAAACTTTAGTCCGACCGCATCTAGAGTATTGTGCCCCAATCTGGAGCCCTCATTTAGCAAAGGACATTGATGTACTAGAAAAGGTTCAAAGAGGGCTACTAAGCTAATACCATCTATCTCTACACTATCTTATGAAGCTGGACTTCAAGAACTAGATTTGCACTCACTTTTTTGTAGACGACAAAGAGGAGACCTAATTGAAGTGTTTAAGATACTAAACTCATACTATCAGATTGACCCAAAAGATATCTTTACATTACAACAAGACAGTGTGTTACCATGCAGGGGCCATCAAATGAAACTTTTAAAACAAAGAATTAGCAGAAGCATTGGTCAACACTTTTTCAACTTTAGAATAGTCCAACAATGGAGTGACTTACCTGACGAAGTAGTTCTGGCAAAAACAATTAATATCTTCTTTCAAACACTCACTAGGCCAATATTGGAGAGAAACTGGACATGGACATTGTCAAAGGCCTTTGGCCTATTAATCAATTTTGTATTTTAATTGTCCATTAAATAATAATAATAATAATAAATGATTAATTGTCCACTAGTATATCTGCAGGTATAGGTGAACTCCCTTATGATCCCTAATCAAACTTAAAATTTCTAATTTTTCCTTACGCATGTAAAGCTAAACAAAATGCATAAGGATCATTACAATTTGCAATTGACGGTTCTGAGATTTCAGCTACACCTGGACTATTAATTTTATCTGTACTCTGCTTTCCACATTACTCCCTTGTTTCAGTACCTTTTGTTGTGATGACTCTAAATAAACATTAATAGTTATGACATATGATATGTTGTGACATAAATCCATGATGCAATATTATGTATTCATATTATCTGCATATTATACTTTCTTGAACATGTTGGTTACACTTACCAAAGCCTAGGGTACATGATTGGAGGACGGCCCAGAATGTGGTAAAGTGAAATGCCTTAGTACACAGCATTCTGCATCAACATTGTAATCTCATCATTATGGCTTTTATGCAATGAGCAAATGTAGTGACCTTGGAGCCTCGTGTTTGGTTTCTAATTAATGACTCATTCAGTTACACGCATGCATGCCATAAATAATGCCTACCACCATAATAATACATATAGCATTTCCTCCCCTCTAAACAACTACAACATTTGAGGGAGTTTTGAGAAAAATTACAACAATTAAGAGATAAATCCAATCTCTTCCTAGTGGTGGGACTGAATTGCTTCTTTACATCTACAATAACAAAGGTAGCTGAAATTACCCGACTTAATCTTGATGTTAGCTTGGCATTCCCTAGCAATTGTGAGCAGGGATTTATCATACTGGAACAATGAAACCAAAGATGGCTGCAACTCACAAACATCTGCTAATTGCTGCTCAAAGATTGACAGTGGGATTGTGGAACGCTCTGCCCCAGGATCAATTTCTATCTTGATCGGGACTGAATTGATATTTTGATCGGGACTGAATTGATATTCACTATGAGTAGGAACTTGCTTGTTTGTGTACCCAACTGTAGGAGGTTGTGTAAGTAATCTGCATCATCGCTGGAGTCATCACTGCTGGGGACATCCACTTTTTGTAAGGATCCGATACCTGGTGGGCTTGTCATGGTGGTCTGAGGGCTGCCGGGCACAGCACACTGAGGCTAGATGACCAACCTTCTGACAGTTGTGGCACTTGGCAGTTTTATACCTGCAGTGTGTCAGTGGGTGACCTGTTCTGCCACAGCGATAACACTTGGGTTTGGCAGACATCTTGTGTAAGCCTGTGCTTGATGGTGGGTCTCCTGTTGCTTCAACACTACGCAGTCCACCACTTGATTCAAGGTCAGTGTGGCAATGCCATTAGGACAAACATGGTCTGACCTATCATTGTTATGAAAAGGGCCTTCTTTCTGGTTTGTCTAGCTTCATCTTTGTCCATTATTTTATTTGCCTGACAGTAAAACTCGGAACGTTGATGAAAATCATCAACAGTTTCTTTAACCCTTAAAGGCGCATAAGCCACTATAGTGGAAATATAAAAAAATTCACGGAAAACGCATGTTGTTTTAACCAAAAACTGTTTCATAAAGGCCAAAGCAGAGGCAAGTATCAATGTAGAATTGGTTGCACCATTTAATCCCAAAAAGGTTACAGTCTTCTGGTTACATTGAGATGAGGCTTCAGATCTGTCATTGCCATCGAGGCACCCTTTCTTACACTACTACAGAGTAGTGAGAGTATAGTCTGTCATTGATGCTGGAGCCATGGGGCAGATAGGTAATTAATTGGATGCCAGATGCCATCATGCTTGGGAACCAAACCCAATGAAAATTTGAATTTGGAAAGGACCCAAACTGTGAGTTCCTTCACACTCTGTAGTGAATAGTGATGTTAGCATTCAGCATATCAGCTTGTTGGAATGCAGAGGCAGAGCTTTCCCCAGTAAAATAAAGTGGAGCGGTAAAACTGTCAATATGCTACCAACATCAAAGTCAAATTTAAATTATTTACATCCTTTTTACCACATCATAAGAGTTTTGAGTAAAGTAGAGTAGTTGCTCTTTAGGGAAGCCCCTGCAGTGGTGAGATTATTGCTAACTGTGGTCTGGTATGTAGCTGTGTTGAAGGTTGTGAATAAGTGTTTGTACATATGTGTGATCAGGGTGTAAAGAAAGTTTTTGAAGAGTGTATGCAGGTTGATTGGGGCCCAGAGCATAGTTTTTAATTATTGTACTTCTGGTAATTGCCTTTGGTTGATGTTCTTTAATAAGATCCGGTAATTACTGTGGGAGGTGCTCTGTATGAATGTGCAGCAACTTTGGGACGTTAATGCATGAAATATGCAGTGGTTGCACAGCTTCAGCAGCTGTCACTACAAACAATACAACTAACACTGCTACTTGCTGGAGTGGTAGGTGGTTTTATTGAGGGTACTAGTTTGGGTGGGGCTGCAGTTAGGTGTAGGCTAGTAGCAAAACAGCAGTAGCAGTAAGCATGGAGTCCAGTTTAAGTTGCTGGGCAAAGCCTGTTGGTGGCACCATCAATGGATGGACGGTGGTGCAGTCGCTGATGGGTAGGAGGCATTTCTTGGCTAGAGGTAGTCTGGCAAATAAACTGATTGACCAACCACATGAGCTCTGTGGAGTAAGTGGCAGCAAGATACTGAGTTGCTGGGTCAGTGACAAGATGACAATGTGCATGCTATGGCAGCAAAAGATGTGTTTGGTCTTGTTAGCGATACTATGGGTAAGGTAATGAGCTGTGATATGACAAGCTGCAGTGGAGGCTGGAACCACTGGTTGCCATTGAGATGCTGCGTTGGCTCCTTGCTGTTGCGACATGGGGTTAGTTATGTGCAAATGTACTTTGGCTGTTAGTCTGATTATCTGTGCGATAGTAGCCTATGTTACAGAATAACCTGAGGAATTGGTGTTCTCAGCATGATGGGCTGCTTTTCAACTGATGTTGCCAGATAGAACTGTGACTCCAGTAGTTCGTCAGAATCTTGCTATTGATAATAATGATGCATGGTGCACTTGACCCATTACTTCAATACTGTTAACTAAGTAAATAATATAAACAGTATGTATAATGGAAATTTACAGTGTAGTAGATTTCCATCATTATTAAATGCTTCCAAGTGTAAAGGTTTTGCAAAAGATAGCCAGCCCAAATTCTGTTGTGATATATGGCATAAAGATGACATTTGTAAAAGTTTCTATGTCATATATAGCATATCTACTATACATCTCTGACTTTACTTTCTTCACTTGTTTTATTTTCAGTTGAAAAAATTTTTTTTTTGGTTAATATTACGTAAATAATGCAATACATGCATACATACTTAATACTGAAATATGTTCGATAGGAGAGTAATGAATGGAGATCAGATGTGCATGGTCTTTAAAATGATCAGAGAAAATGGTATGAAACAGGCTGTGGAATACTTGGTTACTATCACTTCTAATCCTTCTTCATTGGTCCCTGTACGAAGAGATTTTCGTGATGTTGAATCAGGGGATCATCTTGTTTGCAAGACTACAAGTGGATGGAATGTACATTTTTATGTAGTTGCTATCCTGGGAAAAGGAAAAATCCAGATTGTTGGTACCTTTCTTGAAGGAAACGAAGACCCATTTATAGAAGAAAGGCTAATTTTTCGACCTAAGAAAGCTGAGAAGTTGAAAATCAGAGAAAGAATTCTTCATGAAGCTCAGGTATCAAAGCATAATGATATTAAAAAGGTGTTATATAGGAATACAAGCCACTTTGCTGAAGAAAAGGCACGTTTAGAAATGTATAGAGTACAAAGGAGTTTATATAACTTTTTAGATAACAATTCTGAACACTTTGTTACTTTTATAAAAACAAGTATATCTACATGTCAAACAACTGTAGAGATAGAAAATGTTTTAAAAAAATTTATCTTTGTAAGTTCTATTGAAAATAACAACATGGAGGCATCAAACCATGCTATTGCAAGTGGTAGTTGGGCTTTACTACTTGTAGCTTTCAAAAATATTATTGCCATTCCAGAGACTGCGACACCTGCTAGACTTGCAGTAAGGGAAGTTCTTCAAGCTGATGATGCAGTGAAGGGGGCCAGTAAGACTGCTGCGCTTCAAGCTACAAAATACACTGTTACAGAAACAATGAAAAAGGGAGGTCAGGTTGCCGCAGTTCAATACGGCAAAGAAGTAGTAATGAAAGGAACAAAAATAGGTACTGTTCAAGCTAGTAAAGGCATAGTCAAAGAAGTTGTCAAAGGAGGAAGTAAAGGAACTACAACTCTAGCTGCAAGCAACATTGCCAAAGAAGTGGTTAAGGGAGGAGGAGGCAAAGGAGGTACAATTCAGGAAACCAAGGGTGTAGTTAAAGGAGGACTCAAAAGAGCTACAACTCAACCAAGCAAGGATGTAGTCAAAGGAAGAGTCAAGGGAGCTACAGCTCAACTGAGCAAGGACATGGTCAAAGGAGGAGTCAAAAGAGTTACAACTCAAGCAAGTAAGGATGTAGGCATCAAAAGAGCTACAACTAAAGTAAACGAGGACGTAGTCAAAGGAGGAGACAAAGAAACTACAGATCAAGCTAGTAAGGGCATAGTCAAGGGGGGAAACAAAGGAACTACTGATCAAGCAAGCAAGGATATAGTCAAGGGAGGATGCAAAGGGACTACAGATCAAGCAAGCAAGGACATTGGCAAAGGGACCACAGATCAAGCAAGCAGGGATATAATCAGGGAAGAATGCAAAGGAAGTACTAATCAAACAAGCAAGGATGTATCCAAGGGAAGATGCAAAGAAACTACTGATCAAGCAAGAAAAGATATAGGAGACAAAGTAACTACAGTTCAAGCAAGCAACGATATAGTCAAAGAAGTGGTCAAAAGAGAAAGCAAAGCAACTACAGTCCAAGCAAGCAAAGATGCAGTCAAAGAAGTAAGCAATAAAGGTACTGCAGGGGAAGGTGTGGCCAAAGCAGTTGCAAAGGGAGGTGCTATTCCTCAGGAGGGAACAGCTACAGAAGCAGATAGTAAAAAATCTGTGGTTAATGCTGCCAAGGATACAGGTTCAATGGTTCTAGTCCAGCCACTCTCAAAAGAAATCCTAAAAGAAGACAAAACTTCAGTCACCCAAAATGTTACAGCAGTGCAGCAAGATGATGATGTAAAGGAGAAAAGGGAAGTATCCATATCTGAAACTACTAAAGATTCATCCAGTACGATTACTCAGCAGGTTTCTGAAGAAGTAGTTAACCAAACAGCAAAAAATGTCACCAGTACCACTGCTAGAAATACAGCTGCAGTTGCAGCTCAACATACCCTCAAAGCAACCGTTGTTGCTCAATTAGCTGTTGAAGGTGCTCTGTATTCTGTACAGATGGGCCGGGCCATATATAAACATATGAAAGGACAAATGGACCAAGAAGAATTTGTGGACTACACTGTGAAGCAAACAGCTACATCAGGTGGTAGTGCAGCTGGAGGAATTAGTGGATCACTAGCAGGTGCTGCAGCTGGAGCCACTTTCGGGTCTATTTTTCCGATAGTGGGCACAGCTGTAGGAAGCTTAGTGGGAGGTGTTGTGGGAGGTATTAGTGGAGGTGTAGGAGGTAGTTTTCTTGGGAAAGAAACTGGTAAAGCAATAACATCAATGTGGAAGGAAAGTAACAAATGGCAAGTTGATATGCAGAATCCTGGAAACATTACAACTACTTCCAATGGTGAACTTGTTGTGCTAGATAGCTCAGCTTCACAAGCTTTCATATTCAGCAGTGGTCTTTCATTGATAAAAATATTAACTTTTACTGGAGAGGGTGAAATTATTAAACCTGAAGGTATCGCAGCAAGTGATGTCATTGCAATCAGTGACAGAAAGAAGCATGTTGTGAAACTGTTTACAATTGAAGGAAAGTACCTATCAACTATAGGCTCCAGATTAGGAAGTAAAGAAGGCCAATTCGATTTTCCACTTGGTGTATGTTTTAACAGCAAGGGAATACTGTATGTAGTAGACTGCTGCAACTTTAGAGTACAGGCTTTTGATACTAAGAAGAACAATGCCTTCTGTGGCATAGTTGGCTCTGAAGGATCTGGTCCTGGACAATTTCAGCATCCAGAGTACATTGCTATAGACAGCAGTGATCATGTATATGTGACTGACGATGGCAGTAATTGCATTAACATGTACAGTGGAGATCATCATTTGTTTGTATGTAAAATTGATTGTAATAGACCATGTGCCATAGCACTTACCCTAGACCACCATTTGATAGCTGGTGATCGTGAGAATAACTGTCTTTACGTGTTTCACCATCCTCATGAAAAAGGCTACCTATTCCAGTTAACTAATGTGCTTGGAAGTAAAGGCTGTGGTAGAGGTGAATTTAATGAAATATGTGGTTTAGCTGTCAATGAGCAAGGTACTGTCTACATAGCAGAGAGTGAAAACAATCGTTTGCAAGTCCTAGGAACTAGTATTTGGAGAAAAGCTATGTTGGAGGCAGCTGCTCATGAGAAGTTGTAATACAGTAGTTACTATAAAACATGAAACATTTCATTATCTACATTTTTGTATATCTCACCCATAGTGTAATGTAGATACAAACATGACATTTTATATGCTGCAGTCATTTCAAAGTTGGTTTACTAATGTATATATTCTGACCATTTACTATGTAACAGTTTTCTGTAAACCAAAATGTGTGAAAATTATAGTGTGTTGCACTAGTATCTGATGGGCTAACAGCCCTCAAACTGTTACTCGTCGATATTGCCAGGCATTGTGCAATTAAACCTTAAGTGGTGCCTTTGAATGCCAAAGTAGTGTGATATATAAAAATGCAAGTGGCCTTTTAAAAATTGTAGTTGACAATTTTATGTGACTGATGAAATCTTGCAAAAAGCAGTTGTTCAAACAAGGAATATTAAAGCTCTTAAACTTGTTTCCAATTTTTTGGCTAAATTCTTATTTCTGGACTTGGTACAAAATGGCAACACAATTAGAGTGTATCGTACAAAAAAAGCACCAGCATATATTATACATATGACATGGTATTGTGATGGTAATTGTAGGACCTAGTTCCATTGGACCATTTTTGTCAAACATGGAAAATATATTAATGCATTTGACAATTATAAATAATTTCCAATTAATTTTGTTAATTTTTCAGCCACACAAAACTTTGCAATATATATATCATGACCATAATATATATACTCCATCTGATGTTACCAAAATTTGAGAATTGTCTTGTGGTTGCATAATAAATATTTGACAAATCAGACAATTTATTGAGTAATTTGATAAGAAATAAAATTGTGATGAAATGGTTCAATATTTGTGTTGTACCACCAAAATATTACGAATTTGAAAATTACAAGAGAATTGTATTTTGTCAAAATTCCCCAATAAAGTTTTGAAGAACGATAAATGTTTACCTGGTACCTTCTATAGCAGGGGTGGTTAGGTGGATCCAGATGTGAGGGGGGAAGGCAAAATACATGTAAGTAGCTATGACAGGGTTTTTAAACTTAATCATTTCAGAGTGAACTGCAACATACACTCCAAACTTCATTCTGTATAATAGCTATATGCACTCATAGCTATGATGCATTGTATCCATGTGCACATCACCCGTAACTATAGCAGTGAATCGTAGTAGCAGCTAGAGCTGAGGTGTCTAAGCATGTATAGGTCCTATAAAGTTGTAGAATAAACTCCAAACAGCAGATTTTGGTGTGTAATTATTTAGGCAACAATTGAATTATTCAATATACATGTTAATGAAACTATGTAACCCTTACACTAAAAACTGATCATGAAGTGTCCCCCCGGACATCAAAATGTACCAATATGGACACCACTATCACCAGTGATGTCTGTATTTGGACACTTCAGCTTTTACAGTGTAACAACAATCACCATAGTATTGCAAAGTGTGCACATTGCAGGAGCAATACATATAACTATAGGTATGTGAAAATCAATACCTTATTTGCAGTGCATTCTGGGAGTGACAACACTGATGAGGGGCTAACTGCCCTTAGTACTTAATATACTTAGTAAGCACATAGGAATACTATTAGTGATGGTCAATATTGCACTAAATACACAAATGGAAAGATTAAACATTATTGGATGATAAGACATTCATGTCATTAACAGCACAACTGATATCATACAAAAAAATTTAGTTCTGTTTGTGTTGTATGTTATGGCACTACAAAACTGTAATGTTAACAAGTTCCATTAGTTACTGTGGACAGTTGGGGTATATTGCAGTAGAGATTGAGTGAATCAGGGTTCATCAGTGCTCCTCTCTCATTCACCTGATCACCAGCTAGTATCTTCTTAATAGCCACCTCAACTTTCTTGCCATTGGTAGTATACTGGATAAGAAACATATCATTGTTATTATTGAGGAATATACACAGCATCATAGTGGTATGACTGTTCTATTAGAATGTATGTATGACTGTTCTATTTGATTTGGGACCATCCTGTACTCTTATATTGGGATAGTTTTGAGATAGCTCTCACTTTTTCACCTGTGATATTAAGTGCAGAAAAATCTGTTTCAAGAGTTTTGCATTATATTTTTAAACTGCTGCAACTTTCCAACTATTTTTGAAAAAAAAAAATTTAATAAGGTATACTTTGTACCTCTGGTAAGACTTTTCTGAGTGCCATTAAACTTACTATATTATGTGGATATTCGGAAACTGGGTATCACATTTGGTATTGGTGTGGAAACACATAACAAAAGACTACAATTTTAATCTAGTAGAACGACCAAATGGTCAAATACTCTACTAGAACTCATTTTGGTGAATTCCATATGTTGCACTAACATACATACTGCAGTATGCCAAAAGGAACGAAGCAATATTGGGCTGAAGTGATGTCGAACAGTGAAGCCTGTAGTATTAGCTGTTGTCGAATTGTGCTTATCTGAAGGCATCATAGAAGTCAGTCAATAGAAAATTCCACTAAATAGTTTTAAAATGATTATTTTGCTTAAGGTTAGCAATAAAGAGCTCAATACTTTTGCCCTCACACAACATTGTGAAATCCAAAGCCATAACAACTTTTCATAGCCGGAGATCGCACATGGTCTATACCTTGCATAACAGATCGGAAAGCCTTATTCTTTGTATATGGCAGCTGGACTTTCAATTGACTGCCTGACAACACACTTTTAGGTAGGGGGTTCCCTTCCTTATAGATACACCCCAACTAGTTTTGAGCTGAATTTTACAGTTATTTACAATAGTATCGTTGTGGATTATTTAGTCATATAAAAGGCCTTTCTCTGTGTGCTTGCTACATGTGTTAACTCACTGGTATGTCAGCTATTTCTAGGATTACACTGGGAACATGTCTTGCTGATAACTCCTTCCTAATTGTTGATTTGATTTGTATTACTAAATCCTCTGTGAATCTGTGAAGAGTACAAGACCCATTTATTGTTTACACATGCACAATGCTATATACACTGAGTTCAAATATTTAATATGGTTGTACTGTGCATATTTAAAGCTGGATATTTTATTAATTAAGGGCAGTTTCCCAGAGATAATTGCGTATACAATAATAGTCAGGAATTAGTCATTTTAAAGTAAAGTAGTCAATTTCCAATACAACAGCACTGACCACTCTTGTAAAGCTGTGTTTAATAATACATTAGGGCTGGCTGTAGATATCTACATTTAAAACATATAAAGTTTTTCTTTCACTTTGCAGATAATTCCCACCATACACTTACCTGTAAAATAAGTGCAATACAAATCTGTTGAACATTGGAAGTATACACGGTGTATGGGTAACAATGGAGGGATTTTCTTACAATGCAGTGACTATTAAAGTACAGTACAACTATAGCTTTAGGAAGGTGTTGCAATGTTTACATATACATACCTTCCTCCTTTTGCCATCTTCACAAACAATATCACTCTCTCATCACCATCCACTTGCTGGCCAACACAAACACTGTCTGAGATATCTGATAACTTTTCCACTACAGAAAGTATTCACAAGTACTGTAGTGCTACTATGAACTCACCAATGTCGTACAATTCTGCTGTACCAAATCGAACCCCACTTGGATTAAGTGTACCATCACTGTGTATAAAGAAAATGTGTGAGCTCTATATCAAAATGTTGAATGACAGGGCTAACACAAAGGCTCAGCTGGGTCAGTGAGGAGCCAGTTATCTGAGGCCCACTCTAGATACTCTAATAAAGCAGTCACCCTAATACAACAGCCATGTTCATTTACTCTAATAGAACAGTCACATGTGTACACCTGTATATTATAGTCATTTGTTGTTGGCATGTCAACCATCACTCATATAATATCTTGTTTCACTACTGTAGTTTTTATTGCTTGGATTCTTACTTTACTTTTTATATTAATAATTTTTAAGTACACTAGGCTATCACTTCCAAAACTGTCATTGACACATACACTGTACAAGATGCACCTGGGTCCATGGTACACTCCCACACATGCACAAACAGACAGAGAAGTGTGTGCACCTTCTTCCAAGCATAAGGATTCCACCAGTATGAGAGTTGATCAAGCAGTAGTCACCATGATGCCAGATTCCTATTGGAGAGTACAACCACAACACAATACTACATCATCTGTTCCTGTACATCATGAACAAGTGATACTTAATAAGTTAACATATGACATTTTACCAAACAATCTTTTCCCACCTGGATATTTGGAGAAGTATGCCTTCCTATATTTTGCACCATCTGGATCATTCCAGAAGTGAGAAGGCATGGAAGGGAATGGTCTTGTACACACCAGCTCTCCACTAGCATCCAAGACAGGCCTCCCTGTTGGGATATAATAAATTTATATTTCACTGGTACGTACGGTACAACCTGTAATTAGAGCATGTAATAAGATTACATGTATGTTAAGTAATGTATGTACAAAATTAGATTCTGCTAGAATTAGATTCTGCTAGAGCTTTGTATTAAATGCCCAAAACACTGTACTTGTTAGAGCAATAGAGAAGTCACAATATATCCAGATCATCTTACCCTCTTCATTCCAGCATTCCATTGCCATCCCCAGATTTCTAGACTGGATTTGACCACGGTACACTGGTACGGTTGGATTTTGCCCAGCAAAGCATGAGATGATATCTGTCCCACCTAACAAAGTGAAATACCATTAGTCCAACATCTGTGATGAGAAGTGTGCATTTACTACCTAAGTCTCTTAGATCTGTAGGTTAAAAAACCGAGATGAATTACAGAACTTTGGGTACAACAAGTAAGGAATACTGCATCTCTGGGTATGTATATGTAACACTCCAGGTTTCTCATGACTTCGCTGTAGTAGCTACAACTTCTAATTCCCCTTAGCAACAACTCATTATTTAAAAGAGGGTGGGACTATTGCATGGACACGCACATGACATCACCCGCATTACATACATATGCGCAGGGCCGCCGAGAGGATTTAGGGGGCCCAGGGCAAATTTAGAATGTGGGGCCCTTATAACCCATAATTTTCAAACAGACACAAGAACAAGCTTGGCTAAGTAGCTACTAGACTACAACAAAAGCAAACTAGCTACTAACTGATAAGCTTATTAATAGTTTTAGCATGCAAACCAAGCTAGGGGGTATGCCCCCAAGGAAATTTTTGAAAATTATAGACTCTCTGAGATTGAATAAGAGAGCAGTTTTACTAGAACAAGCTTAGCTAACTCTAGCTACTAGGCTACAAGCTACCATATAGTAAAAAACTTTGGCAGTAAAAAAGTGTGATGAAACCCCTCTGTTGAAAAAATTTGCAGAAAAAAACTTTGGCGATTGAAATACTATTCGCCAAAGTTTTTACTCAACGGTACATAAGGATAACGACAAGGTGTTAACTCATCAGTTAAGTAGTGTAGTAAGTGTATAGGTAGCTAGTATTGTTTTTGTAGCAGTACTTTTGTAGCTACTGATCTAACGACATGCTAGCAAAGGCGTGCTTCACTACCTCCTGCGATACTGAGAGCAATCGTATTCACTTTATCAGTAGCAGAGGTTATCACGTATATCAAAGTATTTGGCCAAATCCATCGCGAGACGATGTTAACTTGTATCTCAGAGTACTCAGTAGGGTGGTGCCGCTCTAAGTGCTTCGACAAATTAGTTGTGTTTTTTGAGTAACCAATTTTAGCACTGCAATTCAGCACTTGGCAAAAACAACACTGTTGTCTTGAATCCTGCTGTTGTCGTCTGCTCAAAGGCGAAGTATTTCCATACTTTACTTTTTGCTCCAGGTAGAGGTATGAAGCAGTGATGATGAGTTGGTGCCTGGCTTGTTTCAGTAACAATTAAAGTACAATCAGCACTTTCTGCTTCTGCATCTTCATCATCAGAATTTGCCTCAGAGCTTGCCTCGTGGCACACAGACGTTGACATTTTATTTTCACATGTGATTTCGTTATATCACGTACCTGGTATTGATACTCTTGTACATAGTATCGTATTGTGACACATAAAATTGTATCGATATGTATTGCAGATCCCTATTAGGGCAGCTTAAGTTTGAATTTTACAGCAATCTTTCTGCCAAATACATACCACCTAGGAAACTTTTGTACCCTATGCCAGACTGATTTTTTTATCAGTTACTATGACTGAATATTTGCCTGAATGCTGTAATAGGGTGACTGTTCTATTAGAGTATCTCGATCTTATGTAGAAGTCACACTGTCTATATATAAGATATATTACGAGTAATGGTTTGCTGCCATCATAGATAATAGGGGGGTATATTATCTATGTTGCCACTGCTCCACTGGATTGCTATGGATCTCATTGAGTAGAGTTTGGAAGGTATCTCTTATACTGAGGCTTCTTATATATCTTCCAAGTCTACAGGGAAGATTTACACTGTTGTAAGTTTATTGTAGCTATGTGTGGATAAGTACTGTAGCTATGTGGCAGCTACTACTGTATGCAGCCCCTGGGGGCCCTTACAAAGTGGGGCCCAGGGGAAAATGTCCCAGTTTCCCCTCCCCATTTATAGTGTGTACAAATAAGGCTATCACACAGACAGACAGACGCATAATCTCACCACTGATGGAGCCAAGGAGAAGATCAGATTTAACACAGGAATAGACATAGTCATAACTGTGTGGCATTAGTGGTGACCCAGTGGAGAGGATTGTGTGCAGGGAGGCCAAACTATGAGTGTTGACTGTGAAGAGAGGAGGTTAAGATAACAAAATATTGCATTTGCAAAAAACAGTCATTCTTACTAGGTCTTAATTCTCTATCCTCTAATGTGGCTATCCACTTAGCACCAGTGCCAAGGATGGTAATACTATCATCAATTAAAAACAAAACAAAACAAAACAAAAAAACACTGAAACACTAGCTATTTAAAATAGAGCACATAAATGCTCTATATACAGCAATACCCATAATCCATGCAAAAACAGCCCAGTTGTACAAAAGGTACAGCAAAAAGTTGTGGAATCAAAACCAAGAAATAGCAGCAATAATGTTGGTACTGGCATTTTTTTAAAGGCCATACAGCTTATTAGTTATTGTACACTTTAAGAAATAAGAATCAGTGATACTCTAACAGAACATATTTGCTGATATAGAAAATAAATTACTGGATGATGGAATAACTGCAACCTAACTATTAAAACATAAACCCAATAATTAGTAGCATAATTATCCAGTTAAAGAATTATACAGTACATGCACTTGATTATGTAGCACAGTTACACACAGTAAGCACTACAGCCACTATAGCAGTGGCTGTAGCAGTGATGATGTGGTCACCAAATAATACAAAGCCTCTGTAAACACAATATACATTACCCATAGCTGTCTATAAGGTCCCACAACACGGAAGGGGAAGGAACAAATGGTGATCCATCATAGAGGACCACAGTGGCTCCTACTGCTAGTGAAGTTACCAGCCAGTTCCACATCATCCAGCCAGTCTGAGAATGGATAAGCATTGTTATTGTTGGATAATATCAGTTAGCTTACAGTTGTGTAGTAAAGTATCTTGTCATCTCTTGTCATGTTTCCTTGTAAGATGTGCTCCTTGAGGTGTTGAATAAGTGTACCCTACACACATCATACCAATAATGGCATGAACAGCACCCAATGCAGCTGCAAAAACTATTTACTACCCATCATGTATCAATCATCTATTGTACTAGAATATGAGGTGTAGAATAATACAGTAGGGTAGAAATTTTCTTGGCTTGATATACGGAACAGCATGCAGGTCATTAAGTAGTTGATGATCACACAATACTCACCCCTGCAGTATGCACCATACACTTGGGGGTACCAGTAGTACCAGAGGAGAACATGATGAAGAGTGGATGATTGAATGGGAGCTGTTCAAACTGGAGCTCAACATTGTAATGTGATCTGGTGAAGTCTGACAAGAACACACTACAAGAATAGAAATAATATACTATACATAGAGGTACAAGAAAAATCTGTATTTACAGTACAAGATTTAATGTTGAGCAACCACAAAGTGTAAACGGAATTTACAAGTGATTTCAAAGTACCCAGTGCGCAAGAATAGACAATTTTTCATACTGGCAGTGGTGGACTGGTACTTACAGGATTCAAACAAAGGCAACGCAGAAACCACACAAAAGTACTTCAAAAAGAGCATCATTTTGTGACTTCAAAATAAATGCTCACAAATTGGGTTTAGGCATATCCATATCCATACACACATGATGTGGTACACGCATGATGTACCATTACAAAAAACTCTCACAAACACAACTTGGTATGCTTATGGCTCATAATGACCTGTTAGGAATAGAGGAAATATCAATGTCTTCTTGTATCATACAGAAAGGCATCACTATCACCTTCTCTAGCTCTGGCAATTCTATAGGAAAAGGAACAGTAACAGTGTAATACTTAATAACTTGCGTCATTACCTTTTACGACACTTCGAAGTTTCTCCAGATGATCATGTTGTTTGGAGTTATATCGCACAGCCTCAACTGAGAAGATTACTCTGGGTTTGATCTGGCTAAACCTGCTCAGTACTCCCTATTAATAAAATTACAGAACTGCATTATTCATGTACAGTATAAACGTAAGAACTGGAAATACTTACAGAAACACCAAAATCAGGAGATGTTGAACTCCAAATTGCACCTATGCTAGATGTTGCTAACATTGCCTCTACAGCTAATGAACAGTTGGGTAAATATCCTACAAAATATACAATCTAGTGTGCAAGTATTGTATTGGATTATAGCAGTCATTACCAACTATCCTGTCCCCTGGTTTAATTCCAAATCTTGTCAGAGCTGCAGCTATTACACTTACTCTTGTGTGCAGTTCTGCAAATGTTATTTCCTTGGGTACATGGCCTTCACCTAAAAGTGGACAGTGCTAACAATGTGTGTGTGTGTGTGTGTGTGTGTGTGTGTGTGTGTGTGTGTGTGTGTGTGTGTGTGTGTGTGTGTGTGTGTGTGTGTGTGTGTGTGTGTGTGTGTGTGTGTGTGTCTGTGTGTCTGTGTGTGTCTGTGTGTGTGTCTGTGTGTGTGTCTGTGTGTGTGTCTGTGTGTGTGTGTCTGTGTGTGTGTCTGTGTGTGTGTCTGTGTGTGTGTCTGTGTGTGTGTGTGTGTGTGTGTGTGTGTGTGTGTGTGTGTGTGTGTGTGTGTGTGTGTGTGTGTGTGTGTGTGTGTGTGTGTGTGTCTGTGTGTGTGTCTGTGTGTGTGTGTGTGTGTGTGTGTGTGTGTGTGTGTGTGTGTGTGTGTGTGTGTGTGTGTGTGTGTGTGTGTGTGTGTGTGTGTGTGTGTGTGTGTGTGTGTGTGTGTGTGTGTGTGTGTGTGTGTGTGTGTGTGTGGGTGTGTGTGTGTGGGTGCATGCATGCATGTGTACACAGTAAAGGAAACACTCTTCATACCACATTCAATTATAGCTGTTCTTTTGTCTTTGTACTGTAGCATGTTCTCAGCATAGTTCAGCCTGCTGCCATGAAACCACTCAGGGACCTCCTCCATACTCCTAGTAGTATCCACAACCTGTGAGAACGGTGTGGACTACTCTAATACATAGAAGCTGTACCTGATCATAAGGCTTGGAGTGCAAAATGTCGGCAAAATGCCAAAATTCCTCCCAGAAGAGGTCATAGTTATCCACAGACCAGAGGTATAATTCCTTGTAATCTCCTAAACACACAAAACATTCTAATAGAACGTTCACCAGAACAATACCAACGCCTACAGGCAATTGATAAGCAGATCTTACTTAACGTTAACTTATGTCTAGAATTAACTCGCTCTCTTAACATGTCGATATTCGTCTGCTTCCCAGACTTGGGACACCACATCATCTTAGAACTGTCCATGGCGAACTGTTTAATACTCGGACGAATGAAAGGTTACTTCTTGGGTCAATGTTTATCTAACGTGTGCTTTAAAAGGTAGGCCTATATAGGCTAATGGTTTTAAGTGCATCAACTGACCGAGTATTGACCTTTTTATCGTGACAAGGCAGCACTTAGGTCAACAAAACATTTTCTCCGTATTATCCAGTAAATGTTTATGTCTCCGTTGTGCCCACGTACGCGTAACAATGGCTGTAGCGGAGATTGATAGCTTGGAGCAACTGCTGGACAAAGCTGGTAGCGAGCCGCTGGATAAAAGAGAATTGTCTGAAGTAAAGAGAATCCTTTATGGAAGTCCAGTTGAGTAAGTGAACTTATTTTCTAGTTTGCTGTCATTACAATGTTATGGGGCTTAGAACATTGCAGATGTCATCTGAGGCAACAAAGAAGGCTGACGAACTGGAGTTTCAGCTGAGTGGGTATAAGTTTACAGCAACTCCAGAGATAACCAGGGCCCCCAGGATTGTTCGAATTGGACTGGTCCAGAACAAGATAGTTATTCCTACAACAGCACCTGTTAATGAGCAGGTACTCCATAACTGTTGAACTAGTCTTGGCCACATAGCGCTTATCAGTTGTAGCTTGTACTAACCTGACAAATTTTATTGCAGCTGCTACCTTGTAACTATTCTCAACTAATTTCATGTCAGTCCTTCACCATTTCCACTATGTATCACTTGTGCAATTGATTGTATGATACACCCATAGATGCAATGCTTGTCAATGATTCAGCATTACCGTGATGTGACCCCTAAAGAGTAGTGTAGGGCCTTGCAACATGACCAAGTTTAGTATGATTGATTTGGGAAAAAAGTTTTGTCTCTAAAAACTATCTGCCTTGAGCATGATAAGCACCATGACATGTGTAGAAAAGTTACACAAGATTAATTGAAAACTGCATACACTGGATGGTGAATTACTGCATGCTTGGGCCAAGTCAGTTCTTTGCAAATCGAGTAGTTCAAATTTGCAATGGTTTTACATGTCTGACATCAAGAGTCCATAATGGACTCTTGGTAATATATATTGTAAAATATTGAAGGGTTTTGGTTAATGATCACTTGTTTTATATATATGAGGAATCCTTTGATTTAAGTTGATGTGTTAATGGATGGGCCCACTCATAGGAGCAATAAATAGAGGGAAGGGACGAGCTGCCAGGCCTGATAGAGGAGGCTGTTTATAAGAGCACTTGTTACAGTTCCAATAACAATCTAGCCTGTTGATGCTGTCTGGCCAATTCCAGAAGGACAAGCCAGGGCATTAGATCATCAACTGTGAATTCACAATTTCACAGAATCCCAGAGACTTTTGGGCACATGAAGCAGACCTGGCATAGTGGCAGTAACAGTATTAGTAGTAGTAGCTAACAATAAACACATTTTGATTTGTGTGTGGCAAATCTGGTCACATTTTGTCAACCCAGTAATTGTTATTTAGTTGTGTTGTGTTTCGTATTCAGATGGCAGCATTACACAAGAGGTTACAGGATATTACAGAGGTGGCAGCATTGTGTGGCGTTAATGTGATATGCTACCAGGAGGCCTGTTCTATGCCATTTGCTTTCTGTACAAGAGAGAAGATACCCTGGATGGAGTTTGCTGAGTCTGCGGAAGATGGACCCACTATCAGAATATGCCAGGAGGTAAATTTGTAATGGCATGAAGTTTAAGAGACGACTCTAAAGTACAAATTGTGAGGTAGTGTGAACCAAAATGCTATCATAACCTCTGTCTTGCAATAGACTAATAGTATAAGCACCTATGTAGCAGAATAAGAGCACAATGTGAAGCAGCTGAAACACCAAGCAGCAGCTGAAATGATTGTTGACTAACAAGAACTTGTAACTACTGCACAACAAGAATTTGTGGATCTTTATTTTGAGGGTAGAAATTTTTGCTTCTGGATATTTTATGCATTTGTAAAGTTATTACTGGACATTATGCCATCAGCTGAAAGTTTTACACCTTTGCAACCACTAGATATCCAGTAATTTAGCCACTAAATGGTTCATACAGCCATGGGTATACTGTATGTCTCTTACTGCTTCTCTATCTTCATCTGTAATGACAACAAATTCTAATGCAATAGCACCTAATCCTATTGTGAGCAAGCTGAATTTAATTACCAAGGTGATGAATTCTGTTGCAAAAGCGACAAATTCTAGAAGCCCTTTTCCATAATGATGTAATGTAATTTCTATTTGAGGTGCTCTTATATTTTCGAGTACTGTTTCCTGCAAAGCGAATGTTTTTGATGAGCTTAATAAAGCCTATATCGAGGCACAGCAATCAGGTATGGTTACTAGGTCATTAATAGAGCAATATTTACTGTACTTAGAAAATTGTAAGCATAAATGAATTCTATTTATTGCATTGTACTCATACTAGCCAGTTGTACTGTGATGTTCTTTCTGGATTACACAATCTTCATTTAGGATCCAGTAGTTGAAAATATTAGAGTACCCCAAATAGAGATCACCATTTTTAACTGTGATATCATTATAGAAAAGGCTTACTGTATATGAAGTCAATAGCAAAACCTATAATAGTGTTTATTCCAAGATTGTGTGGCATGTGGTGGGTTCATTTATGCATTTACTACTATTACTACTACAGATGGCCAAGAAATACAACATGGTGATTGTTGTACCGATATTGGAGAGGGACTCGATACATAATGACATCATTGCTAACACAGCTGGTGCGTGAATTACACTGAATAAATGATATGGGATGTGATAGTGGTGATGCGTGTACTGTACATGTCTGGCCTATATACCATACAGTGTGTTTGTGCTGTGTATGTTTAACTATGTTAGTATCCAGATATGAGGTATGTGGTTAGGTATAGTGTCCTTTTCTATATGTATACAGTGTGAATGTGTTACACTGTGTTACTAATATTCTGCTGTTATGTTTCTCTAGTGGTCATTGCTCCATCTGGTAAAGTGGTGGGCAAGAGCCGCAAGAACCACATACCCCGTGTTGGTGATTTTAATGAAGTAAGATACCATCAAGTACATTTTACCAATGGTACAGTAAACGAGCAGAGTATTGCATAAAAGTACACATCCATTGTTACAGTATAAAACAATGTAGATGGTTTTTCAAGAAATTGCATGTACAATTGAATGTATTCATTCATGTGTATAGTATGTACAGTTTTAATATTGTTGTTGTAGTCAACCTACTACATGGAGGGAAACACAGGACACAAAGTGTTCCAGACGCAATATGGTCGAATTGCTGTCAATATCTGCTATGGTAGACATCACCCTCTCAATTGGTTGGCTTATGGTCTAAATGGAGCAGAGATTGTATTTAATCCATCTGCAACTGTTGGTGCTTTAAGGTGTGTATTGTTTGTGTGTATATGATTGTCACATTACGATATACAGTATGCCATAAATTCAAAAGTGTTTACTTCTTTGTACTGTAAATAGTACTTTGAAGTAATTTCATGCATGCTGCTACAGATAAAGCCATCATGATGTTCAGATTACAACAATCAAGCTCATTTTATGGGTGGTAACACTATGCAAAGTTTGCTGTCCTAGTGAGGGTCTATAGAAGGGTTCCACATGTAAAGCATTGTGCCAATAGTCTGTAATTTGTGAAGTCACTTTTCAATGGTACGTAATGGGAGTAGCACTCTTACTTGGGGTCACCATGGTTGCCCACTACAATTATTGCTGTCAGAATTAAAATCAAATGTGTTTTAAAGCAGATAAGTATTTAATTCATAGATTAGTAATTTAATGCTTTATAGGATTTTGCCTCCTGGCTGTAGCTTTCACCCACTGACCTCACAAATGTTCAACAAGCAATGAGATTGTGTCATCACAATACGTTTCAAACCCTTTATTAATTGAGCACATTGTTCTTTCAGTGAGCCAATGTGGTCTATTGAAGCACGCAATGCAGCCATTGCTAATAACTACTTTGTTGGAGCTATCAACCGAGTAGGAACAGTAAGCTAGTCTACATGTACTTGTTACACAATATACGTGCATTAAATATGCAATCTGGGACTACTAGTGAGTACCAGTAAACTATGTGGGAAAATACAAACAACCTTATTACCTGCAAGTCTGTATAGTAGGAGAACACTACTGTCTAATAAATAACTAAAAAGTAATAGCAGATGCGATCTATACAAATTTTATGTTTTATCATCCTGAGTTTTGATACAGGCTGTATGTAATTGTTTTGTAGGAGGAGTTTCCCAATGAGTTCACATCAGGGGATGGCAAGCCAGGTAAGCTTACAATGATCTAAGTTAACCATTGATATGTGTACACCTCAGCTCATAAGGATTTTGGTCATTTTTACGGTTCCAGTTACATTGCAGGCCCAAATGGAAGCCGAACTCCAGTAAGTGTGTTTGGTGTAGAATCTTTACTAGTGATGTGCAATATACCAAAACATATTTTAATCAAATCATATGGACTCTAGGTTCATATGCAAGTCAATGTTTTGCAGTGCTGTGTAGCTACTGTAGCATGAAGCCACCTAACTTCAAAGCAAATTTCATTTATAAAACCTAGCTGGTCATGGTGCATTTTTAAAGTAAACCATGGCTGGCTCATTATAGGACCAGGTGTCCTACAGGCCTTTAGCACTTGTGCTGTAAAGATTTAATAATAATAATTTTAATAAGTGTGCGTGGTACCACTGGTTTGCTTTCAGTACAAATTTGATTGTAGGAGTTTATTATTGCTCATGTGTGCATCCGATTTTGTATCCTAATCATATGGAAGGTAATTTGTCAACCTTGGCTACCCTATGGGTTGAGAAACATTACACTACGGTGAGAACTAGCCTATTCCCAAGTGTTTTGCCACATGTTTTCAGGATATTCATTCTACAGTGAAGCTTATCCCTCAAGACATTTTAGTAAACTTTGTAAACAGTCTTTTATAATGGTGTAGCAGTTCTACAACAGCTGTAAAAATGCTTAATTGGTGATATTCGCAGGATTTGCCTGTTTATCATACCCTGCAATGATAGTGCTGTACATTAGGGAATATGAAGGTTGGGCTTTTCTGGATCACCCTAAAACCAAGCAACCTCACATGTTTGTCCACAGATTCCGTATTTCAAGTGAGATTTCAAGATTTTCATAATATCTTAATTATCATTAACTTGTGCAGAGTTTGCCAACAATCTACAACATTTCAGGCCAGATTTAGACTACAAGCTTCTTAACTCTTTAAATTAATGAGTATGCATGGGTTCAACAGTCACAATATTATGTTTACAAAAAAGTAAAAAAAAACAGGTACAAGAACAATGAAGTACTTATTGTGCAAAAACCCTCAGGTAAATTGAATATACATATGGATGGATCCGTATTGCCAGTGTCCCGTTTTCTATAGCAGGTCCACGATTATCACCTTATACAAACCAGGTACAAAAATGCAATTAAAGTAGCTTTGGCTCCAATTTGCACTAAACAAGCAGCAGTGAATAGCGTGGTAACTTAGTCTTTGTGTGACAACATCTGGACCTTAGTGTGGTTAGGCATTAGTACAGCCTTTTATTGTGCACTCTATTTTTACCACAATCAGGGTTATGTGTGTGGATGGCTTCCATAAATTAATTTTGTATCTGAAACCATTATTCACTTTTGCCACACCTTTAAATGGATTTTTGTATTCCTGATGAGATATCTGGTCTTCACAGAACAGTGATAAAGTACAAGCTTTGACTTTTTAACTAAAGCCTGTCACAATAAGTATCATTTATTTTCCTGCAACAATTTTATAATCCAATCCCCACCTATGGACCCATATAAAACTCCCTCATTATCTCAGTGTGATATTTCACCTTTGGTTTTACTATATTTTGATGGTGAAATAGAGAGAGGTTGGAAATCATGTACGTAAAATATTTGTGGGAGCCTATAATGTGAAAGTGGACTAGGCATTAGACTAGTTGTATGTGTCATAATGTACCACATGGCCTAAATATTTCGAGGGGGGAAATTTTCGCTGATTTTGCGGTTTAGGGGGTTATCAGCAAAAATTTTAGCCTTGAAATATTTAGACCTCCATATAGTCTTAATACATTTTGCAAATCCGCAAAAAAAAAATTTTAGCAACATTGCTCAACCTCGAAATATTTGCCCCTCGAAATATTTAGGCTATACAGTATATAGCTTGTGGCAGATTGAAGAAGTTTCACCACTGCAGAAGACTCTAGTAACTTACTATTCAGTGTGTACCTCCCTAGAGAGGAAAAGGTTGTTATTGTGTTAATACAAGGCTGGAAGCATATTGCATGTGACTGGACTACTTACTTATAGCAAGAGTTCATAATGTACTGTATAGTAGGGACCACAAAGGAGTAGGCGTGGCCCATGAAATAATATCACCTTAAAAAAAAACAGCCTTAATTTCCCCTGATGACAATGAGGCAGTATTGGTTAGGTAAAACTAAGCCCAAACAAACTTTCAGATTGACCCGAAGCGCTTTCAACAAGTTGCTATGGAATTTTAAAATAGTTTATTTTTAACAGAATTTTCTACTGATTGCCTGAGTGATACTTTCACACAAGCGTAACTTGATAACGGCTAAGGCTATGGGCTTGATTTTTTTCACTGTTCGACGTCGCATTGGCCCGACAGGTGCCTTTTGGCATACCGCAGTACGTACAATGTATATTCTTCATGGACTTAACAGTGTCCTCTTTTTTGTTCCATTCATGTTTCACTACTGGATGCCAAAGTAATGAAATTAGTATGAAATAATATTCACGATAAATTCACACAAAAATAATAACCTGAGAACTGTATGAAATTAACCACATGAAAAGTTTGTGAGTCTTTTAAATTTCATTATCTGAAAAGTTTGTGAAAATGTTGTGAAATCTTAATTTGAAGTAACTATAGTACTGAATTTGTACTAAAAGTACTTATGAATTTGTACTGAAAATGTCATGAATTTAAGTTTGTGCTTCAGCCACTTGTTATTTATCCATAAACTGGAAATTATTAGTAGAGCATGAGAACTGAGGCATAAATAATTGGGCATAATTTGAGCATAATAGGTAAATTTTTTAGCAGTGCAGCATAGCATAGTAGGTAAAATTATGAGCATAATTGGCGGGTCCCTAACCACAGCAAGTCGCAGGCTAAAGTATAGACTCTGACTCAGGCAATAATGCAGACAGTTGGCGGCTATATGGAAACCAGCCTATACTAGTATACATGCATGCACCATGATAGAAATATTGGCACAGGCAAAGTTCTACAGTGTTCATCAGTGAAATAGATATTGGCCATGATTCTCAACTACCAACTGTTCAGTTGCAGCAGTCGGCATGGTACTGTACCTGTCTAAATGGTTGAATGACAAATATAAAAGCACACCGTGCTCTACGAAGAAAGGAACACGTAATGAACTGTGGTAGCCCAAGACTGGACTCGTACGTAACAAGCTGAATAAGTGTATCGTACTCTGGGGTGGGATGGGCTGATATTCTGAAAGCAGCAAATCTTGTAGATTACTTGTTTACTGTAATAGCCATCCGGGAATAAACGAGAAGAAGCTAATGCAAATATAACGATACAAAGGAAATATACCTGTAGAGTCAGCTAGAGTAACTGGCACCAGTCAATCGTTGCTATCCAGCTTCCCGCTCAGCTTTCCAGCAGTTCCACTCGCTGAGAGCCTTGTAAGAGTTTTCTCTGTGCTGCCGTTGGTCCAGCACCGAGCTTTACATCACGTAAGTCAATATTATTCACTGTTCCATACTGTTATAGAACAAGGTCTCAAACACAGCTTCGCTGTACAGCCAGAACTACGCCATAACACTCATCGCTAATGACAATATTTTGTCATTTATTTAAGGAGGCGTTATATAGAATACTATCTAAAAAGCCTGTACAAGGCATGCAAGGTTTCGTGTGTATTTTAATATTACTGTATGAATGTTTTGTTGTTTTTTCCTTGTATAGTGTTGTTTTAAGGCCCGGCAAAAAGAACTACTCACATACTGTTTGTTTAGCATGTAGACATATCAAGGTGTCTCCCGGGAGTGTCAGTATCCGGGCATGATTGTTGTCCTATAGCATGCTCTGAAAACTCCTCCCTTTTGATAATTATTCCTTGTTGGATTGTAGGTAGTGTATACAGTGTAGTTGCAAGTATGGTTGTAGTGCAGTAATGGATCTCTGGCTGGTTTGCGGAATAGCTACCGCTGTAAATCACCAGATGTCAACCATAATTCTTTCTTGGCTTGCGTAGATGCTTTCACAGGTCCTCATAGTCAGCCGTTAAAACTCTTGTCCTGTGACAATATTACAGCTAATGCCATGTCTGTTAATCTAAATTTTCCAGTTTATACATCAAATGTGTCTGTACAATACTGAAAGTGCGTGCACACATATTTGACTGGATTTGTGAAAAGGGGTCTTCTACACATATCCAATTTACCAACTTTGACGACTCATAGCTTCACAATGGAAAAGCTGTTGACTTGAAATTTGGTCAGTAGTTAGCACCAACGTAGCTGGGTTGATGAAGCAATTTTCAGGTTAATATTTCTCTTGAGTACTGAGTTACAGTCTTTTGAGTTCATAAAAATTGGCTGTGTGTGGAAGACCCCTTTTCACAAATTTGATATAATGTATAACAATGTATAACAATGTATAACATACTGTAGATTTATTTACAACAGATTCAAAATAATTAACATACTGTAGATTTATTTACAACAGATTCAAAATAATTTTTCATTACAGAATAAATCATTATGCTTAGCTTTTCTTGTTGATTTGGATGCTTCACTGTTGAGATCTTGAAGATTCCATGTTGTCTTCTTGACAATAGCTACAGATACTCATAATTGGTCTGTATCTGAGTCATCATTTCCATAGCATGGCCTGTACTGAATTTTAAAAGTTTTTTGAGTAGGTTTCTAATGTGTTAGATATAATTACTAGTGTAGACGTAGCCAGAAAATTTTAGAAGGAAATGTTAACCTGATGCTACAGAGCTGACTGCTCTATTAGAATATTGATCGTTTGCAGTAAAGCTCTCTTCATTCAACTACACCATAAATTTAGGCACTTTATGAAAATCTCATGAAATATTTATTAAAATAAATTCATTTACTTTTCATCATGTTATAGTTCAAAACATTAGACATGAAAATGTCATGAAAAGGTGTATTCAAAAAATCATTACATTTTCAGTATATCGATTTCATGTGAACATATTACCAGTGATTGTGTAGTCACAAATCATTGCATTTCATTACTTTAGCACTCAACAATATAGTTCGTGAAAATGCAATGATAATGATATTTCATGATTTTATGAGATTTCAGTACAAATTCATTACTTTTTAATTACTATCACCATCCCAAATTCCATATGTGAAAAAGTTGTGAAATGAGAATTCACAACATTGTAATATGTATGAAGACAATTTCATTGCTTTTTAATCCACTTTTAAGCAGTTTAGAACCCAGTAGAGTGAAGTGTCAATTTGGCGATAGCACATGATGGCTTCCCTTCGTAACGGAAATTGTCCGTATTTGTCATAGTGGCTATTTTGATAGCAGAGGTGCTTTTCAGACATTTCTTGATTCATACTGCTGTGTAATGGGTTGGACATAGCCGACAACAAAGTGTGATGGATACTTCACTTTTCAGACAATAATTGATATAACTTGGGCACGCGGCACTATATTTTTCTTTCAGTATGTACTATATGGATTGCAGAGGTGCTTTTTGAACAGCTCTTGATTCAAAATGCTGCGTAACGGGCTGAACATATGCTTAACAAGATCGCTAGCAACCAAATTACTCCAACTCTGAGTTTCTCACTGAACTACAATCGTTCCTTCATGGGTCAAGACTGCTTAATAGGCATTTCTTGCTAAGCCATTCGTGAATACAGCTATCCTGAGCGTCGCAAGTGTGAAAGCTAATGATTCTTGCACTTTTACAGCTGCTTGTACGTCGCAAACCACATCTTGTTATTTTCAGGATACACCCTTCTACAGGGGTGTATGAGAGTAGGATACTCTCCTAGTATATATATTCACACCACTTTCACACCTCACTTCAAAGAGAAGGTGTATAAGTGGTATAATAGCATGCTATCAGTGCTCAGGAATGCATTAACAAGAAATGGAGATAGTATATACAAGTTATATCCCTTAACTTGTATATACTACCTCCTATTCGCATTAATGCATTCCAAGCATTCTCAAAAATCATCCTATTTCTTTGATGAAACTGTGTGATCTCCTCCGCTTTAATATAGCAACACTTCACAGGATCAATAGTGGGTTTTAGTTTTGTAAAGTGAGCTAAAGTATAGATTATGGACTTGAGGAAGACACTGAGCGTGTAAGTGCTTAATTTATTTGGCCATTAGTGTTAACATATTCATCACTTTAGTTTATTCATGGCTAGTAAAATAAGCACTTTAGTGCACTTGAATTGTCTTTATATTGCTGTTTTGACACCTGGCGTGATGTCACACACACACATGTAGTGACTGGGCATGGTGCTTAATTGACTAGGCCATTATAGCGTTGTAAACATATTTACTGCTTTAGTTTATTTCTTTTTCCCTTTTTATGGTTTTCTTCTATTTTGTTTTCCATAGAGACATGTGGGTGGAAGGGAGTGCCATTATGGCTGGAGGGAAAAAAAAGTTTATACATAGCTAGTGTAGTAAGTACTTTATAGTGCACTTAATCATTATTAGCTGTTCAGCTCGCTTTAGGACTTCCTGTGACTTCCTGTGTTTAATTGCGTACCTACAATCGAAGCGGTCTGCATGCTCGTGTCGATACACTTACATTCGGCCTCTCAGCAGCTTCTTGTTGTTGCACTTATGACATTATCCACAATCGAAATTCACATGGTCCCATATAAATACAACTGCAACACATTCTTGCAGTTTCCCACACTTGCAGGTGAGTCACCCAAGTGGACTACATTAGTTGTAACTTGGGCACTTGTGATTTGCCTGAAATATACGCACTCATGCCATGTTACAGCTACCTTGTACATATTGCATCATTTTTTTTCTGGAGAACATACCCCAGATCAACACATCAGCATGATTGTTGCACCTTACCAAAGTGGCCTTGCCAGACATAATAATAATTTCATCTCTTTTTATGTTGCAGGGATTATCCAGAACTCGGGATGGATTGTTGGTTACTGAAGTAGATCTCAACTTAAATCGACAAATCAAAGATAAGTGGTGTTTTCAAGTAAGTTAGTCAATTCACTTAAATTGTCACTTTAATACTGTTTATTCCATAGATGACAGCCAGGTATGACATGTATGCAAAGGAGTTAGCTGAGGCTATCAAACCTGACTTCAAACCTCAAATTGTGCATGAATGAAGAACACTTACCCCTATTATGATCATTGTTGTTTTGCTATATTTCCAAGTGCTTACTAGCTGGTGTGATTGTTGAACCTCTAGCACTTAGTTTCAACAGTCACAGCTGCTCATTCCTAATAAGGGAGCATACCGTAATAGAAGATACAGCGAGCAAATGAGATTCCGGAGCACAGTAAACTATTACAATTTGCACCTACTGCACACTTCTCAATACAGTGGTGTATACCCATAGGCAAGATGCTATGTCAAGTCAGTAAAAGCATCAAATTAACAATTTACAAAGGTAACCAAACAGCAAAGTGGAGGTGTCACAATGGTGCAGTTGAGTTGTGGTCAATTACGGCATTGTTATACCGACTTTGAAGTGGTTTATACTTTGAGCTGATGAAAAATTGCTAACCTGAGCGGAGTAACTACTCCCTTTAAAGTAAGCACCAGTTACTACCTTCCACCCAACAGTAAAGTTTTAAAGTATTTAAACAACACAAAATCATAGCTATCACTTTTTTCAAGAGGGCTCTGCCTCATGACCATTAGATCTTTCTCTGAGAGATGAGTGTAAGGTTTATTTGCATTAGCTGTTTGTTGTTGTGTTGTACTCCATGTTGTTGCAAACTTATTGTAGCGACAGGTTTCTATTTTCGCAAAAAACGGACCTCGCACATAAAAGTCCCTTGTATTGGAGACCACGTGATGTAAGCGTATGCCATAGCAGGGGTGTATAGGAACTCGTAACTCTGGGCTCTCGTTTAGAAGTTTATCTCGGTGCTTAAGAACGCCTCTTACTCGGTGAGGACTCGGTATCACTCCGTAATGTGGCTGTAGCTCATTATGCCAGGTAAGTTGAGACCTTGTTTTGATACGTGCCTGTCGTTGATAGTCCCCCGTTGCCAGACCACCGAAAGATTGGTCTGGCTACGTGAGACTACCTGTTTGTTATCCATGCACTTCACCGTCACAACACCTAGTATACTACAGATTGCATTACATTCAGTGACTGTATTATTATCAATTTACCACAAGGGAAGGAACAGTACAAAAGGCGAGCCTGTACTGTAGTTATCTTTCTGTTGTTGAGAGAGCTTGTGTACAAAAATTGCTTGACAACTGTTGCTACTAGGGACCCGCCGATTATGCTGGCATAATAATGAGCATAATAGGTGCCTGAAAGCATTGAGCATAATGCGAGCATAATGCTAGCATAATGCAGTCGAAACGCAACTATCAAAAAATACGCTTTATTACGCGTATTTACTGCGGTTTTCCAAGTTCTTGCAATGCAAAGCGTCATGCGTTATACAAGCATGTACGTGCGCAGTTGTTCAACAGTGGATTTTCAGTGACAACTACTGACTGACAGGACTTCAAGCATGCCTACGCATACAACTCGACAGCCACAGATTATTGCAGGTGTATTTAAAGAACTGCACATACTGACACAAAATTAACGCATGACGCTTTGCAGAACACCGTCTGACTACAAGTGCTTGTAGCTGCCAGATGCAATGCTCTTTCCTGTTTGCACTGGGGGTCACGCAACAACAGGTCCTAGTCTCTCCCACAGCAACCAAATTCGACAGGTACAGTAAGTTAGCAACGAGCTACAAAGCACTGAACAAAGTTGGTGAGTAATGGCAAGGTGGTTTTGAGGTGTGGGTACAATTTGTTTCAAGCCATATTAGTGTTGCTAATTAATTTGCACAACTAGACAAAAGCCCAAACTTGATAATTATGTTGTAAAAAGTTGTGCACTTTGGCTGCTGTTTACGCATACAGTAAGATGACAAATAGCACTTTTGCACACTTTAAATCAACAATTTCTAAAACAGTTATCTGGTGGAGACTTCCTGTGCCAGAATACTGCTGCCACTACTCCGAGTTGACCAGAGATGAAAGTTTGTACCATCAAATTCAGCAATAACTTGAAACCGCTTGGGGTACAGCCATCTTTAAGGACTCCATTCTTACTGTGTCCAGGGTAAATCCCGCATAATACTGTTCCTGTCGTGGAGATACACAGAGGCCTGGTCATCCATTACAGTCCTAATCCTGTAATAGTTTCAAAGTACATTAAAGATACAACTGGATGTACTAGCCGTTAGAATGTAGTATTATTAAATGTGAGGTAAATTGATCAAAAGAAAAAAAAATCACACTAAAATCTATTGAGGAATGGATAGCTAGCCACAAAGAGAGCTCACAATACCGACCAACTTACCAAGGCCACTTTCATCTATCCAAGTCATTGTTATTTCAGAAGGGCCTTCTAATTCCAAAATGGAGTTATCATGGTACGACACTGCATCTGGTACAATCAGTTTGTTCTGGCAGCATTTACAAACCAAGGTTACCTGTACAGTACAAACGTCACAAGTACACATGGGTACAATACAGTTTCTTACAGCAGTAATGAAAAAAACTTCCGTGACATTTCCCACATACATACATACATGCTACAAAAGTACATTTCACACCATCAAAATCCAGCAAATACAATTCTCAGCGAATTCAGAGTTTAGAAGACAACAATGCCCATCATACTAAATCAGGGGGTGCTAACAGGAACAAAAGTTTGTAAAGCAGAGACTCATAAAAGAGATACCGCACGACAAGAAAAATTGATGAATCTACATTTCAGTAGCTTTGGTAAATTAAATGTCCTCAAAAATCAAGAAATTGTAGATCTAAACATACTTTTAAAGGTATTTATAATTTAAAATTTCCTGCCTTATGGTAATCATCCATTTTGAGTAACTATCAGTGATTACAAATTCAAAACTTCAAGGAGTTATTTGTATTATTATATTATATATATATACAGTGGAACCTCTCTTAACAAACGCCCCGAATTAAGGACACCTAATAGAAAAACCTCCCTAATAAGGACAAAAACTTGGTCCCAACAGGTCTGTTTAATACATTTTTTACCTCTGAAGAGGAAAACCTCTATATTACAGCAAAAAAGTGGCCAAAAATTCTAGGTCCCAAAATGTCCGTAATAGAGAGGTTACACTGTAGTAGCTCCGTGCAATTATGTACAGTGGTAAAGCACCATTGTAAAACACATTAAAAATGCAACTACAGCTGGTCTAAATAAAGACTGTAAAAAAAATTCAGGTTACCGTGGGACAATATTTAAGTCCACATAACATACAGCAATGTTCTAACTTGCCAATATTTGCTGTAAGCAATGGGAAGCCCTTACCATTGGATGTGAAATCACAAGTTGCTGAATCCAGTTGCACTGCAAGAGTCTGACCTAGTAGAAGAGGTTGTAACTGATGATTTATTTTTAATATGTACACCACTGTGTGAAACTAAGATAGCAGTAATGGTTATTATTTTGAAACTACTGTAACACAAAATTTTTGTGGGATAAAGAGATTGTATGGATTTTGCAGGCATCTTATCTACAAAATTTTATCATAGATAATGTAGGGAGATGTCTTTCCCATAGTTTTATGTACAGGCAATCCTTGTTACGAGTCCAGACTATCTCACAAACTCAACTTTGTTTCTTCATGAATTATCTTGTTAGTTTCCTTATCACTTTTACATTGGGTGAGTGTTATCACATCATGGTGGCATACAGCCAGTTTGTTTCAAACTTCATCGTTATGCATGGTTCCACAGGTATAGCACCAATATTTTTTTGTGGCACTATTTCTAAGCACCAAGACAAGATATGAGAATTTTTTCAGTATCAACTAAATGATTAAAGATTTATATGAAGATTATATTTGTGTAAACTGAGGCTGATACCGTTGACTACTGAACCCGTAACGGAGATTGTCCATAATGATGTCACTGTTGCGAATCTTTACTTGTACTTGATTTTAGTCCATGTACAAAAGGTGTGGAACAACTGAGACTGTAGGATATCTATAGGGATTATGTAATGTATCACGTGTACTTTTGGTTGACATCGCGTGATGAACAGTTGTTGAACCTCGTGTTAGACGCGAACCAGTAGTGAAGCCCCTAGAACGATTCTTAGTGTATTTTACATGGTCCTTCGAGCCTTACCAGCGAACCAGCGACCAACGGATACCGTTCAACGTCTTTGAAGTGGATACTGCCAGAACTCGCCGTTGAAATTTCTAACCAGAAACGTAAAATCCTTGGTACCGGGCGAATGGTACCCCGGAAGGCGAGTAAATTCTTTTCATCCGAACGGTTATTTGTGTGCTGTTTTTCATTTATCTAGATTTGAAGTGGGCGTCAATTGGAACTCTAGTTATTCTACTGGTTTCGTGATTGATATTGTGGAATTAACAGTGTGTAGAGATTATTAATAAATTGTACAGCTGTGAGAAGCCATGGCGGAATTAGCTCGTAAGAAGAAAATCCATGGAGGCCATCGAGCGTCAGCCACTAGAATGGTCACACAGGTACTCGATGCGATAGAACACCCGGACAACCCGGAGTCAACCTTGACTAAGCTTAAACAATGTAAGGCAGCGCTTGAAGAAAAGCTAGATACTGTGAAACAGCTTGATGCTGATATTCTTGATGAGGTGGACGAAACTGATGTAGAAAATGAAATTGATCAGGCCGATGTCTTTAAAGAGAAGGTACAGAGGGCAATCATTGATGCAACAAGTGCAATTACAGCAAAGGAAGTACCAGTAAGGGGGCACTCATCCATTGTCACACCACCACCACCACCTACTCTTCTGACTGCAACAACCCGAGTTAAGTTACCAAAATTGTCATTAAAAAGGTTTAATGGTGACTTGACCAAATGGTCCATGTTCTGGGATTCCTTTGAATCCTCAATACATCAGAATTCGGATTTGTCTTCAATCGATAAGTTTGCATATTTGAACTCCTTGGTGGAAGGATCAGCAGCTGAGGCAATATCCGGTTTGAGAATCACAGCTACAAACTACGATGGAGCTATTGCTATATTGCAGAAGCGTTTTGGCGACAAGAAGCAGATAATCGCCAAGCACATGGACACTTTGATAAATCTTGATGCTGTCGCTTCACAGAATAACATTAAGGCTCTCCGTCAGTTGTATGACTCAATTGAAGCACAGGTTAGAGGCTTGAAGGCCTTGGGTATAGAATCAGATTCTTATGGCAGCCTTTTGTCGTCTGTGCTCATGAACAAACTTCCTCCTGAGCTACGCCTCATTGTTAGCCGTGAAGTGAAGGACAGACAGTGGGAGTTGGATGAATTGATGAGGATTATTGAAGGAGAGATAGAAGCTAGAGAGAGAGCATCCGGCACTAACGCAAAGTTTAACAAGATGCCAGTTAGAGCACCCCCTCCTACTACTGCTGCACTGATGGCAGGAGGTGGAGCTTCAATAGTTAGTTGCTGTTTTTGTCGCCAATCACATGCTTCGGCTTCATGTTCAACAGTATCAGACGTGGCTGAACGAAAACTTGTGCTTAGAAGATCAGGCAGGTGCTTTGTGTGCCTGAAGAAGTATCATATGAACCGTGACTGCCGATCACGTTTAAGGTGTAGCAATTGTAATGGCAGACACCATGTCAGCATCTGCTCTGAAACATCACGACCTATAAACCGGGTACCTAAAGCCCCTGTCGATTCAGGCCTGACTACACATGACCGGGCAAGAAATCCCCCAGCACCTCAGACAGCCCCGCCCTCTGGTAATTCAACATCCAACTTCACATCAGACACAGCTTCACTTTATTGTGGAAGTTTAAAAACACCAGTCTTGTTGCAAACTGCTAAAGCCCAGGTTTTTAGACCTGATCACCCACAAGGCACAAGGAATGTACGGTTAATCTTTGACAGTGGAAGCCAGAGATCGTACATCACTGACAAGTTAAAGGAAGCTCTGTCTCTGAGACCAAGACAAGCCGAGTCAATGATAATTAAAACGTTTGGTTCCAGCAAGGGTGAAAGACAGTTATGTGATGTGGTCTCTATTGGACTTTACACGAAGAATGAGAGTATGATTGAGCTTTCTCTGCTGTCAGTGCCTTCAATCTGTGAGCCTCTTTCCTGTCAACCTGTGATACATGCAAGCAAGACCTTTCAATACTTATCACGCTTGGATCTTGCTGACCACTGTTCCGAAGAGGATTGCTTGGAGATAGACATCTTGATTGGGTGTGATCATTATTGGAAGCTAGTTACTGGACAGACCCTTCGCGAAGCAGATGGCCCAGTAGCAGTTAATACTAAACTTGGGTGGGTGTTATCTGGTCCAGTGCACGGATTATTATGTATGGCGACTCCCGTGAATCTTGTTACCACCCACACCTTGTTAGTGGATGTGTACACTGTGGATGATAGTTTACAGGAACTTGACCGTACCCTTAAGAAGTTTTGGGATTTGGAATCACTCGGAGTAAAGCAGAACGAGCCATCTGTTTATCAAGACTTTCAGAAAGATATTACCTTTCGAGATGGGAGGTATGAGGTCTCTCTCCCATGGAAGCAATCTCACCCAACTTTACCAGATCATTACGAACTTGCACTAAAGAGGTTAGGCGGGTTGCTTAAACGTTTGAGACATACACCCAGTGTACTGTGTCAGTATGATGCAGTTATCAAGGACCAATTAAGTAGGGGAATTATTGAACCAGTGGATGAACTCAAGGCCCCCAGTCATCAAGTGCACTATCTACCCCATCATGCTGTCATTAGGAGTGACAAGGAGACTACCAAACTCAGGGTGGTATATGATGCTTCAGCCAGAACCGACGGTCCGGCATTGAATGATTGTCTGTATACAGGCCCTAAGTTTGGACAGAAGATCATGGACATTATTGTACGGTTCCGGTCTCACAAGGTGGCCCTAGTTGCAGACATTGAAAAGGCGTTCTTAATGGTTTCGGTCTGCCCTAAGGACAGAGATGCCCTCCGATTTCTGTGGGTGGATAGTGTCAATGAGAGAACACCCAAGGTCCTGACTTTCCGTTTCAGTCGTGTTGTTTTCGGTGTATCATCAAGTCCCTTCCTCCTAAATGCTACCATCAGACACCATCTCGAGAAGTACAATGATGTCCACCCAGAATTTGTACAGAGGTTTCTAAGGTCAGTGTATGTTGATGATGTAAGTTTTGGTGCTGATTGTGATGATGACGCATATGAACTGTATTTACGATCCAAGCAGATACTGTCAGAGGGAGGCTTTAACCTCAGAAAGTTCATCACCAATTCGGCAAACTTACAACAGAAAATGAATATGAAAGAGAGTCATTCTACAGTCGATGCAGAAGGCGGACCAGTTAAGGAAGAAGACAAGACTTACACCAAACACCTTTAGGGGGGAAGGCTAGAGCAACAAGACAATGAACAGAAAATCCTAGGAGTGCGGTGGAATTATGTCCAAGATGAACTACTATTTGACCTCAATGAACTGGCAATATTGATCAGCACCATAGAGCCAACGAAGAGGCACATTGTTGGTGTGACAGCGAAGTTCTATGATCCGCTTGGATTTGTGTCCCCTGTCATTGTTCACTTTAAGATTCTATTCCAAGAACTCTGTAGTAGCAAGGTAGACTGGGATGTGCCATTGTCAGGCCATTTACTGGATAAATGGAGAGCACTAGTGTCAGGATTCCAAGGAATTACAACGTCAATCCCCAGATGCTACTTCACACTATTAGATAAGGCCTCGAGCCGCTGCAGTCTGCAAGGGTTTTGTGATGCATCATCAGCAGCTTATGCAGCAGTTGTATACCTAAGAATAG
Organism: Dysidea avara; assembly: GCF_963678975.1. Classification (NCBI taxonomy): domain Eukaryota; kingdom Metazoa; phylum Porifera; class Demospongiae; order Dictyoceratida; family Dysideidae; genus Dysidea; species Dysidea avara. Next base: position 589,874 of record NC_089284.1, read on the forward strand.
AAGGAAGTGCTGGCACAGTTGCAAATTTTGTGGCATCAAAGACACGGGTGGCGCCAACTAGCAAACTATCGATCCCAAGACTTGAGCTTCTGTCTTCATTATTGCTAGCGAACCTTATATCTAACATCTCTGCGGCACTAACGACAGAATTTCTGTTGCAAGAGCCATGTTGTTATACTGACTCGAAGGTAGCACTTTATTGGATTAGAGGGACAACCAAGGAATGGAAGCCATTTGTGGAGAACAGGGTAAACGAAGTGAGGAGATTAGTACCGTCAGAGTATTGGAAGCATTGTCCAGGACAGGAAAATCCTGCAGACCTCCCTTCAAGGGGAATTGTCCCCACAGAATTAGTGACATCCAAACTGTGGAGACACGGACCAGATTGGCTTGTGGACACTAGGTTCATTATTGAAGAGGAGGAGCTGTGTATGCCTGAAGAATGCGCTAAGGAGGTGAGAGTTACTCACTGTTATCTCGCATGTAACTCGTCCACTTGGGACTTGTGCAATATTGGGAAGTTAGTTGATTGTGAGAAGTTCAGCCAAATGCGTCGTCTGTTAAGGGTCACAGCCTACGTTATCAAGTTTGCCAATCTCTTTAAGGTGAAGGGAAATAACATGGACAATGGAATGGAATTGACGACCTCTGAACTGATGAGAGCTGAAGATCTATGGGTGAAGGAATCCCAAGGGAGCTTACTGCAGCACAAGAGTTTCCGAGCCTGGGAACAGCAGTTCCACCTCTTCTTAGATAGTGGAGTTTGGAGGTGTAAGGGGAGGATTGACAATGCGCAAGTCCCGTACTGCACAAGGTACCCCGCATTGTTGGACAAGGAGCACCGTTTCACACAGTTGGTGGTTGAGAATGCGCACAAGAGGGTACTCCACAATGGCGTCAAGGAAACCTTGACGGAAATACGGTCAAAGTTTTGGATTGCCAGAGGTAGGCAGTTTGTTAGACAAGTGCTACTCAACTGCACAGTTTGTCGTAAGACAGAATGTAAGCCATATCCAGTACCGCCAGCACCCCCACTACCTGACTTTAGAGTAAGAGAGGCCCCTGCATTCTCATATACTGGTGTTGATCTGGCAGGACCTCTATACATCAAGGATAAAGGAATCAACACAAATAACAAGGTCTGGATCTGCTTGTACACTTGTTGTGTGACCAGAGCAGTACACCTAGAAATAGTTCCTTGAATGACTGCTGAAGCCTTTATTCAAAGTTTTAAGAGGTTCACAGCCAGACGAGGCTTTCCAGTGATGATGATTTCGGATAATGCTAAGACTTTCAAGTCAGCAGCCAAGACGGTACGATCGGTGATAGATGATCGAGAGGTGCAACAGTATTTGACAGGGCTTAAGACAGAATGGGTTTTCAACTTGGAGAGAGCCCCCTGGTGGGGTGGCATATTTGAGCGTATGGTGAAGTCCACCAAACGTTGCTTGAAGAAGACAATTGGTAAGGCCAAGCTAGCCTATGATGAGCTGCTGACTGCCCTGACAGAGGTAGAAATGATATTAAATTCCAGACCATTGTCTTACGTATCGACAGAAGATATTGAAGAGCCATTAACACCTTCTCACTTGATGACCGGACGAAGACTATTGAGCTTGCCAGATGCGGTTCATTACCGAAGACCAACCAAGGATAGTGAGTTTCGAGTAGATGTGTGTCATGAAACGGTGAACCAAAGAATGAGGCACCTTAATTGTACTCTCAACCACTTTTGGAGAAGGTGGAGAACTGAGTACTTGCTGCAGTTGAGGGAGTGTCATAGTTATGACAAGAGTGGTGTTAAGAATAGAGAGCCGAAGGTTGGTGAAGTTGTGCTGCTACGGAGTGATAGTAAACTCAGGGGGTTGTGGAAATTGGCAAGAGTGCAGCAAATATTGAGAAGTAGAGATGGCCAAGTTAGAGGTGCTGTATTGCAGTTGCCCTCTGGGGAGTCTGGCAGTAACATTTTAAGGAGACCACTACAGTATATGTACCCATTGGAAGTGGACTGTAATAGAGATGATACTGCTGAATCTGGTATGAATGTGCTTGAGACTGATAGAAGGATTGATGAGACACCGAACACTGGTTCAGATCTGGCAGTTCAGCAGGTACGTACACCTAACACAAACAGGCCAAAGAGAGCTGCAGCACGGAAGGCTAATGAGTTCATTAGAGCTGTTATGAGTGATGATACAGACTGACTCACATGCACACATGGTAGGACATGCATTGATATTGTAACACCTATTTCATTTAGAACAGTATCCCTTATTGACCAACTGGTCAATGGGGGGAGTGTAGGATATCTATAGGGATTATGTAATGTATCACGTGTACTTTTGGTTGACATCGCGTGATGAACAGTTGTTGAACCTCGTGTTAGACGCGAACCAGTAGTGAAGCCCCTAGAACGATTCTTAGTGTATTTTACAGAGACATTTTCACAATTGAGAGATCTATATCTGAACTACAAAAATTTCTTTCAAAAAAGTTACTTTTACATTTTGGCAATCCACAAAAGTTGTTTAACACCTTATGGCACTGTGGTGTATGGTTTATTGTGTATAACAAGATACTGAATAACAACCTCTTCTATATTAACGGAGTACAAATTCGTTTCACAAATGTATACAGTTTCATACAGCTACTACACGTGCTCCATACAAACCTTATCACTTTCGTTGACTCAGATTTTGTGCACTCTTTTTCGTTTATCCACAGCAAAGTGAAATCGGGAGTAGTAAAATTCTTGTTCAGTTCTAACACTGAAATACTCCCAGCCCACACGTTTCAAGATTAAATAAACGGCATAATTATCTTCATAAATCATCTCTTCAACTGCTTTTATTCGAAAATCTGCCAGAAATTTACTGGTTGAACGCCATTTCTCTCGTTCGCGTGGCCTGTCGAAAACGCCATTTTGAACTTCTTGTAAATTGCGCGTGCAACTAAAATCGCCCGTTTTTTTGACGGTTGCGTTTCGACTGAATGGGCAGAAAACTTGTGCAATGCTATAAATTCTTGCTTATCAAAATACATATCCGACAAAAAGATCGATATACTCTAATAGAACAGTCAGTAACTCTAAAGTTATCAGGTAGCTGACTGTTCTATTAGAGTATATCGATCTTTTCTGTGACATGCATTTTGACAAGCAAGGATTTACAGTCTGTACTTCAACCACTTACTGTTTTTCCATAAAGTGCAAAGTTATTAGAAAAACATGGGAACTGAGGTAAAAACATTGAGCATAATAGGTAAATATTGAGCAGTGCAGCATAGCATAATAGGTAAAATAATGAGCATAATCGGCGGGTCCCTAGTTGCTACTCAGCCATAGTTGAGGGCAAATTTCAATGGGACTAATTGTGACGATGTACGTTCCGAGGTACGTTCCGAGGTACGTTCCGAGGTACGTTCCGAGGTACGTTCCGAGGTACGTTCTTGGTTTGCCATCACAAGCTACGCACAACGAGTATCACTGCCAGACGCTAGGATAAGGTTATAATAAATATCAAAACTAGGTTTAACATACAAGAGTAATATTAATTTTCAGTAGATTTCTCATGAATTATAGTGCTTTGTGGGATTTTGACTACTAGTTTATACAAGTGACTAGCCTAATGAACATGTTCTGTACTACGCTAAACCATTGAGAACAGCTGTAGCATGCATTTTGCCCTCAAACATGGCTGACCTAGCAACTGTTGTTAAGCCCGCGCTTCGTATGCAAGCTCTCTATAGCACTGCATGGTGGCCTCTAAAGATCATGGCTATGAGCAAAACTAGACAGTACACAGATTACTAACAGTAACCCTACTCACGTATTATAAATGGTTTTTAGTGATGCACAGTATCACCATTAATTTTGGTGATATCGGACTTGTATTGGTAAAACTGTAAATTCCCGATACCACTCAACTATTGGACTATTATTTGTTAGTAATGCCAGTACAGCAAAGCATTAGTATTCATAAGTAGTTGTATTTATGAAAGTGTATGTGGACATAGCCTGTACAGTAGTACCTGTACAACATTCAACTAACCATCCACTTCTCTTTGTGCAGAGTATTCATCAGGGTACATCACATTACCAGTGTATTCCCCCAGTTCACCAGGTAGCTATAATCTTTTAAGTTCTTTAGCTGTGTCTTGACCTCTCCAGCTGTGCAAACAGTTATTGTTATTGCATGCTACCCTGTCCAATACACCTCCCTATACAAAGTCCCCACACTAACACTGCCATTATTTATATTTTGTGATGACAGATCATCTAAATACTGCCTGCTTTTATTTTTTTTAATAATACTGTTATACCATCTGGGCATTATGGCCTCCCTGTGGGTTTGCTTCATCCCATGTTTAGAGGGTAACCAGACATGTGACAATGTTTGTAGGCAGGTGGTGATGTAGCCAGCTAACCAGACAATGTAAACAAGTTTGTGGTAATTTGTACCTGAGGCTTGCTGAGCTACCATGGGTATTTGGTGCTTTTATTGAGGTAAATGACAGTTACTTTAATACTAATGCCTTTTATATTTTTACTGTGATATTTAGTAATATGGTCATAGGTTTTATGGAAGGTATACCATCTGCTAAATTTCAATCCCTCCCAGCACTAGTGAGTACAGTATATAAGCTGTTGGTGCTAATAATTATAGATCAAGTATTGTATTGAAATATCACTATTAGAGGTGTACCAATAATCAGATTGGTTATCAGTTATATCGACCTTGTTTCTGTGAATTGGTATCAGATAGGTATCATGTGTAGAAATGCAGCAGATAGATATGCATACACCATTATGTAGAAAACATGTTTATGGGCTCAAGGTAGTAATCTCAACTGTTGCAGATTTTATCCTTTAATCTGAGGTGGGATTTAGTTGTAACAGTTGTATAGCAGGCTTATTCAGATTCCACAATTATTCATATCACCCAGTACGGTTGTACCATTTAAGTGGGGATCCAGGTGAAATATTTACATGCTGCCCAAAATTCCACTTTTAAAATCATCCTAGAGATATCTGGTGGCCAGGTACAGAATTTAAAAAAATCGCCAAAACTTGAATTTTAGACTGACTGCCTGACCACAGTTGCAAGCCTAGAGGCCAACCGAAGCAATGCACGGCCACCATTTTACGCCACAATAGCAAACTCACCAGTAGGATGTGCCTTTTGGGGTTCTGACGAATGTGTGCCCTCTGCACCTAGTCTTTTCTTTTATCTTCAATCAGGCTGCTTGTCTTCTTCTTCATCCAACAAAACCATATCAAGGCATTAATTTTCCGTATCAACACTTTCTTTAAGCAGCATAATAGATGCCACCAGATTATTTAAGGTACTTAGACTACGCTATACCATACCGGAACTTTCACAATAGGTCACAAGATCACGCCCATTCTTCATTCTATGCATTATTGATCTATTGATTGAAACCACGATGACACGCCCCTTTTACGCTAGCTGTATTTCAGTGATCACACACCTTCAAGTTGGAAGGTTGACTCGAGATACTCTAATAATCGATTGAAACCACACCCTTTTTTGGCAAGCGCACATCTTTGCAGGCTGACTCGAGATACTCTAATACAGCAATCACCCTAATAGAACAGTCACATGTTCACAGCTAGCTGTATGCCTTAACAAAAAACTAAACAAACTAGTATATAAATTTGAAAATAAAGTAGGGATCCAAGCAATAAAAAGTAGTGAAACAAGAGATGATGGTAGTTATTACAGCATAGCTCGGTGGGAAATCCCTACTTTGGCATTAACACAAGCCATGCCAATGTAGGGATTTCCCACCGAGCTATGCTGTAATAGCTACCATCGTTCATCTCTTGTTTTACTACTTTTTTATCACTTGGATCCCTACTTTATTTTTACATTTATAATTGTTAATATACTAGTCAAAATTTACAGATATCAACTGTGATATGATCTGACTCAATTATGCTAAGTCAACTAACATGAAAGTATCTGTCAGTTGAATATACAATTATGGCCAGATCTGCAGAAACCCAACATAAGAGTGCAAGTCAAAATTTAATTTATAAAAAAATCATTGATTACATATGGACTCTTCATATGGGTAAAATAAAATATTTGTTTATATCAAAAATATTCAAATATCCTTGTGATATGGTGAAAACCTGGATGTCATCTTTTTGCCTACTCAAGAGAAGTTTGGTTTCAGTGCAGTAGGCTTCATCACTTCAAATCAGTGGTCTAATTTTATCGTAGTCTGCAATGAAGTAAAGCAAAAAAACTTACCCATTGCAACCTTTTCAGTAAGCACCTGTATTTTATTTTTTCCTATACTTGCTGTACAAATCAATCTTTCTGTTGTTACTGTACTTTGTAGGGCTGTAACTCAGTTTTTGGTGTACTCTCAGTTGCCACTTCTGGGTCATCACTGGACTCAGTATCAAGTTTAGTGACTGCTGGTGTTCAAGCTGCTAGAGTACCTTTCTGGGTTCTACCACTGATGGCTATTGATTGTAACCTTCTGCTCATGGACTATTGGGCTGGTGAACCAATATTGTTTCCTATATTCTAGCAATGCCAGGTACAGATCAGCGCCCTCTCTCTCTTTGCTTTGTTCAACAATCTCTTAGCTGTCTGTACTGTTTCTCAGCCAGCCCATTGGACTGGTTATGATAAGGACTAGTGGTTACATGAGTAAAGCCCTGTTGAGTGCTTAATTGCTTGTACTCGTTTGCTGAATACTGTGGTCCATTGTCAAATCGAACTATACTTGGAATTCCATGTCTTGCAAAAATCACTTTAAGAATTTGTCACAATTGTTTGGCTCTTTGTGTCGCATAACTTGGCCACTTCAAAAAATCTACAGCAAACAACTACAACTAGATAGTTACTGCCATTCCATGCAAACAATCTGTGGCAACCATCTCCCATGGCCTTGTTGGAACTTGGCTAGTAACCATAGGCTCTTTTGGATTGGAGGCTCGATATTCCTGGCAGGTGCCACACTTGGAAATTATTTCTTCAATTTTTTTACCCATGCCAGGCCAAAACATATCTCATGCTCTTAGCTTACACTTCACAATGCCTAAATGACTCACATGTAACCTTGTTTAGAATTTCTTTTCTCATCGTTGCTGGTATCACTAGTCTTCCCCCTTTCAGAATCAGGCCATCAGCTTCAGTGAGTTCATCACCAAAATTCCAAAATTCCCTCATTTCTTTGGGAACCTGTGATATCTTGTGGGGCTAGCCATTGCGTTTTGATGAGCATAAAATGGTCATGGAATCATCTTTAGTCGGCTCTTGGTTAAGTTGACTCAGTTTTGCATCTGTTACTGGAGCAGTACTAACCATTAAGTGTACAGCACATTCCAACTCTTTTTCTAGCTCATTATCTACTTCATCAGATATGTATGCATGGGACAAAGTATCTACTAGAACCATGTCCTTGCCTGGCTTGAACTGCAGAGTATTGTTGCAGTTGTAATAACATACGTTGCAATTGTGGTGGTGCTGCTGCTAATGCCTTTTTAGCTATCATCTCCAGTAGCTTGTGATCTGACTCAACAACTACATCTTTACCATACAAATATTGGTAAAACTTATTGAAAGTGAACACCACTGCTAGTAGCTGTTTTTTTTTTTTTTAATCTGAGCATACTGTGTTTCCGCATCTGATAGTGCCATTGTAACAGTAGTGCTCCCAGGCCTGACTTGGAGGCATCACAGGTGATGACCACATGCTTTGAAACATCATAAAAAGCTAGAACAGGTGCTGCTGATAGGATAACCTTGATCTTAGCAAAGGGAAGCCTTTGAGATGACTGCAATCCAAACACATTATCTTTCTTTGACAAATCTCGTATTGGCTGTGTCACGGTGGACATGTTTGGAATGAACTTAGCAAGGTAGTTGATAGTTCCCCCAGCAGGTGCTCAATACCTTTCTTATCTGCTTGCGGCAGCGTATCTCAAATTGCTTTCACCTTTTCTGGATCTGGGTGAACCCCTTGAGGAGTTAACTTGTGACCAATGTAAGTCACTTCAGACAAACCAAACTGACACTTCTCCTTATTCAAAGTAAGGTGAATGTTGTCACATCTTTTCAAAACAGCATTAAGATGTTGCTCATGCTCTTCAGCATTAGCTCCCCTGACTAAGATGTCGTCAATATCTGTCTTGATACCTGGAAGGTCACCAAATATCTGGCTGGTGCACTTCTGGAACACTTCTTGTGCTGATTTGATGCCAAAAGGCATTCTCATAAAGTAATAGAGTCCAAATGGACTGTTCAATGTTGTGAGTAGTTGACTGGTGTTGTCTAAGGGTACTTGCCAGTAACCATGATATGCATCAAGCTTTGAAAAACTGTTGCACCACTTAATCTTGTTGCTATGTCATCCAGTGTAGGATTTCAAAATGCTCTCTCTGAATCGCCAGGCCTCGGGTCTAAGCAAATTCTAAGCTTCTTTGTTTTCAGCTTTCCACCACTACTAGTGAGTTTACCTATTCTGTTGGTTGATCAATTTTCTTATCACATTCATTCTTTCCATTTCATCCAGCATTACCTTCAAGCGATCTGTGAGAGCCACAGGATGGTTTCTGACTGGGGTGATAACGGGTTGTGCCATGGAGTCAACTTAACGTGGTATGGCTTGCTCAGACATCCTAATCTATTGAACACAGCAGGATATTTTATTAGGTACAGGTGTAGTACTCTGGGGATTTGATTATGTTGTGGACTATTTTAATGATGTTCAAGTCTTGTGAGGCTTTCAGACCCAAAACCAGATCTTGGTTGGTGTCTACCACAAAGATAGGGTAAGTCCTGTCCACAACAGCTAAGTACACACTGGCCCTTGACACACAGATCCTCACCAGTATACATGTAGCTAGTTAGCCTTGTTGCACATCTCTTGATCACTGGCTGTTGAGGCAAAGTATTGAACATTTAATCGTTTTGTTTTCATTGTACCATTGTAACTTAATTTGTGATGTCAAAGTGGTGTATTTGCATGACTTGGTGTTTGAAGTGTCCTGGTGTCCACATATTGTCTGAATGCCTGTTGTCCAATGTCTCTAACATATTGACAGTCTGTTCTGGAGTGGCTACTTGCCCACTGAACACATTTATGAGTGCCCTATTCTAAACACTCATCAGCCCCATTCTGAATGCTCATCAGCTTATTGGCATTAATTTTGAAGCACAGTTTTTGAATATTTTCTTCTGTGTGTTTAGCAGATGGTGTGCCATCAGTAATTGTGCTGCTAATAAGCTTGTCATGTTTCTCAGGAAGCAACTCGTCTATCAGGTTGTTGAATTCTTTGATATGATCATTTTAAAACGAAGAGGTTTTTTTATAAATATGTGAGGGTGGGGTGTATTACAGCTCTTTTCATATCTTTATTAACACACATTTCATGTGTCTCATCAAATGTCACAGAATAGTAATGTTTGCCTGTAATACTAACAGTAAATCTCCTCTTGTTTCCAAACACTGTAGTATGTTGGGTGGATACTGTTGGAGATCAGCCAGATGACTAGGAATGATTCTCTCATACATGTCACAATCAAATGCAACAAATAATGGTGCCATTTGCTTTTAAACTGGATAATCTAAGCTTCCAATTGTTGCTCTGGATTGCAAGGTACAGTGTTATTCGCGAATACAAACTAGGCCCACAGATTCTAAACAGCATCTCTCTCAGCCATTTGGTAAACAATTTTTTTAAATTTGTAAGTGAGTCAACATCCTGTAACATAGCACACAATCGTTCTGTTAACTGATGAAGGAATTTGAGTAATTGGTATATGCTCGTACAGTAGTGTCTATAGTATGTACAAGTTGTGCTGAATCCTGAAAAACAGCTAAAGATAAAAATTGGATGCTCAAGAAAAGTAACATTTCAGCCAATCAAATGATTAGTGGTGACATCAAAGGTGACAACAACAGACACATGTGGCTTGACTTCAATGCAAGTTTGGGAAAGGGTGACAATGGATATCACACTTTTATGGCTTCCCATAGGAAATGTATGGTGAACATTTTGATTAGCAGTAAATATTGTGTTGGATATTTGAATGAAATTGTTTTGAAACATTTTAGCAGGTCAAGCAGTTATACAAATGAGCCAAATTTCAAGATTGTGTGTAATTCCATCCATGAGTTATTTAATGTTTTTGAGGATTCAGCTTAACGCGTACATACTATAATTACTGGACTGGAATACTGGAATGGACTGCTGGACTGACATTTTTTTGGTTTTAAACATTTTTAAGGGTGGGGTTACTGTACATTTGGGTGACTTGTGACAACATTTCAGCCTGAGTGGTGAATATTTTCCTAAAAAGTAGCTGTGATAAGCCAAATGGGTTCAGTTAAATGTATTCTATTCACTGCTTGACAGTATCTACTCTATTGTATAGACTGACATGTGTGTATGCCCAAAAATGTTTCTCTCACTGTTAGGCACACGTGATTATTACTGTATGTGATACAACTTTATATGGCATGTATGAACTTTAGTCTATATAGCTTTAATACCCTTAATCACATGATCAGCTGGCGACTTTAATTCAATTGCTTTACAGTGTGTGTGTGTGCGTGCGTGCATGTGTTTGTGTACGTGTGTGCATGCGTGCTTGCGAGTGTGTGTGCGAGTGTGTGTACATGTGTATGTGCGTGTATGAACAAACATTGTTATTGATATTCCCTATTTTAGGTAATATTGATGTCATCATACAGTTTTGAAGTTTATCTACAAGTGTTAGTTTTCAATATGGCTCTCAACCAGACATGGATTGCTCTACTAATATTTGTACTCTGTGCATTTCCCAGTATAGCATTCCGCCTGTCACCAGTGATTAGTTCAGTAGCTGGATTTACTAGTGGCTTCTTTATACCCCGTGAATCCATGCCTCCTTGGTGAGTTGATGATGTAGACTCTAGAATGACATGTACGGCTTACACAAAAACTCTAGATACATGTGCTTGTTTACATTGGAGTAAAATGTGGCTTCACCATTTCTAAGCTTTAATAGCCTTCTTGCTTGCTTGTAACACTATACCATCATGAATTTGTTGAGTCACGGTGAAGATGAAACAAATCCAAATTCCATAGATTTTTGTACTCATGACTTCTGATGGCTTTTAGTTTATTTTCAGTATAGTTGTTATAGAATTGCATTCAATAATAAAGCTGAAACTTTAACAGATCATCAATGTATCCTTCTAGACATGTAGCTAAGAAACCATAATATGAATTCAAGAAAAATGCCAACTAGTTGGGTTTTTATTCAGCAGATCACATGCAGTATAATATAAATCAGATCCTTATTACCTGTAGGGTGACTGAAGTGTCACTCTCTGGTATATTCATTAAGGTAGCTCAATCTGAAGGTTATTGTGATTATTTTAGAATTAATGACAACTTGTGCATTATTTCACAATATTAAGAAAACATTAATATCACACTTACAAACACATATGTAACTATGCCAAAAATATTGCTGAGTATACATAAAATGTGTGAAAATTTGGCACATGTAGCTTCAACCATTGGTAAGCTACACAATACACCAAATACTTGAAACTGGGTCACATACAGGGGTATACGTGCACTATTTGTATAAATTCTTTTTGTAAGGAAAACTTATTTAGTTCTGTTCATACCTACAGGTATCTGTACACAGGTATCGTTGGTTGTTCTTTGTTAATCCTAACTACTATGGTTTCTCCTCAACTTCTTATCTACTGTTAAAGGAGTTTGACTCAAACTGCGCAGGAAATGAGCTGGAGTGTTATGTCTCCACTGGGGACTACACCTTGACACCAACCCCGCTCTGCATGTAACAGTGAATGTTCAGTAAACTAAAGACTTGCATATAGTCTAGGACATTGTAACTGTTTAGGAAAAGCTACACATATCAGCAATTTTGAATTTCGCAGATGGTCCAAGCTATTGTACATTGAAGTGTAGTAGACATGTGTGATATTTTGCCGTTAAACTTTGTAGATGCATTAGTTTATCAATCATTCCCATGTAGGCGTAACAAAAAAAATCTGTCTTCTGATGCAAATTATCATCCACAACTCTGTGACCATTAAAACAATCCATGAATTCACCTCTAAATGTATGCCAAATTTCACAGCAGTTGAGGTACAAATTTGTGTTTATACTGGTTTTGTAAAGTATGCAAAAAATGAAGAAAGACCCTGCAAAAAAAAATGTTAGAATGAAGAAATTAAGCCTATCTGTGTATAAGATGATTTTGCTTAGATTTGGTGTGTGGGGTACCAAAAGTGGAGAGCAATTACAAAAATTGTGTAATTTTGAGAAGGGACCATGGAGCCTATGCACAACATGGTATGGTGTGCCAGCTTTCTTGGCTGCACTACTCACCACCATGTGTACTGATTTTTAAAAATGAAAAAGGCAATGTTCAAATTTTTATGTAACTTTGCCAGTGGATTGAAGTGCAGTATATATATAGTGAGCTCACAAACACAGCAGCTTGTAGTAGTTGTGCACTTACAGTCTTATGCCTGATAACAGTGCTAGTCAAGATGCAGATTATTGCTCTTGCTACAACTTCCTCAATAAGCATTAGTGCAGTCACTGTAAATTTCAGTAATTTCCTGATGACTTAGCTGCTGAGTTTTAGTATCTATCTGCAGTAGAAGAATCAAGTGAACTTGAAATAGTGTAGAAATACATTCATTGAGAGTGGTTGCATGTTGAACTAATTTTTATAAGTGCCCACATGAGAATCTATATAACACAGGAATTGAACAGCCCACATTTGTCACCCTTGACACATTGTATCACATCTTTGTAGTTGTTTGCGTTTAAGGTTATTTTTATTAAAGTCATGTTAGGTTGAATGCGGAGACAATTCTAGATCCCAAGTTGTGTGGTTCATTTAGGTGCTTGCCTAGAATGTCAGTTGTCCTGGTGTAGAATTTTCTGCTAACAGTTTTGTTGTCAAGATTCTGACTATATAGGCTTTGATCCTTTGTACATGTCCCTAGTATACACATATACATGTAATGTATGTATATCTTATAAAGTGTACTATAAATTCATGAGTTTGTATAAGTAATGTGCGTTTGTAGTAGATAAAGTATGTTTTATAGCTGTAAATGTACTACTGTAGTAGATGTTGTATAATTTTTCATCAGATTTTGCTGTTGATGACAGTTGGTTACCTCATACTAGCAGTGATAGCAATGTGGATCAGACATGCCAACTTTAGTCCTGCACTTCGGCGACTTCAGGCTATATTCTTTAAGTAAGATATTGCCATGTCAGTAATATATGTTTGAGTTGGTCACTATAATGAGTTTGTATAGAAATGGTGTCCACTAAGTTACTCCCTGCTATACAAGTTTTCAACCTCCTTGTAGGTCCTGAAAATACAAAGTAAACTTTTCTGAGTAATGTGTAAATTAATATGTTAAATAATGCTGTGTCAATTTTAATTGCACATTAATATAAAAGACAAAAGATAAATACATTGATGCTGTTGCTTCTTTCCAGGTCTTACAGTAGAATATCTAGTTTTGACCAACAGTTGTAACTTGAATCTCCAACAGAAACAGAAAATGAAAGTAAACAGAGAGGGGGTGTGACATTCAAATGACAGAAATTGGTAGTGCAACTAATAGCGATCAAGATGAATATTGCAGTGACATTGATGAAGATGATGAAATATACTTTGATGATATGGAATTAGAAAACACAGCTCCTCTTGTAGCACAAGGTCAATAATTTAATGGTGGCAATAAGACGAATACCTCAACTAGCATCATTTTCTCCAAACAACAACATAGTAAGCTATCTTTGCCTACTGTTGAAGAAGAAGAACCATATCCTACCACTACATATAATAATGGCTCAGACTTGCAACTTGAGAAGTTACAAGACTACCCTATTGGATCCCAAGGTAGACAAGACACCAATCATGAGTTATTCAAGAAACAAGCCAGCTCATTCAGTTTACCAGAAACAGGGAATTCTTCTAATCTTGAACTACTTGTGAGAGGAAAACCATCTACAGATACAACTGAAGCTGGAAGCAAAACACATCATAAACTACAAAGAAGAAGTACAAGACAGCGATTTTCTCGAAAACCTAAAGATTTGCATCTTCAACATCGTACATCACGTTTCCAGAGTAAGTTTCTCAATGATGATGAATTTTCATGTAATCTGGAAACCTGACACACCAAATGTCACAACTGCCAGACTGAGTGATTCAATGCAAAAGAATCTTAGTACTTCTACTACAGTGCCAAGAATTGATCCTAGTTTACCTAAGTCAACTTCTTAGAGCCAACAATGTGAAACTGTTTCTCCAGCAGCTATTAGCACTACATCCACACCAAGTACACCAGCAGATTTGCGCTTTAGACAAAAACAATTACTAGAACGTGTCAATGTAGCTCGTGAAGTGTCTAAAGATCAGAACATTAAACTGGTACAGCCAGAAGTTTCTCAAAATGTCAAGCAACGTGCTCTCCAACTTGCTTCAAGATATGTTTCTTTCCGAATTAGTAAGAAACCTCAAAATATGGCTGATGTAGTATTGCAAGCCCAAAAACAGTCACGTCTTGCCAACTCTGATCAACCACTAAGTCCAAAACAAAAGTAGCAAAGGGCTGTTTTATTATCAGCCAACAAAAACAAAAGTAATGAAAAATCTATCAGAAACTTCATTAAGTAGTAGTTATTCAGAAATACAGCCCATCAGTATCCATGCAATTGGTCAAAGAATGAGCAGGATGAGCAAAAACCCATATCACAGTGAATTTCCAATGTCACAGTCAGATCATACTCTGTCATCAAAGTCAAAGGATTCTTCAAGCACAAAGAAAAGTGCACTAAAAACTTGTGCTAGTTGCACATTAATGAACACTAAACCCCTACTAGAAGACGTTACTGAACTGGAAAATGATTGTTTTGAAACAACAGCTAAATTTTCCACTGCAGCTAATTCATCTGTTGAGAATAAGAATTCCACCAATATATTGGAAGTAACAGATGGCTCTTCTGCAGCATCACCTGATGATAATGACTGCAAGGATGTATCAGAAGCTGATAAAAAATTTGCTGCAGTACATAAACCAGCACTGGCTATAGCAAGAGTATTTCAATGACTGGCTTTGTGACTAAAGTGGTCAAACATATTATTGAGCTGCTCAATACTATAGCTATAATTTTTAATGTGTGTGTGTGTGTGTGTGTGTGTGTGTGTGTGTGTGTGTGTGTGTGTGTGTGTGTGTGTGTGTGTGTGTTCATAAAACTTCATGATATAGTTAAATGAAATAATAAATAGCTAATCAAATAAACTGACAATAGAAACCTCTAAGTGTTACTAACAAGTGTTTATTTTGGGAGTAGCTAATGGCAAGATTGTTGACATGAAGCCTTTTAAGTACATCAACTAGAGTGGTCAATTATTATGGTCAGACAGTTGGATAGATGTGCACTACAAGGTGGTCTCTATATGTGATTAGTAGGCAATTGCTAATTGGAGTACAAAATGCTGGTACGTAATGAGTACAATTATTCCCTGCACTCAAATGTGTGCAATAAGTTACCTACAAATTGACTTAATTATTTTACTGAGTGATGTTGTAGCTATACCTGTTAGTAGTAAACATGTATGAATTAGCATAAAATTTTTGAAATTCCTGAGCTAGCTAATATCCCACACACTAGTTGCATTAGTGGAGAAGAAGCTTAAGGTAGAGGAACAAACACTAATACTTAAATCATTGCATTGATAACTGAAGCTAAGTGAGTAGCTCTATATACCATCCACTGGGACAACCATCTCTTGCGGTAACATTGATGTTGACAATTTTCCTCTGTATCCTAAGCAAACAATTGTTTCACATACAATACCTCCATTACTGGTCATCAATTTGAATTGAAAGTACCCCAACTTGTCACCAGTTTCAGAATAATAGATGTAGATGATCTCACAAGGTAATACATTATGGTCAATAATTATTCACCACACACAAATGCATCTGTGATGTTACATAAGAGCATTGTTAGATATCTGACACTTGAGGATACATTCTTAGTGTTAAATTTCTGATTCTCTTTTTCAGTATCCTTGCAGGTACTGGTACCGAGTTCTGGATTAAGGAGGTAATCCGGATTATAATATATCTACAACAGTACTAAAGCAACTCTTCATGACTTTGTTTAGCTTTCTAACTGCAAAGACAGAGACCTATACATAGAGACCTATACATCATGTATACAATAGTGCTAGAATTTATTTTAACTTCAAAATGGTTTTTGACAAATTTTTGCAACAACTAAAATGATTCAATTACGGCAACACCCCAAAATGATGGAATTCAGACAAGTAAGGGCCTATAACTCAAACATAGCTATATAGTGATATAGCTATGTATGCTTGAAACCCATATTCATGTGGATTGACATGTGGTGGTACATTGTGCAAAAGGATAATATACAGTATAATACTGGTAATTAATTTAAAATTATACATAAAATATATACAACTTTTACATACCTGATATATAACTTTGTGTTTAATTGTTATACTTTATCTGCTTATATGTATGTTGCAAAGGTTTTATTTCATAGAGCTCTAGCTACAGTACATGCACAATAGCCTCTTTGATACCCTGATCATTGGTTCACGGACTTGTTTAAAATACAAGCCATACACAAATGGGTCAAGAAGAAGTGTCGTATACACTGCTTGAAGTTTCTTAGTTTACTAGAGTGGTATATCCCCAGTATATGGAACAGTTAATTGTTTGGAATTTTAGTAGCTTTTCAGTAAACCTGCATTCACTGATGTTTACTGAGAGTTTAAAACTTAGTAAAACAATTATGTTCCATATACTTAAAGTTACTGACATTTTACTATCAGTATAACTGGGCACAACTACAGTAAAGCAGCTTAACAAATTAGTAAACTAAGAACCTTCAAGCAGTGATAAGTACAATGATGTAGTCCATAATGTTGTGATAAGCTGTGGAGTTTATCAGTACTTCTCCTGGAATATACAATGTCAGGAAGAGCACACCAATAGAATAATTCCCAAATAAAATAACCAGTAATGTCTTAATAGGTTTAATGTTGTACTTGAGTTTGTGCTGCTTTCGTTTTAAAGCTTCAATTTGACTGGTAGAACCTGATAATCTGGTTTCCTTTTGGAATTGTTTGTGAACTTGATAAGCTTTAATGGCTAGGTAGACATTGAGGGACATTGTTATAATTTTTTCCATAAAGACTGGTGTTGCATAAGTTGTTATAGTTTCAATGAAAGCATTGCCATAAGTGCAGGTACCATACTCAGACACTTCAACATAATCATCACTGTTAAAAAGCAGATGAGCTGTAAGTGCCATTGATAAAGGCCATAAAATGACACATATGCTTAGAGTGACAGAGGTTGTCATAATTCTTTTGTGCTTGAAAGGAAATCTGATAGCATGCAATCACTTTGTCAACTGATATCATCAACATTGTAAAATGAATCACAACTATTGGATGAAAGAGAAAATAGTTCACATTACAATTGATAAAACCTCCTGCCCCAATAGCATAGCCAATAGTCATAATAGCAGACATCACACAAAACAGCACTGATAATATCATATTAGTTATCATTAAGTTAGCCACAAAGATGCTATGAGGCCTGTGTAACCTTCTTGTAGTATTGATGGTGACTAACTCTAAGACGAAACCAGCCATTAGAAAAATGATCAGTGTAGCCATCACCTTGAATCCCAAGGACAGGTAGGTAGAATAATCTGGAAGATTGTCTACATCTTGTGATAGAAACAGTCCTGAATGTTTTGTTAGCAAGTGCCTGATTGATGTTCGTATATAAAATGGTGGTGGTTAGTGTATTCAGTGGAACACAACAGGTATTGTTTGTCGCAGTAAAATGCATACCGTATAGGGCAAGAAATTTTCGTGGATTGCTAAAATATGTAATTTTCATGGAATAAATTTTCGTGGTTTAGACATCAATCTCCATACAACTAGTACAGGAGCTAATGTTTAATTTTCGCAGATAAGACACCTGAAAAATCCATGAAAATTTGTATTCCACGAAAATTTCTAACCCTACGGTAACAAGATCTTTCTATGTATAGATTGTTAATTGAATCAAATATGAACTTTGGTTAGAGGTTGCCTTGTCTACAACTTGGGAAAGAAATAGTGCTGAATGTTTCTCTGAGAAATATCTAGTTGATACTCATAACCAGATGCTGTGGATGGCATCTGTTGTAGCTTCACCCACTCCACAACCAACGTACACTGTTCTAAATGTTAAAAAGTACCAAAGTGTTGGAAATTCTGTAAGTGATTTATTTTTCCTTATAGTGTTTTTATAAGTGCTTGATTGTATAGAACAGGTGGAGTTGCTGCAGTTGTTTTCCATTTATTAGCCATTGTTGCTACGTATGTTGGCTATCAGTTTCATTTTGTAAATGAAAAATTGTAGATGTGACACATATTTTTTTCCCTCTGTGTGAATTCACGTTGCTAGCTAGCTACATGTACAAGTGTATATATATAAATTTTTATTTAGAAATAATTTCATTTTAAGATCATTTCAATTACCATACTATTAACACTAAGCTAAAATCTTGACTGCCATACTAAATGTTAAACACTTTTGTACCCAACTAGCTCACATACCTCTGCAGGCTGCTCTTTTCCTTTGCATGTGTTTCCCACAAGAAAGTCTGCACTTCAGTTTTTTAAGCTATGTACCAGTGTACTGTGCTCAACTATTTTATAATGGAAGCTGGCAATGTACATCAGCTTGAAATGGTGTAACATTAAGCTAATCGTTTTATTACAAACAATGCAAGGGTTACTGCAATGTTAAGTAAGTTAATCTCCCATCTTTATCACAAGGAAGAGATAACATGAAACTTGTAACCTTTTATAAAATTGTCAACTAACTGTTTCAGATATCCAACAATGAATTAATCCCTACATCCATACCACAACTAAAGGCCATGCATCCTTACCACTATACGAGACCCTATCAAAAATTGACTCATCAGCAATGAAGTTATGGAAGTAATGGAAAAACAACAACCTACCTCCTGATGCATGCAGCAGGAACAATACATTTAAACAGTTGATAAACGTTATAATCATCCTATCTACGTATATCGTAATTTTCCTGTTCCTTATATATGCTCCCTGCATGGTGGAGTGAAAGTTTCACAGCAAAAATGGTATTCTATTCTAACCCTGTCTTTATTCAGTATTGGAACAACCATTTTAAAAAACTCCCTACAACGAAACAAACTAACTTCAAATCTATTCACTATTGAGGGCTGTGGTCTATTTTTATTTGAGCCAAGGTAGAATTTTTTGGACTATTGGTTCCAACACCTAAACATAGACGGAATAAATACAGTCAGTATTTGTGTATGAATTATGTTGTGTTTGTAATCAATGTTTATGCAGCCCACTATGCAGACTTTAAAACAGGTTCACAGATAACTATTATGGAGTTTAACAATTCCTCTCCCACAATCTTCGTGCAAGATAATGCCTCCTATTCTTTGCATGGATTGCTGATGTAGTTAAACAGAAAGTTCAGTAATTATACTTAGCTATTATAGAATTGGTTTGAACTTCAAGCATATCAATATTATACAGGACAGTGTGGCTTTACGTCTTGTGTAAATACATATGCATCAGATTGACAACTTATCCATAGATTTTGCCTGGTTCTACCATGCAGAGTTATAGAGATCGTAAGTGTAGATATCAATATATGTAGATGTGTAGTATAGCTATTTCTATCATATAATTCCTTGTATTTTATTATAAAAGCTACTTGCTGTTGCTGCTGCTGTTTGCTGCTGCTGTTTGCTGCTGCTCAGCCGAGGCTCTGAAAGATAAATATCACGAGAACGTTGTAGCTACCATGGAGGACTATTCTGCCCTTTGGTTGTGGAGATTTTTGGAATTATGGACTCAACTTGCTGTCAGTGTAGAAATGCTGCATGCAAGACATACTAGGATTTCTAGGAAGGTGCTTGATTTTGTTGTTTCTGGAGATTTTCACCCAGATTTACCTTTAAGATAAAGCAAACAAGTACTA